>NC_134114.1:74352500-74689166 GCF_040939455.1 Microcebus murinus
TCAATTAAACTCAGATAATAAGATATTAATGTGTAGTAAGAGCAATACTTTGTCAAACCACTGACAGAATAAATTAGCACTCAGTTAAATATTTCAATTATGTTTTCAAAATTAATGAGTCTTATGAGTTTATTATTTTAATTTAAATAATTATGTGAAGCAAAGAATTGTATGTCTGTAATTACTTTCACATTCTGTCCCCACTGCTTTTATAATTTGACTTAAGTTGGAAAAAAAGCAGGTGATTAAAGAACTAACAGAGAGATATACAAATAGATATAGCTAGAGATGTAGATATAGAAAGCTAGCCAGCTACGCGCGCACACACACACACACACACACACACACATGCACACATACACACACATAATCACCAACATAGATAATGAAATATGACCAGAGTATAACCTATCTAAAAAGATGGGGGGAAAGGTACAAAATTAAAGGATATCACTACAGTATAATATTGCAAAAGGTACATAACCACAGTGGAAAACTATAAAAACACTGGACATAAAATTCACAAGAGTAGTGTTTTGTTGTCATGCCTATTTTCATTATTACTCTTCCTCTACCTTGTGCCCTGTTTACTCTCCATTCCACTGCTTAGAAAATAAATCATTATGAAAACACACTTGTACCAGGGTGATGCTAGGAAAAAAACCCTTGTCTGCCCTCAGGGAGAGTATAGTCTAACAGAAATATAGAAAAGTAAACAGGCAATTGCAACAAATAATTATGAAAAGCGTTATGACAGTGATATGCATGGATTGCTTGGAGAGCACATGGTACTTTTGAAAGTACAATCTATTCTTGCAGGTTACTGACTGGCACCATTCCGATGACATTATTCATGGATTAGGGATATTTCTACTGCTATTTTAGGAGTAATATATGTTTTCTGTATTATTCATGTTAAGCAAGATTTTTTTCAGGTATAACACCTTAATGAATAAATAAATTATTCAAAAATGTCACTTTGTCCATTAGCCAATTAAAAATGTATATGATTTAGAATATGAAATATCTAAGGCAGACATCATCCATTGATATTAAAACATTTACTCAAATTGGGGAAATAAAAGAGGACTGATGAGGAGTAAGAGTATAGCAGCAGAAATGAAAGCCACATGGTAAAATATGGGTCTCACATTCTAAAATTGGATTGTTTTTGCTTTAGTTTGATTTGATTTTGCTTTAAAAAATGGTCCAAAATTATTCAATTGATGTTCTACTTGTGATATCTCTCTCTCTATATATAGATATACACATACACATCTTACCAACTTTTGTCACAATATTAAACAATATTTAAAATGATAATTTATTCTTTGCTTCAAATATCTATTACGTATCTATTAGCTGGCAAGCTTTTTTATAGATTCTGAGGTTACAGTGCCAAAGAATACAAAGTCTCTGTTGATAGGGAACTTACATTATAATGAGGGCCAGAGTAGAGAAAGGGCAGAGAATAAGTGCTGGGATAATTTTAGTTGGGACAATATCATGAAGAAAATAAAGCTGCATAATGTGAGAGAGAATGTCAGGAGCATGCAGGGATTGATAACTTTAAGGAAGCTACCTGAGAAGGCTTCCCTATGAAAATTATATCTTAATTGAAATAGTATGGCATGTCTTTTATATTTGTTTTTTACACAGTGGCATGGTACTCACCCATAATCATAATGAACATAAAACCTACAATACGTAAGATATAAATTGAATTGTTTTCATTAGCAAAGAAATATTTAAGCTGACATAATATTCTATAGCACAGGTTCCTTTGAGATCAGTCGCAAGAGTAGGTTTTGCGATTAAAGTTTTTAAATTCATAAAATAAGATAAAATTGACTGAGACAGAAATCAAATATGAAATTGTGGTCACATAAACATCTTAAATATAAAAAAAATCAGACCTCTTATGGACCTTTGAAATCTTTCAACCAGAATTTCTTACCATATGAAAAACCAAGATGTAGTGGATCAAATGCTTTGTCCAAGGGCACTGGCTGCTGGCATCTACAAACTTACCCAGGATTAGTCCCCAAGTTCAGTGTTCTTTCATCACAATGAATGAAATGTAATCAACTAAGATATCCAGCCAAAGGAAAAACTAACGACTAATAAATGAGAAGACCAGAAGGAGTCAGAAATATATTTTTACTATATTAATAAGTAATTGGTTTTAGATACATCTTTTTTGTGTGCAAATATTGTTAGTGTTTTAAAAAGGTGAACACACAGGATCTTATTTATTTATTTAGAGACAGAGTCTCGCTTTGTTGCCCAGGCTAGAGGGAGTGCTGTGGCATCAGCCCAGCTCACAGCAACCTCAAACTCCTGGACTCAAGCAATCCTTCTGCCTCAGCCTCCTGAGTAGCTGGGACTACAGGAATGCACCACCATGCCCGGCTAATTTTTTGTATATATATATTAGTTGGCCAATTAATTTCTTTCTATTTATAGTAGAGATGGGGTCTCACTCTTGGTCAGGCTGGTTTCGAACACCTGACCTCAAGCAATCCGCCTGCCACGGCCTCCCAGACTGCTAGGATTACAGGCGTGAGCCACTGCGCCCGGCCAAGCAAAGGATCTTAAATGAGAAGATCTGGGTTTGTTTGCTGGCATCACTCTTTACTCAATAGGGAGATTTTTATATGAGTCACATCATTCATTCAAAAACTTTCATCAATCAGGCACTTTGTGCCAAGCACTAAATACTGTGGATGAGGGAATCAAGAAGACATGCTTATTGGTGTCAAGAAGCTCAAAATCTTCAATATCATCCCCAGATGGTTATGAGCAAATAGGCAAATAAATGCTGTAAATGTTCTTCATAAAGTGCTACTTAAATGTTTCTTGTTATTAAAACATATCTAAACTAATACATGCAAAATATTGTTCACAGGCTAGTTTTCAACTTGTAAACTAAATATAATCAAATATTTTGATTATATATTTTTTCTAAATATAATCAAATATTTATTAAGAGATTTAACAAATATTTGCCAAGCAAAAACGGTGTACCAGACAGTATTCTACATACAGAGAAAAACAGAAATCAACTATTCCTTTGGATTTTGATCTCACATGGCAAGTGGTTGATAATACAGGTTACTGACATGAAGAAGAAAGATAGAGGTACAGATTGGGGCCAAAGATTGTATGTTTCCTTCTCATGTTTGAGATGTCTCTTTTAAACAAAGTAAAGACATTAAGATGTTAATGGGCATTTTGTTGTGTATTTTGAGCACACTGGAAGAAAATCATTTCTAGAAATACAAGTGAGTATATACATGAGAATGGCATAGAGAAGGTAAAACTTGAAGACATGGCCATGTAAATATTATACAAGTCTTTGCTGTAAATGGGAAACACAGAAATGGAGCAGTATTTGTGTAATTAATTGATGTCAAGGGGAGATTTTAAAGTTTCTTTATATATAAAAATGATGTCCCAAAACATTTCTGAACACTAAGTATCCCTTTATTGTTGTTTGTTTTGTGTTTCCTTATTAATATATAGTTGGAACAATGCACAAAATGCTTACTAGTTAATATTCATAAACTGTACAAAGTATTTGCTTATAAGTACTGTATGGTCCTATCAATATTCTAACTGAAACAAATTATCCTAGATTATCATCTGGTTGTTTGGGGTTTTCATAAATTGATACTTTAAAATTTAATGGACTCTAGAAATGAAATAGGCATTTAGAAATAAGAGGAAGAGGGTTAAGTTTCAGCTATATATTTTTATTACTTCTTTCTTTATTATCGGTGACCTACCATTTGCTTTGTTTTTATATTACACTATCATTTTCCCCTTTTAATCTGATTCAAAATGCAGTTAATGAATGATATCACTTAATTAAAATAGCTACAGTTTTATTAATATTATTACTAATACTAAATGGACATTTCCTTGGTCCGTATATATTTCATTTGATTATTACCACCCACATTCCATCATCAGTTGCTCTTTGGAGAAATATATACATAAAGAAAACCAGAATTGTAACTATGAATCTGAACTATTTACTATGGTTGAATTCACAATGTGGTTATATGGAAGACACAAAGCCACATAGAAGATTTTCATCTTTTGCATATGCTACATGTTTTTTTCTGTGTAATATTGTTTGTGTAACCAATTATCTTGGTTTGCCCAGAACTGTCCAGTTTGATCATTAAAAGCCCAGTCCAGGAACCCTCCCTGTCTCAGGAAAACAGAGCACCTTATTTTCTACAAAGCATATTTATTTTAAGAAGAAAATGCAAACTTTTAAAAATATTTTAAATACTGTCTATAAACATTAGTAATCTATTCAGTGTAATAGAGTATGCCTATAGTTTGAGAAAAACAGCCTCTGAAGTTTATATTAAAAATAACTTCAAACCTATTTTAGAGAGTGCATTGGTTCAAAGAAATAAATTACTGCTTTACAACAAAGATGTAAGATGCAATCATATGATTTTATTTTTCTAAGCTACTCTCTCTAAGTCTCAAATGAATCAATATTTCTCAATTTTCTTTCAACTTTAGGGCTTTTGGAACTAATGTAACACAGGGTGAAAGCCAGGTAGAAACAGACTTTTGAAGTTTTTTTAAATTTGGAATTTAGAAAAGGGATATATGGGTATAGCTGTTACTCTGAAGAAACAAGAAAGTTTTTCTCTTATTGCAAAGAAAGAAGACCATTCAATACAGTTTGTTGAAATGTTGCTTGTGTTATCTCTTAACAGTATCTATCAACTCAGATGAGATTATAAATTTTTAAAAATTTGCTGTCACTACACATTACATTCTTAATTCTTACTTTTTAAAAAGATCACCTTTTATGATATAGGGAATTTCAGTGAAACCCCAGCATGTGTCTTCAGAGTTTCAAGATGACAAAAGAAAATGATAACAAGCAAAAAATTTAAATGTACTTTATGAAATTATCTATAAATCAAAACAGAAATTTAGGCAGACGATTGTTAATATAATGTTAATAGGTACATTGAGCAATAAACTGAAACTTTTTTATTTAAAAAAATTTAAATGTAAACTTTTTCTTAGAGAGTGGAAAACAGTGCAAAAATAAGTAACCTATTTGCAGAGACATTACCAAACTGAAAATTATTAAAGAACAAAAATCCGATTGTTGCAACAGTAGGCAAATTCTGATCTCTTTTTCAGGGCAAAACGTATCATTAAACATGCTACGTGACATTCCATCTGGACCCAAATAAAAATTTAAGATTGTCAGGATACATACAATTACTATACACAAAATTCATTTTATTTAGAGCAGTTATTTAAACTATAAATCAAGGCACTCTACAGACTCATTCTTTTGGAATTATAGCATCATGTTAACTTCTGTCTCTGTGGCTCTGCACACCTTGTATTAAATACTTCTGTTAATAATGCTTTTGACATGTTGCTCCTATTCTATCATTCCCAGTCATCCTTCCGTCTAGCTATCCTTTCTCCAATGTCTTCAAACCATCTTGGTATCATCCTTACCACTGTTTTAAGTAGAATGTTTGAAAATTTTAGCATGAGCTGACTTATAATTTGGCTACATAGCTCTGTAAATATATATGTGAACATCATCATCTTATAAATAGTAATAGCTAACTTTGATTATTTTGTCCATGTCAGACACTATGCTAAACACATTATTTTATTTAAAACAACACTTCAAAATAAGGCAGGTACAGAAAGACAAATTTTGCATGTTCTCACTCATATGCGGGAACTAAAAATTAAAACAATTGAACTCATGCTGAAAGAAAGTAGAATAATGGTTACCAGAGGCTGGGAAGTGTAGCGAGGAGTGGGGAATCAGGTGAGGATGGTTAATGGGTGCAAAGTACAGTTATATAGAATGAATAAGACCCAATATCTGATAGCACAGAGCAGAACTGGAATGTTCCTAATACAGAGAAGTGATAAATGCTTGAGGTGATGGATGTGCTGATTATCCTCATTTGATCATTACACATTGTATGTCTGTATCACAACATCACATGTACCCCATAATTAAACACACATGTTATATACCCATGATAATTAAAAATAGAAAAATTGAAAACAAACAAAACACTTCAGGGTAGTTTTTATTGTATGTTCTATTTTATATATGAGGAAATGGAGGATTAGAAGGATGGAGTCACTTGTCTCATTTAGACAACTAAAAAGGGCTGCACTGGAAGATATCAACCAGATTTACAGGTTAGATGTCAAACAAACAAACCCAAAGAAAGCACTCACTACAGATGTCTACAGATGATCTTAAAAGATCTACTATTAGGAAATTAGGGAATTTAATGTGATCAGAGAATCAGTCTATTTACTTGCTAGTTTTTAAACAATAATTTACCCTTTCTGTGGATAAACATTACAGAAGATGAAAAATTAGAGCAAGATTTTATTTATCAGATGATGTCAGTAACTCCAGAAACTTCTCAAATCTTGCCCTTAAATCCCTCAGTAAAAGTGCTTGGTAGCCTCTCAGCCTACCCTAGAACAAATTGAATCTTAAAATAATAAATAAATATGTATGTGTACATGTACATGTGTATGCTGTATACACATGTATCAAATAGAATAGATATTTCTAAAACAATTTCTAAAAAGCATAGATAGGTAGGTAGGTGGATAGATATATAGATAACAGAGAGAAAAGATAGACAGCTGAGCACTATAAAAAAGTGGCAATTATTGTGATGTTACAAAGGGTGGGAAAATTGGTCACAAGGTAAATGGTAAAAAGAAAAAAAAATATTCATAAGCCACAGGAAAAGAGAAATTGCACTGTACATTTAGGAATCACTAAAAACCCAGCACTATTAAAAGCATGCTTAGGGTATTGGCTCCTTTTACTGTCTAACCTTGACCAAGAACAGCAATTTAATTTAACTTCAGTTCGTATTCAGTAAGGCAATCAATTGAGTATAAAATTTAGGTATTATATACTTTTTTATGTGAAAGTAATATATACTTTTCACAGGAAGAGTGTGTATTGAGTTCTGTCTTCTCACTATCCCCTTGAGTATTTCTAAAGCAGCTTATATTTTGCCATATTGATACTACTGTTATTTATTTTTCTGTCAAATTTCAGTTACTTTCACAGTATCACTCTTATACCAGAGTGCATAGGATTCAAAATTCTTATATATTTTATTGCCTTTTTCTTATTTTCTCTACATGTTCAATAATAACTGCCTTTCTAAAATATATTTTCTTTTGCAGTTCTGGCCAGATATATACCAGCATTATTTTCCTTCAGCCTACTTCAGCTGCATTTGCCTTTTGTTTTAGTATGCACACTTTCATAACATTCCTTCTAATGGCTTTTCCTATACAACTCTTCGTCATTTTCATTCTTTGTGTGTGCTTGTCCCTTTTCCCAGGAGTCTTCTCTTACTTTATACTCTTTCTCTCTAGTGCCTGGCTAGTTTTTCTTTGGGGATGATAATTTCCTATCTGTACAGATTCCATCTATCCTAAAATAATTTCTAATTCCTTACAAACCTGCAATCCAT
The DNA here is from genome assembly GCF_040939455.1 of Microcebus murinus. NCBI lineage: Eukaryota > Metazoa > Chordata > Mammalia > Primates > Cheirogaleidae > Microcebus > Microcebus murinus. The sequence continues at coordinate 74,360,039 of NC_134114.1, forward strand.
TTTGTCTGTGCCTCAAACTAAGCTCTTAGTTTTATGTTCCTCCACGCCTGGGCCTAAATGAGGCACAAGTAGCATAATGAACTCTGACCGAATTTCAAGGATGGCTTATGTGACAAAGCAAACGGATTGTGCTTCCATTTCACAAGGTGACAGTAGCCAGGAGATTCTTCACTCATATAAGATAAAGCAAACGGTGAGAGAGTCAGTGGTATCAAAGCATTGCTCATAAAAAATGAAGAGAACTCTTGTTTGACATAGTTTCTCCTCTCCGGGGAGCTGTGCTGATTACAAAGCACCATAAGCAAATTTTAATACCTATTCTCAGAGACCCAAAGCCTCCAAAACCGTCTCTCAGAGGAAAATAACAATGTGCTTATCTCAACTTCTTTCAATTTATTCTTTTTGTTTTCAATTTCATAACTTACACTTTAATGGTGATTAGAAACACAATAAAAAGATATTCATGAGATTTACTCCTTTTGCTATTCTTCTTGAAACATACTCACATTTAAAAGCTGTACCTGCACAAGGATATAAGTAGTGAATCACTTCAACATTTTATATCAGTCTTAAAGTAAATGTTGATAACTGGACATTTGTGAGGATTACCAGAAAGTTAATCTTGTTAGAGTGAGTCATATGCAAAATAATAAAGTTATTGCAGATATAAGGTGTTATCATTACGTTATATTAAAAGCTTGTTTTCACTTAGCATTGTCTATTGCAAATTAAAGAAAATTCATGAATAATAAATAATTGAACATAATTCTAAGTATTTGCTCTTGAACCCACAGGAAACTCATATTACTTTGTACTTACAACCATTTTATGCAGTTAAAAGATAGTAAAAAGTTTTAAAGAATTGACTATAAATTATAGGAACAATTAACCAGCTCTCACAGTTTTTGTTTATTTAAATTACTTTTAACCGATATTCCCACAATTTCATGTGATATTAATTTAATTTATAAACTTAGCTAATGCATCATGTTGCACTCTGATGGAGAATATATATATATATATATATATATATATATAATTTCTATAGCCTAAGTGGGAGTTAATCTATTCTAAACAATTTAGGAAGCATGCGCGACTTCTTTGTTAAGTTTATGTTTAATTTTTCCCCCTTAAAGCTAGATTTTTGCTCCTATTTCTAGCTGATACTTACTTACCTTGTGCTTGTAGTTTACATGTATGCTACAATGTAATACCTGTGACTTCTTCTGAATAGCATATAGAAAATGGAAAGCTATCTTCTCTGATGGAGCCACAAATATCGAGTTCATACCATAATTACTAGATATTATTATGCATAGTATGAATAATTTAGAAAGTAAATACTGTTTCACATTGCATTATTATTTAGCATATTACTCTGGCATCCAAGTAATATAACTCTGAGAATATTAAACCCACTAAAAGTACGCAGCCAGTAAGCCAGAGTAATAAAGAAAAGATCATTACAATGAGTTCTCAAAACTTCCATTCTTTTTTATCATCTGTGTTTATTAGTATTTGTTCTTTCTATCTAGTTCTGGCCCTGGGTTTCTAACAATATCGTAATGCTATGAGGTTCCAGGACAGGTTCATGGAAAATGACTATCAGAGTGAATATGTCTTTTTTGAATATAGCCTTTTTGTTCAGAAAAAAATAATGCACGTTAACTGTTGATTTGCATTACATATGCTATTCCCTCCTTCATATTTTTCAAATGGAGACTAAGGACATAAATTTAAATGTATTTTTTGAAATATATGAAGCCATTATTTGCTAATGCTCCTCTGTCTATCTATAAGTAGATGATGGAGCTATATAGAAAGTATAAAATAGAGTTTTTGTGTTTCCCAAAGCAAAGACACATATTAATATTTTTAAAAAGTTCATTAATATATACATTTATTTTTCTCTCTCTCCTCAAATTTTCTTATTTTTTATGATTGATAAATTCATAAAAGAGATTTTTCTCAGAAAGCTGTATGCAGGAAAGTTCTACACATATTAGAATAGGACAAATAAATCAAGATTGAACTTTAAAAGTCTTGGCTTGATTTGTATCTCAGAAATCTACGCAATGATTTATGAGAGATCTAAAAGAAAATAACTAAAGGAAGAGGCACATTATTCTAAAAATAATTTATTCCAGAATTTCTATGACAGAACTTGCTTATCTCACCTTTCTTTGATAACATGTACAGTTAATGCCCTTTTGTTAATAGATACATCTTCCTGGACTATAGCAAAAATGTTCATATTGCTTTCTATAGTTGATTCTGCCTGAAATAATGATGTAATAAGAGCTTCTGAGGAATTAATTTTCAAATGAGCTTGTCTTCATAGCTTAATTCTTACTTAAATAATGCTATTGCTATATACGAGTTGATTGTAAAATTGCTTGAAGTTAAATAATTGTTTTTGTTAACATGCCCCTGAGAAAATCTGAGGTACTGTCAGTTGAATTTAAGGAGGTAACATTTTTCAAAAGTACATTTGTTCATTCCTATCTTCTAGAATAAAATGAAGCACCACCACGATTTTACTAATGATACATCTAAGGAATGATATGAGATGTAAAAACAACACCAGTTATTTGAAAGCATCCTTGGGGGACTCATTTGAAGATTGCAATGTTGCTGAATGATTACAAAATGTCTTGAAGCACAGTAGAAAATAAAACTAATATAATCAAACAAGGCTGTACATAGTTATAATTGAAATGCTCTGGGATAGAACAATACTAGTGTTACTCAGTAATCCCCATACCTAATAAGAAAACAAAGGACTAAAATGAATTTAATATGTACAGGTTTTTGGAAAAACAAAACCCTACACCAATGCTCATTTAGGACCATGGGCACTTTTATAGTACAACAAAAGTAACCAAATTCTAGATTTATCTTGACACAGAAGTACAAAAGTGTTTCCAAGTTGGTATGTTTTATTTGAACCTAAAGTATCTTTTTTTATGACCTCCTTTATCAAACAAGATTCTTTATTAATAATAATAATAAAGGACTACCAAACATAAGTTCAAAGGTACTTATAGATATGAGGTCACTGAATGGAAAATTAAAGAGCTAAGCTTTTCACAAAATAAAGAAATTAGAGAAGCAGTAAGTGTTTGACAGTGTCTCAAAGGGTCATTTTAGGGAAAACCTCTTACAGTTTTCAGCTTTTGTGTTACCCTGCAGGAGTTTTCAGAGTAAAATTGATGGTACTAAGGAGAGCAGCAGTCTATTCTCTTGTATACCTTGACAATTGAAGGAAGGAGAACTTTGATTTATATCCCCTCCCAGGTATCTCCATGAGTTATTTTCTCAAGGCAAAACTTCTGGTCCTGTTACCAAAGATGCACAGAATAGTTTTTGAGTAGATAAAAGCAATAGGTGCCCACACATTTTTCCACCGCTCCAGTTATTTTTTCCCTAGATCACTGTATAAGGAAATAAAATTTTAAATACAAGTTGAAGGTATAATATATTACAAGGTCTATATCAAATTTTTATGTGAAAAATATGCATAACACTTGTGGGGAAAAAAAACCTAACTATATTTCTGTCTTAGTCTGGGCTACTATAGCAGAACACCATAAATTGGGTGGCTTAAACCAAAAACATTTATTTCTCATAGTTCTGTATGCTGGAGGTCTGAAATCAGGGTGCCAGCATAGTCAGATTCCCAGTGACAATGATTTTCCTGGTTTAAATATAATGCCTTGTAGTTGTATCCTCATATGATAAAGACAGAAATCTCTCTCATGCTTCTTCTTCTAGGGGCATTAATCCCATTCATAAGGGACCCACCCTCATGAGCCAATTACATTTCAAAGTCCTCATGTCCAAAAACCATCATATCTGGGATAAGGGCTTCAACATGTGAATCTGGGAGTAATGTTGAGTAATATTGACAAAATAGATATGTTTTTCTGTTTTTATTTTTGATTTTGTGACAATTTATAATTTAAAATTTTTAAAAAATTACAGCAAAATGTTAATGTTTTATGAAGCTGACTGGTGAAGACACCAGTGTTTACAACATTCTTTCTATACAATTTTCTGTATATTTGAAATGTTCTATAATAAAAAATATTTAAGCAAGTTTAGGAAAAAAGTTGATAAATGAAATCTAGAGACCATCAAAATCTAATTTCACCATAATGAAATATAATTGTGTTTTGACTATAATTGAAATCATGTGACTGTTGCTTTTTTTAAATGAAAGCATCTTAAACATTTGCTTTTCTTTTCGAATAAAAATGAAGGCTTACAAAAGCATGCATTAATTATTTTTTTTTGAAATTCGAGTCATATGACTTATAAAGTCTTACAAAGTATTATCATTTAAGTTCTCCTCTAACAAATTTCACACAAAAAGGCAAAATATAACATATTATTTTTGAAAAATAAATGATATTTGACCTTCATACTTTTCTTATATATACCTAATAGCTAATAGTTGAAAATATTATTACTGTTTATTAATTGTGCATGTATGAACTGATAAGAAATATTAAGGCTCTAGTGGATGTAGAGGCTCCAAAAGAAATTATTTTAAATGTGGATGCAGAGAAGATGATGTAGGCGTGTAAATTTGGCTCTTTACCTCAACTTTCCTAAATGTAGCCAATGCAAAAGGAAAACCCCAGCTCCAGCTGGAGATTTGGGAGGTGCTGATGAGAAAGTTATAAAGGAATAGGCTCTGTTGCCAGGCCTGAAATCTCTGCATCCACCTCCTCATTCTAAGTAGGCTTATTCCCCTCTACTCTAGTTAATGTGCTTGGAATGAAATTCAACAGAAACTCCAAAGTCACCAACCACATCCCCGCTGTCAGAGACTTTTGAAGGCACATCCCTCCTTGCTGTGTACAGGGGAGTTCTACCTGCCTATCAAATCCTGAAGCCTCTAACTGAGCTGGAGTGTAGGCTCTCTTTAAAGTCATTCTTCTTCCTCTAACTTAAAGGAACAAACCCCTACAGAAGGCACTCAGCAACTCAGCACTGGCCCTGGCTTAAAGTTTAGTAGTGAGCATGATCTACCAGGAAAACATCAAATTGTGCATAAATATTTGATGTCAAGAGCCTATACTAGCCATCTGTAACAGATAGTATATATTTTGATATCCAAATATAATTAGCAGCAACAAAGAGAATCAGAAACTGAGAAATAGAGATATAGTGGAAATTCAGTAAATGTAGTGAAGACCAAAAATGAAAAAGGAAGTTCCAAAAGGAAAAATATTTTAAAATACATTAAAGATTAGAGAGAGAGAGAGAGAGAGAATAAGAGAGAGAGAGAGAGAGAGAGAGAGAGAGAGAGAGAGAGAGAGAAGAGACAGGTCAAATAAATCCAGAATGTCTAATGTGACTGTGTGTCACTGAGCCCTCTGAATGTTGGAAGGAGAATGAAAACATACTCTGTCTAACCAAGCAAACAAGGAAATTTATAGGAAATGTATTGTTCCTATATAAACAGAGGCTTTGATTTGTCCTTGCCCCTAGAACTGTATCTGGGACATACTAGAATTCAACATATATTTCTTGAATGGATGAATGGATGCATGAATGGAAAGATGGATGAACAATGGGTGGATGGACAGATCTTTTCAAGAAGAAAATTTTACAGGCTCTGATTTTACTCTTTGGAAAACGTATTTACATAATTTTTCTTGTTAACCTAGCTAAAGAATGACAAAATCTTGTTTCTGGAATGAAATATTTGAAAATGCTACTATATTAACAAATTTTGTTGGAGTCTAGAAATAAAACCTATGTCTAAGTGCTGACAGATGGTTTAGTATAGTTATATGATAAGATTTATTTTAGGAGAATAACAATCATGGTGTAAGTAGTTTTTGTTTATTCTGATGGTAAATATTTAATATACTTCCTCCTGGAAACAAGAGAATGACTAGGGTTCCTTAGTAGTAAGTGCTTAAGAGCACTAATGTATCCTTAAATAACAATACGTAGGCAGGCCACATAATATCCGCTTAAACATCAAAACCCAAATGGATGAAAGAAGACTCAGAGGGTTGATTTATAATCAGATGGTAAACCTTCTAGTTCAATGTCACCAGCTCAGATCTAATCTAAGTCAACTGTCATTGATATATTTACAAATTTTTGGAGATAAGATGAAATAATTGATTCTATCAAAAGATAGTTTTCTTGAAAACTAGGGATGGATTAGGGTTCACATGAGAGAATACTATAGTTATAATAACTGAAATAATAAAGAATACTTAGTATCTATGACCCCATCATTCTGCACCACAAATACATCCACGTGAAATTATATCTTACTCATTCACTAGAAGTCTTCATATTTAAATATTGCCAGGTATTAATTTACCCTTAATACACTTTAACAATATAATAAATAAATAAAATATAAAGAACATTAACAAATAATTCATATGTCTAACTACAAAATTATGATAAAATTATAACTCTAGTTTATTGGTAGCACAGACTGAAATAATTGTGATATATCTAAAATTGCTAGTAGACATAACGTAAGTTTTTGACCAATTCTCTTCATACATGAGAAACACGATTTCTATGCAGTCTAAATCCTAATCCAAAATGGTGTTCCATGGTGGCTGGTAGCTAAAATTTCAGGGTTAGAATTCGTATTTCCTGAATTCTAATTCTCTGTCTTTTACATCAGCAAGGCATTATTTGGACAAGAATTAAGGATATAAGTATAACAATGAAAGTTGAGTGGAAAATCCTCTATTTGGTTCCTCCATTTGAATCTTATTTAATCTAAATAATTCTACATTTTTGAGATTTAAAAAAACCACTGTCTCGTACTTGTTTTTGATTCCCATAGTTTTCATAAAGTTGAAGTTACAGCCTTCCAGCAGTATAGAACATTTTTTAGGCATTTTGTAGGTACACACAAAATAATGTGATATTCCTTAGAAAGTACAGACAAGACTCTCCCTTTATGTATAAAACAACAAACTATCTGATACTAATAGTGAAATAGGAGGAAAGCATTTATATACAGATGAAAAACACAAATAATTTTCTTCTTGGAGTTGATTCAAATTCTGATTTATTTTTATTTTCTAATAATTTAGTAGCCTCATATTTTAGGCAACTTTAAACAGGCATGAAGAGAAGCTACTAACGCTGTTTCAAAAAAAAGGCAAAGCCAAAATAAATGTAACAGTTCCCAGCATGTAATAGGCACAAAATAGCCTTTAGGCATATGCAGATTATTAACATATTTACTGTCTTTTACTAAACTCTTGTTTTTTTTATGTTTTTCCATTTTATCTTTAATAATGATTATTATTATTTTTATTTGTAGTTACATGCGATCTCTTTTCTGAACTACTTTATTTTATCTTGTTGATTGGTTATTATTATTACCATTATTTGTAGATCTCGTTGCTGAACTACTTTACTTACTTTATTTTAATTGGTTATATATTTCAATTAACAAAAATTCTATTTAAAATATAAGCTTAAAATATAAATAAGGATATAAATAGACTGATTTATAGATAGATGAATAGTTAGGTAGATTGAGAAATGGATATCTGCGCCTCGCCCCAGTATCTTTTAATGATATGTATACAATAAAGTGCATTAAATTTATTTAAAAACATTCTACACAAAAAAATATGCCCTGATGCCCAAAGTCAAGAAGAATCTGAAATAAGTAAATACATTTTTCCCCAAATATAGGCTCCTTAACTTAAAGATTCTTGAACTAAAGAAGGTGAAAGTGACAAAATTTCAAATTATGTTTAAAGTTTGATTATTACATTGAATGGATATTGTAATTTCTTAATTAATAATGTGTTTTGTAATATTAAGTAAGCACAGAACTTTATATGTATGTCATAAGAATGATCAGTGAAGGTGTTGGCCTGCCTCAGTTACTTTATCATTACATTCTGTAAGTCATGCTTGCTTTCTGAGTGGCAGTTACCTTTTTAAGGTATATGTGTACATAGGACATAGCATCAATATTTCATCTCTATATGATGCTATTCATGTTTTATTATAAGAAAAAAACACAAAAATACACATAAACAGTAATTTACTTACTCACTCACTCACTCAATTTTTGTACTTCTACCAGGGTGGGCGTGGAAGAAAGCCCATCTTCATGGGAAACATATTCCTAATTAAGACCTTCAAGTCATGAGTGTGGTTCATGGATTTTTAAGGATTAAGCATATTTATTCCTTGTATAACCTCTATTTATTTTGTTTCTACTGACCACTTAATTCTTTCCCAAGAATATAACAAATAATAGTGAATACATGGTAAATAAGAGAAAGAAAACTTTTTAAAAAAATTGCAGAATATTACAGGGGAACAAATGTTTTGGTTACATGGATTACTTTGTACTGCCTGAGTCAAAATTATAAGTGTATCCATGACCCAGAAAGCATTCATTGTACCCGTTAGGTATAGTCACCCATCCCTTCCTCCCTCCTCCCACCTGCCTGATTTCCATTGAGTTCTACCTTCTTCTGTACACATGAGTGTTGATTGGTTAGTTCCAATTTAATAGTGAGTACATGTGGTATTTGTTTTTCCATTCTTGTGACACTTCACTTAGGAGAATGGTCTCCAATTCCATCCAGATTTTTGCAAAAGGTATTAATTCATTTTTTCATGGCTGAGTGATAATCCATGCTATACGTGTACCATATTTTATTAATCCACTTATGAATTAATGGGCACAGGTTGATTCCACGTCTTTGCTTTAAATAAACCTATAAAGAATTTCTGCTGTGAACATGCTTAACAATAAGCATGTTAAGCATGTTCAGAATAAACTTTGTTTCCTTTTTTGTGTTGTATTCTTTTTCTCTCCTTGTTGTGTTACAAATATTCTTTCTGAAGGAAGAATGATGAAGAGCCAGCAATATCGAATCCTTAGAAAGCAGTAACCTCAAATAGGATCAAATTTGCTTGGATGTAGATATTCATATTTAAATAATTTAAAGTCTTTGCAGTTATATCAAATACATTTCATTTGAACAAAACCATCACTATCTTTTTATTTGAGACTTTATTTTCAATGGCATATTGGATACTAGTTTAAGATGAGTCACATGTGAAAATAAGGTGTTTTATTTACAATTATAACTACTTTCTTTCATATAAAATATTTCAATTGAAGTTTAAAAATTCAAAATTAAATATGTCTTCAGTGGTTCTCAACCTTGGATGCAGAGTACAGTAATCTGAAAGGCTTCTTCATATCCTAATATGCAGACCATACTCAAGACCAATGAAATCGTATCCCAGGAGTGGCACTCAGGGTTTTTTAAAGCTCTTCAGGTGATTCCAATATTTGGTTAAGATTTGTAAATATCATGTCATAAATCACTATTTTTGTCTTTCTTTTCGAAGTTTACTTTGCATACGATATAACAAGCAAATTATTCTTCATGTATCTCAGATGTTGCAGTCCCTAAGCTTCCTGACCACATATAACATGTTTTAAGGTTATAATCACAAAAGATGTCAATACATGATACTGAATATTTAATAGCTACTGAGATTTTGCATATTCAAAGAGAAGAAAATATATATTCCTGATACTTTCCACTGAACACATTCCAGAGTGTTTTCCCTTCCAGTGGAAGGGGCAAAGCTGGGATTAATGTATTAAAATGAAACTCACCTTTTAAATAAAGGAAATAATAATAGCACCTCTTCTATTTTCAGCAGATGTTTAAAAAGCTAACCTGTTTGAATCTAATGTGTTTTTTATTTATTTTAGAAAAAATAATTTAAAAAATTTGATCTTCTTGGTCAGATGAATCATTTATATAGTGTTCCAGTTCCTTGAAATGTACAATCATCTTGCTTATGGTAGGTATAAATAAAAAGGTTCAGTATAATTTACAATGGTTATTTTTACTAGTTTTCTAGTAATGTTGAAAATTCTATGATTGCATTTTATTTTTCAACAAAGACATTTATTTCTTTTCATGGTAGGATTTTAGTCTTTATTGAAATTGTATGAATAACTATAATTGCTACTTTATCAAAGTTAAAGATAATTGCACAAAAGGACTGATGGGAAATTAATAATAATAAAATAACTTAACAGCCTTAAATTTATTGTCAAAAGCAATTCCACATTATGTGAAACTATTTATATGTGTAAAGGTATTAATAGTAATATTTTTAAGCACCCACCAATGACTTTGTGTGTGTGTTTGTTTTGTTTTGTTTTGTTTTTATTTTTTGTTTAATCAGGAAAGTTTGTTTCTCTCACCAAATGATTTAATGCTGATTTAGGATTAGTGGTCCAAGAAATGAAGAGGCTACATCAAAGATAAGTTATTTCCATAGAGGATGAAATAGTTGAAAGTTAATGCTTTCTAATCAGGGAAATTTGGAAAGGCAAAGATCCATGTATTAAGAATAAAGGATTAGATGTCAAGAAACTCATCAACCAGTCATCCCAAAGACCGGTTCCTAGATGACTAGAGGTGGCAGGACCTACAGTCGGCAGCAACATATGCTGTGCTGCCCAAAGTCCAGTGACACCAATTTTATCATGAGAAAATACGTCAAAAACAGCAACAACAATGATGATAATAATAATGAGAAGGAGCAGGAGGGTAAAAGAGAAGGAAAAAGGGCTTTAGACCTCTCAGCTAGAGTTCTGCTGAAAAGGATAAAAAGTTGGCTCTATTCCCTCCCCAGATGAACTCACACATTTTTAACTGCACCAATCTCAAAAGAAAGAAAGAAAAGGAACGGAAGCCCTTCCCAAGGAAGTTGAAGTTTGACTCTACCTGACTCTATTATTCTGCTTTTACTCTTTTCTTCAAATAGCCTCAAGATTCTCTCTGTCTCTCTCTGTCCCTTCCTCCCTGTATTTCATTTTACTTGGGACTAGCCTCAACTGTTTCCATATTTTAAAACCACCATATTTAAAATAAGCCCCTGCCCCATCTATCCCTCTATCTTCCATGGCTCTGTTTCACTTGGGATTATGTTTATTGTCTATCCTTTTCTTCTAGGATATAAGCTCAATAAAGCAAGAAGTTTGTTTTGCACTCTGCTTCATCCATGATTCCTAAATTAGAAGCTGGCATACAGTAAGTGCTCAAAAACCTACTCAGAATGAATAAATTAATAAATAAAGAGACAAGAAACTGGTATTTAAAATTTTAAGATATACCTCTTGTCAGGTAAAGGGAGAAAAGAATAGGAGCAAAGGACAGAAGCTCTGGCTCTTACAGGCTGTGGGTTTTTAAGGGCTTTTGGAGGGGCAGTACAGGGGTTAAGGGGGGAGATCTTTTTGGCAGTTTTTTCTTAGTTTTCCATGGGAAACAGACGCTTAACTTCTGGGAGAGAATGTTGAAAATGGCGGCATTCAGGAAGATGCAAGATAGCGATTGTCTTTTTGCATCCTGGTCCCTCACCTCTACCTATGTTCCCAGCTAAGCTGTGGAGTAAAAGCTTGTGAGAAAAATTATATAGTGTACAGAAAATAAATTAACTACAAGCTCTTTGCACAGAAAACAATAATATGCAAATCTGTTACTCATGTGACTTTGAATGCATTTACACTGTGTGTAGTTAGATTAATTCATAGATTCATAGAGTATTTCTATTAAATTCTATAGAGTTAGAAGAGATAGTAGAGACCACCTACTTTGATGACTCTATCTTTCTATATGACACATAATAATTATAGGTTCACTATTGATTTTTACCACACTGCCTCCATGAGGAAGTTTTATTTTTAAAAATTATGTAAAAGAGCATAAAAATAATATTTATCTAACTATATGCAAAAAATTATATATCATATTGTATGCTTATTCAGAGCAATATGCTAAGAGAAACTCAATATGTTCAGAAAATAGAAGCATTGTTAAGCAGTATTATAAAATCTAACAATTTTGAACTTTCTATAGTATCGTGATCACCAGATATTTTGGAAATAGTAGGTCAGAGCAACTCCCATTCATTGATACTAACTGGCACTTCCAAATAATAGTTTGCTTGCTCTCCAAGCCTTTGTTTTCTCATTTGTCAGAAGGGGATATTATTAATAACATACAAATCACATGTTGTTTTTATTGTGAATCAATGACATAATATAGGGAAAGAACTTGGTCCATGCAAAGTGCTCAGTAAGGGTTCATTAGACTGTAGATAACATTTTTTTTTACATTTTTTTTAATTTCAGCATATGATGGGGGTACAAATTTTAAGTTTTCAAATAATGCCCTTTCCTCCCCTCCCCCCACAAGTCTGAGTTTCCAGCACGACCATCCCCCAGATGGTGCACATCTCACTCATTATGTATGTATACACCCGCCCCCCCACCTGCCCAATATCCTATTACTGTAGTTTCTATGTGTCCACTTAGGTGCTGCTCAGTTAATACCAGTTTGCTGGTGAGTATATGTGGTGCTTGTTTTTCCATTCTTGGGATACTTCACTGAGTAGTATGGGTTCCAGCTCTAACCAGGAAAATACAAGATGTTCTATACCACCATTGTTTATTAGAGCTGAATAGTTCTCCATGGTATACATATACCACATTTTATTAATCCACTCTTGGATTGATGGGCACTTGGGAAACATTTTTTGGCAAGTTGGAAGACTTCAAGACACCTAAGATCATACCTATGAGCAGTTCTCATTCCACTATATATTAATAAAATGTCTTCCCATTAGTCTGCTATAGTGTCTAGAATAACATTAATCATTTATCTGAACACGGAAAAGAAGTTCTTGTTTAAAACATAACTGAAATAGTGCATATCATCATCTTATCAAATCATATTCCTAAGGATCAATATCTTTCCCAGCATTAAACTTTACTAAAATTTAAAAGAATACAACACATTGTTAGGCATGATGAAAGCATGCAAAAGTCTGAACTGCCAGGATCTTTCCTTGGTACATTAGGATAAGCCTTGGCCCAGATTTAATATTTAAAGACTCTAAGTAATACATATATTGCATCCCTGACACAAAGAGAGCTATTTCAGTCATGAAATATCTTTATTTTGTATTTAAACAATTATAGAATAGACATTGACATTTTCCAGTGGACCATGTTCTATAAATCTGTGAATTCCAATTTATTTTCTATAAGCAAACTACTCAAACTTTACTAAAAGAATTCCAAGGATAAAGTAATCTTTCCATTAATTATTACTGTGTGAAGGTCAGACGAGTATGTTTACAAGGAGATTTGATCTTGTGACTTCTCCCTGGAGAGCTCCAGAGCAGAGAGAACAAGTTACACGCCAACTGCTATAACTTTCTTTGTCAGGAACCATGAAAAAGTTAGATAAATCCAATAACATATAGTTTTGTTTATATATTTTGAATTATATTTACAGAATTTTCCTATTCTGACAGCAATTATTATTTGTTTTGTTGTTGTTTGTCATGTGTGTATGGGTGCTATAGATATGAATAAGTTGAGTTAGGTTAAAACAGACAGGAGAGAAGTGTATACAGTGCTCATTCAGGCAATTTCATCCCATAGTTTATATTAGGCAAAAATAATCCACATGCATCATGACCAATGCCCCAGTAAGAAAGAACCCATACCCATAATGTTCACATATTTATAAGAACAGATTGGAAGTAGGAAATCAGGGAGAATCTATGCGAATATATGACAATGGAAGTTTCCTTGTTCAGAAAGTGACCAGGTTAGAATGGATTGATCTTCAGAACACAGCTGCTGGAATCAACCTAGTCTTCTCTTTAGCAAACTCAGACCTACTGAGTGGGTTCTAAACTAAACACTCAGAATGAGGGAGAAAACGAGACCGCAGGGCCATTCAGACCTGTCCTTCACTCACCTCCTAGGACGTGGCGTTTGTTAAATATAATTTCCATGAGTTCTGTTGACAGTAGGTTGCAGGCACTTTCTCAGTAAGGGGCAAGCAACACATTTCAACTCACAAAAAATTTGTGGTTGCTAATTGAGATTGCAAATTTATGTTATTATTATCATTCAGACAGAAGTGTAGTTGGAATTTTTGTTTCCTCTTATGTTTGTTATCAATACATATTTCCTTAAGATACCCAGATGCAGGCCAATATAACAACCATCAGAATGATGCTCAATAAAACTTTAAGCCAATCCAGGCTTCTTGGCAGGGTTTTGTTATTAAGATTTATTAGTTTAAAAGGCAACAGTATTTCAACTACTGGTGATGAAATGTTACTACTTTTTAAGGACAATAAAACTTCAAATTTAACATTTGGCAGGAAAAGTTCAATTTTTTTCTGGCTCTGATGTTGAGAAGAGTCATCAGTGTTGTATAAATCATGTTGATATAAGCCACTGATTAAATTTACGAATGTAAAGTCAATTTAAAATATATAGAATTTTAAATGTTAAAACGTTTTTAGAATTTATTTATTAGGTTTTTCAGTTTTTACAGGAAAATGCTCCATGAAAACTATGACTTTTAACTTTTGATAAACTGAGAAGAGGGGAGAATTTTAATTATGCATTAAAGTTATGATCTTCTCATGGGAAAATAAAGGCATTTTATAAAATCCAGTTGATTATTGATTTTCACAAATCTATTTTCAAGTACATTGCATAAAGAATAATAATAGAGCAATGATTTATATTTTTGCCATATCCTTTTGTCAATAGGGCTTCAAACATTTGAATCACAACTGTTGGATGATTTACTTGCTGTTACAACCAAATAAATTTAGATTCTGAAGTTACGTTTCACTTCATCAATGTTTAATAGACAAATGGAAAATTTTTCTACTATTCTTCTCTAGATAAATAGTAAGAAACAAGGGTCAAAATGACAGAATGGCAAGCACTTAGTTTTAATATACAGTTGACCCTTGAGCAGCCTAAGTTTGAACTGCGTGAGGAATTTTTTTTTCAACCAAACACCCAGTTGAAAATACAGTATTTGGCTTGGTGTGGTGCTTCATGCCTGGAATACCAGCACTTTGGCAGGCCGAGGCAGGAGGATTACTACAGGCCAAGAGTTTGAGACCAGCTTGATCAACATAGTGAGAGCCCCATCTCTACAAAAATGGAAAAATTACCCAGACATGGTGGCAGGCACCTGTAGTTCCAGCTACTCAGAAGGTTGAGGCAGGAGAATCACTTGAGCCCAGGAGTTTGAGATTGGAGTGAGTTATGATATTGTCACTGAATTCTAGCCTGACAACAGAGAGAGACCCTATATCAAAAAAATAAATAAATAAATAAAAAAGAAAAAGAAAAAAAAAGAAGAAGAAGAAGAAAGAAAAGAAAATACAGTATTCCAGGATGCCAAGAATCCTACTTATAAGGAGGGCTGACTTTTCACATATGTGGTTGTGGGACTTGAATTTGCGTGAGTTTGAGTATATTGGGGTTCCTGGAACCAATCCCCTAAGTATACCAAGGGTCAATTGTACTATGTGCTCTGTCATTAACTGTCTTGTAGAAAGTTTTCTAAAACATGACTTAATGTGCATGTACAGATTTCTTTATAAAGCCTTCTTGTGAGTTCTCCCTACTAATTAAAATTGTTATAATACAATATTACTTACCTTTAAAAATATGATAAATGGTGATTCCTTATATTCCTAGCTAATACAGACTTAAAAAACAAAATTGTCAATTGAATATGATTTTAACTTAAAAATCAGTAAAACTTAAATCAATAGCATGGATTTAATGTGTAGGATGATATAGATTTAGGTGTTAAATAAGGTAGATTTGCCAAAATGTGTATGTTATCCTACCATAGATCATTTGAAAAATTAATCATTCCACTTTTTTCCCAATTAAACTACTAAATAACTTTGTTTATATAGCATGTCTTAACATTACATGATCTGATCTTATCATAAGTTTTGTATATTTTTTTTCCTTTGCCCATTCTTATTATTCTGGACAATTAAAGACAAACATTATAATGTCAATGTGACTGTAAATGCAAATGATAAATATTAATGCTGACATCATATGACAATGTGCATTTATAGTCATTCTCTGAATGATTGGAAAATGTATTGAATATTCTGAATTTTAAAATGACACAATTTAATAATTATCTATGAATTATTAAGAATTCACAAAAATATGTTTCAATAATCCTTTCAGAAATATCACTTAACTTCTCTAAACTTCAGATTCTTCATAGGTGAAGGGAAGTGTAGACTGGATGATTGATTAGGCTTTTATTTTTTTCCTTTTGCCATCCATAATCCAATGAAACCCACTTAACATACTTCTATCAAGTAACTAACTTTGAGAAATACATAGAGTCTAAGTCAAGAAGATTTAACCCTCCTTGAATGCTAATAAGTTACCCTGTCATAGTTTTATGGCAATTGAAAAGTCTCTGTTGACAGAAAAGATCTGAAATTCTGAGAACAGAGACAAGGATTTTCATTACCCCTGGCAGAAAGAACTACATGAACTTCCTATTTTTATCATTTTTTTCTTTAACCCTAAATCCCAGGGAGACAACATGGAGCAGTCCAGGGAGACACTATACATGCAGTGCCTTTGAATCATAATTGAGGAACTCTGAGTTTACAGGAGACAAGGATTTTATAACAGGTTGCAAGCAAACCTGTTTTTTGCCTGGGAGAGTGAAATTATCTTTATTCTAGACAACAAATAAAATATGCCCTTGCTTTGTAAGTAGACACTATCTGTATCTTCCAATGCTTTTTTCTATAAAAATGTTTTCTGAGAAAATAGTTTAAAACTAAAGGCTGTCAAATGCACCAGACACTGCACCAGGCACTTGGGAGAACAGACATGAATAATTCATAATCTTTATTCTCAAAGAGCTAACCGACTAGTGAATAAGACTAATACTTCAATAATTGTACTACAATGAATACGTGTTAAACAAAGAACTGTGAGTTAAGAGAGTTATCCTGATATAGAAAGTGAGGTAGGACTTTAGACAGGAAACTACTTTGGTTTGTGGATTAGGAATAAAGCAGAAGTGAACAGGAAGGAACAAGGGTTCAGATGACACAATGGAATGAATTTGCCTTTAATATATTCTGGATTCTGTCATTAACTGTATGGCTTGAAGCAGTCTGACACAACAAACACAAGAATCTTAAAAACATTTTTTTTTTGGTAAACTTTCTCTGCTACTTTAAATTAGTTCATAACAATGTAATTTAGGAAGGAAAGCATTGCATATCAAGGTCCAGACTGCAAGATTTAATTTCTAATTACCATTCACCTTCAGGATCACACTGGGTAGTGGCCAATACATTTGCAAAATAAGTGGCCAATACATTTGCAAAATAAGGGTGCTAAAACACAGTTGATTTTTTTTTTTTTTTTATTTGAGACAGAGTCTCGGTTTGTTGCCCAGGCTAGAGTGAGTGCCATGGCGTCAGCCTAGCTCACAGCAACCTCAAACTCCTGGCTCAAGCAATCCTTCTGCCTCAGCCTCCCAAGTAGCTGGGACTACAGGCATTCGCCACCATGCCTGGCTAATTTTTTGTATATATATATATATATATATATATATATATATATATATTAGTTGGCCAATTAATTTCTTTCTATTTATAGTAGAGACGGGTCTCGCTCTTGCTCAGGCTGGTTTTGAACTCCTGACCTCGAGCAATCCGCCCGCCTCGGCCTCCCAGAGAGCTAGGATTACAGGCGTGAGCCACCGCGCCCGGCCTACACACAGTTGATTTTTAAATAACATACTGAAAATTGGATTGGTTTGTCTAATGCAGCAGTTCTCATATTTGACTCAATATTCATAAAAATTTAACACTTTGCCTTATTTAATTATTTTACTCTGACCATTTTAACTTGATTGATTTTGCAAAATAAATTATACACTTCACTTTCCATATGAAATCAGTTTGCAATGTATTGTAACTAATTTTAAATGTCTAGTGAATTCTACCATAGAAGTATGGCAATTTAATCAGTAAAATACCTTTTGATATTTTGACATTGAAGGCACTAGATAAATGTAGGGTACAATTCTTGATGCTAATAGGTATGTTATGATTCTAAGTTGGAAAAAGTATCATTTAAAAATTCACTTTAAGCCTACTATAATTGAGATTAAGAATGATATTTCAAAATTATAATTCATGGCTCATTTCTGACTGTAAATACAAAATTGAAGTCTAATTAGAAAGTAGCATCATCTTTCTTACAAATGATCCATAAAATGAATTGTGATTCTTTTTTCTTTCTTTGCAGTTCTATTCTGTTACAGTTTTATTTCCCTTATGAGATTTTGATTCCACATATGGAGCTGTTCTCTGAAAAGAAGTGTCAATCATAATCAGATCTAAATTCTCAATGGTAACATATTTTATGTTAAGTTTGAGGTGGACAGAAAAGGTGGAATTTCATTTTTAATAGAACAGACACCTGCCAGTAAGTTATTTAAACATAAACATCATAGGATTTTAAACCACAGAGAAATCCCTCTATACATTTTAGAAATTCGAAAAGTTTTAGTGGCAAAATGATTTTAAATAATTCTTTTAGTAATATCATATTTAGATTTAAATTACTTTAAAAGACAAATTTACAATTGAGGGTGTGTGTGTACATTTCCGGTGCTAATGATTTCCCTGGATAACATTCTATTTCATCCATTTTGTAAAAGATTTATGCAAATATAGAGATTGTGTATGTTCCCCTTTTACCTTTAAGATAAAGGTTTGTGCTTTTAAAAATCTTTAATCATTTTCTCATCCATTTTTCAACTAAACCTATTAAACATATATAAATTCATTTTATGGTAGAAAGGAGTTTTGACTATACAAGATGCAATATGACACTTTACAATTAATTTGGGTTTTAATTTCGCTTTATTATATAGAAAATGACACTTCACACCTGATATTCAATTCCGGAGCAGTCAGTAAAACAATTACTAAGTCTCATTCTTACAGCCTTCTTAGTAAATGTATAAACTCTGTGACAACATAAACAATTTATTATAGGACACATGACTCATAATACACTTTAGCAATTATCAATGTTTTTTCCCTTTCTTGAAGAGATAGAGATCATCTTTTTTTTGTATCAGACACAAAGGAAAGCAAGGAATATATATGTACATAATTAAAGGAAAAGTTGTCATCTGTAAGAAAATTATTAGACCCTTTTTTAAACTTATTTTGAAATAATAGTAGATTCACAGAAGTTATGAAGATATTACAGAGGAGCCCCACATACCCTTTAGCCTGTTTTCCCCAACGGAAATTATATCTTCCATAATTATAACAGAATATCAAAACCAGAAAATTTATATTTATAAAACTATATTTATAGTTGTATGCCATTTTATCATATGTGTGGATTCATGTAACTATCACTACACTCAAGATATAAAACTATTCCACCACCATAAAAATCTGCTTCCTGCTAACTGATTATAGTCACAATTACTTCATTCCCTCTCACCATCTGTAGTCAGTAGAATAGAATTCATTTGCACTCAAAACCTCAGGATGTGACCTTAATTGGATATATGGTTTTTGCAGAGATATAATTAGTTTTGGATCTTGAGAAGAAATCACCCTAGATTTAGGGTGGGACATAAATCCAATTACTGATATCCTTATAAAAAAAGGAGAATACACAAAACAGGTAGAAGAAGGCCATCTGAAGACAGAATTAGAGATTGAAGTTATGCAGCAACAAGCCAGCAAATGCCAAGGGTTCTCAGCATCCACCAGAAGCTACAGGAAGCATGGAACAGATTATCAGAGCCTCTAGAGCAGTGGTCCTCAAAATTTTTAAACAGGGGACCAATTCACTGTCCCTTAGACCGTTGGAGGGCCATTGGAGAGTGTGGCGCACATTCCACACATGAGCACTGTGGACCCGGGATGAGTTGGCTGCTAAGCAGGACAGGCAGCGGCAGCAAAAACACCCCGGTGGGCTGGATAAATGTCCTCGGCGGGCCGCATGTGGCCCACAGGCCATAGTTTGAGGACTCCTGCTTTAGAGGAACTCTTCCAACACCACAGTTTCAAAACTCTAGCCTCCAGACATACCAGAGAATACATTGCTGTTGTTTTAAATAACCCACTTTGTGGAATTTGTTACAGCAGCCCAATACTGTCCTTAAATTCTGAATACTGCTGCTATGTTCTCTATCTCTACAATTTTGTCATTTAGACTTTTTTTTTTATAAATGGAATCAAACAGCATGTGACCTTTTGAGATGAGATTCTTCACTTCAGAAGAATACCCTTGCAGTTCATCCAAGTTATTTCATGTGCCAATAGTCCTTTCATTTTATTGCTGAGTAGTATAACATGGTCTAGATGGAGAGGAGGTTGTTTAATCATTCACCTATCAGGAGTCATTTTTATTGTCTCTAGGTTTCAGCTATTACAAATAGATTTGCTGTAAACATTCACTTGAGCACTTATTTCTCATGGATAAAATGCCTGGGAGTGTGATTGCTGGGTCATATAAGTGTATGCTTAGATTTTTATCTTTATTTTTTACAAAACTTCCAAGCTATTTTTGAAAGTGTATATTATCATTGTACATGCCCACCAGCAACGCATTGGAGATCATTTTTATGTATCCTTGCCAGCATTTGATATCATCACTATTTTTATTTTAGTTTATCTAGTAGATGCATGGTCTTAGTCTGCTTTTTCCCAGTGGCTAGTGGGGTTAAGCATCCTTTCACATGCTAATTTTTCAGCTGTATAACTTCTCCAGTAAAATGCCTCTTTATGTCTTCTGCCCATTATTTAATTGTATCGAATTTTTTCTATTAAGTTAGATAGCGAAAAGTCCTGAACATTGTAATATATATAATAAAATTCCAAAAAGTGGAAAGAAAAGGGTAGTCCAGTTAGGACATCAGAACCTATGGACAGTCCTGATTTCTCTGGGCTTTCTTTTTAAAAATGTATGTCTGACTGGGTGTCATACTAGTGGAAATATCAATCCAGAAATGTCAATGGATACAGACAAAAAAAAAATACCACATTCTCCAAGAAAATATTCTCTTTCTGGTCAAAATAGAAAGGAAAATAGCTAGGAAAATAGTAGCCTAGTAAGGACCAATGTCCTTGGGTCCTTAAAGCTTCACTGAAAAAAATCACTGACATGAGGCAGATTGATTAATAGAAGAAAAAGCATACAACTTTATTTATCATGTATACATAAGGGCTTTCAGAATGAAGACCTGATGATACAGGGAAAATTGACCATTTTTATGCTTACATTTCACAAACTGTGAACAGCTGTGTAGAAATATAATTGGAATAAAAGTGTATGATCTAATATTAATAGACTGAGTGGTAAAACCTAGCAAGGCCTGTTTAGATTCTTTCTGGCCTCTCTGAGCATGAATTCCTTCCTTCTGAGCATGGGATTGGACTCTCACTGGAATGGGGGGTTTTCTGACCTATAGTCAAAGAAGGTAGATCAGATAATATCTTTATGGACAGTTTTTACACAGAAGAAATTTCAGGAAAAAGGGCTCTGGCTTTTATGACTCAACCTAGGGAAGAGGGATTTTAGTTTCTAGGCTAGCCTCAGGGAATAATGGGACTGAGAGACAGGAGGACAAGAGAAGTTCAGAGAAAAACTTTTGCTTCGGAGGTTGCTTCTGAAGTCTTCATTTTGGGGGACTGTTTTGTGAGCCCCGACAGTAGCAAGACAAAAATCTTAGATAGTAACAGCTTTACTTCAGAAAAGCACAAAAGAAAAAACTGTCAACTCACCACAAGTCCCTCAAAAAGCCCAAGTAGAGAAGCAAGACTTCCACAGTCATCATGCTACAATGACTCTTCAAATTTTGTCAGGTAATGTCAGGATATGAAGCGAGACTTTCATCTCAGCTGGACTGCAAGGAAGCCCCACAGTGATGTAAGTAGAGAACACATGGGAAGCACAATCTACTACTTCTACTTCCATCTGGCAGGAAGGAAGTGACCTTACCCTCCCAATAATAGTCATTTCTGAGGATACCTAAGGAGAATCATGATCTCATGATTTCTCAGCAATAATGAAGTGATCTCCTCCTCTCAGACAGTGTGATATCAACAGAAGTCTAGAAAGGAGCCTGAACCTTTCTGTCCAGCAATCTGTGTATCAATCTCCAGCCACCTGCCCACTTGTGGTGAGGAGCCCGTCCCTTCCAGCCTGGGGAATAAGGGACGTCAGTGCCAAATCCAGATCCTAATCACATTGATAGTGCCATCATCTTCCACAGCCTGGAGTAGTGTCAGAGAAGTCCTGCTAAACACAATATTTTAATAATATCCACAGTCACATAATACAATGTCCAAAATGTACAGGCTTCAACAGAAAGTCACTCATCATGTCAAGAACAAGGGAGATCTCAATTTCAATAAGAAAAAGATAATCAACAGTTGAAAAGATGTCACATATGTGAGAATTGTCTCACAAAGATTTAAAATTAGCCATCATGAAAATGCTTCAATAAGCACTTACAAATATCCTTAGAAAATAAAAAATGGAATGTCTCAGCAATGAATATAGAAGTTATAAAGAAGATATAAGTAGAAATTTTAGACTTAAAGTTATGATGACCAAAATTTTAAAAGTCAATGAATTTAGCAGCAGAATAAAAAAATACAGATAAAAGAATTAGTGAAATTGAGTCAGGGCAATAAAAAATTACTTACTGTGAACAGCAGAGAAAATAGATGGAACAAAAAAAAGATGAACAGAGACTCAGTATCATATGACAATATATAAAAAAATCTAACATTGGCCTTATTGGAATTTCAAAAGGATAAGAGAAAGAGATTGGACTTAAAATAACATTTTAAGCAATAATGGCTGAAAATTTCCCAAATTTGGCAAAAGTCATAAAGCTACAGACTCAAAAGTTGAGAGAAACCAGAACAAAATAACCCAGAATAAATACAAGTTAAAACATATCACAGTCAGCTAGAAAAAAATACTTCCTAGAGGGAAAAAATAATTTGAATGACAGATTTGAATGAAACAGTTTCTCATGAAAATTTGAGACCAGAAATAAGTGGCACATTTTCTAAGTGCTGAGAGAAAAAAGTGTCAAATGGGAAATTGATGATCAAGAAAAATATATAAGTATAATAAAAATTAAGATATTTTTAAGTAAAAGAAACCTAACAGAATTTTTTTTTATTTTTTTTAACAGCAGATCTATCCTAAACGTATGGATAAAGCAAGTTCTCTAAACAGAAAGGAAACGATAAAAGCAGAAATCATGGAATGATAGGAAGGAAAAAAGGATAATGAAACAAGAAAAAATGAGGAAATACAAGAGACATGCCTTCTTTTTTTGAGTTTTCTAAATTGTGTTTGATAGTCCAAGCAAAAATTACAAGTTTCTAATATATATCTCAATGCATGCAAAGAAAATATTTAATACAGCTTAATTATAGATAAAGAAGGATAAAGGGACCAAAGAAAGGTAAAGTTTGTACATTTCACTTGAACTTTTAAAGTTTTGAATCCAGTAGACTGTGAGATATTTTCTATATATAATGTAACACCATTGATTATAAAATGAGTATAATGCAAGTGTTATTGTATTTTTGTGGATTTAGATTAATGATATTCATTTAACTATATATTATTTGTGATTTTTTTGTATTCAAATATATTTAAGACCATTTTTATTGGTAAGCAATAATCTTCAAATAGCCAATTAGAAAATAAATACTAGACTAGACATCCCTACTTATATTGAAAACAAAATGAGTCAAAAACCCTAGGCATAAAGTCCAAAAATGTGTAAAACCTCTTTAGGAAAACTATCACATTCTTCTAAAAGACACGAAAGTACATTCAAACAAATGAAAAAAATGCTATTTTCTTACATATGAAGATTCAACATGTTCAAGATGATCACTTATACATTTAATCTGATCTCAATAAGTATGTTTCAGGATTTTTGTTTTTGTTTGCTAATTTTTTCCTGGAATAAGGTAAATTCATCATTAAGTCCATATGAAAAATTAGCTGCAAGAATTGTCAAGGAACTCTTAAAGCAACGGGAGGAGACTGGTTCTATTTCAAACTAAAGGAACATGGATAGATAGGATAAAGCAGAATAAAACACCCATAAATAGGCCAAAGAAAAAAAATTGTCCATCTGTCAACTTGGCCTGTTTTCTAATTCAGGTGTTCCAATGGTTCTTATTTCAATTCCTATAAGTATTTTAAATTTCATAGATGATTATCTGTCAAAGATGTTCCAAATTTAACATAGTATGTAATTTTTATTTTTCAGCACTTTATTTTCTAAATTATGTGATTAATGCAAATAAACTATATAATATACACTTTCAAAGAACCATAATTAGAGAAATACAATGTAGAATCCAAAATAGATTATACAAAATATGAAGCATAAAGGAGTGTTCATTATGGATGGTACCTTGAACTTGATATGATTGGCATGTTTCTGGGTTGGAGTCCATAGATAGAAAATATTTCTTTTCATTAGGAATTTAAAAACAATTCTAGTAATATTGGACATTAGAACATGTAAGCATTAACTTGGAACTCTATGTACTAAAGACTTCATGGAGTACATACTTTTTAAAAATTGTCCATGCATAGAAGCATATGTGGTGTTTTATTTGCCATAATCAATCTGACTGTAGTCTACATAGTAGTTTTAAAACATCTAAAATATTGACAAATAGTCAGCATTCCAATTGTAGCTGTTCTAACTTGTAAAACTGTTTGCAAGTATTAATATTAATGCTATTAAGTATGAAATGTCCAATTTCCTTAAGTACTAAGTTTGACAGTTGATATCTCTGACATTTCATTATGATACTTGTTTTATTTTTGTTGTGACGGTACATTGTCAGTCTTTCAAACAAACGTTTTAGCTTATGATAATCTTTCACATTTTTTATTGTAATTTTTGTGAAATCATAGAGTAAGTCAAAAATTCAAGTTATTTTCAAATATGAGTTCCCTCATGGAACTCCAAAAGAGTGTTCCCTCATGGAACACACCAAAAGAGTGCAGACAGCTAGAAATATCAACGAAGTGTTTGGAAAGAATGTGGCTAATGAACTCACAGCCCATTGATGGTTTGAGAAGTTCCATTCTGGTGGTTTTAATCTTGAAAATGAGCCATATGGACGACCTGAGATCAAGGTGGATAATGATGAGCTGAAAGCTGTAGCAGAAGCAAATCCATCTCAACCTACACGTGAATTAGCAGTAAGGTTTAATGTTACTATTCCAACAATATTGTACCATTTGAAACAAATCGGCAAGGTAAAGAAGCTGGACAGATGGGTACCACGTGAATTAAATGAGCATCAGAAGAGAAACCATCTGGAAGCTTGCCTTTCTTTGCTGTCTATGACATAAAGACAAATCATTTCTACATTGTATTGTTATATATGATGAAAAATAGATTCTTTTTGACAATTGCAAGCATTCAGCACAATGGTTGAATAAAGGTGAAGTGCCAAAATATAGTCCAAAACTGAATATTCATAAAAAAATTAAAAAGGCTAATGGTGTCTGTTAGATGGTCCAGCGCTGGTATTATCCACAGTTTCATGAAACCTGGTCAATCCATTACAGTGGATGTCTACTGCAACCAACTGGATGAAATAATGCTACAATTACTCTACATAGGATAAAATAAAAAAGAGCAGTTGGAAGTAATTTGAATTAGATTAATTCTTGGAGTTAGATTAAGCATGGTAGCTCAATGATATTGACACATTTTTGTTAGATGGAAACTGTCTACCTTTTGACATAGGGTTTAAAGCAGATTTGCTAATTATACTTGAATTTGGTTAAAATTCCAATCCATCATTCCTCTTGCACATGACAACTATTATGCAGCATGTTAAATGAAATGCCAAATTCAAAACTCCAGGGAAAGTAATTTGGGCCCAGAAGAAAGGAGAACCCTTGAAATATTAAAACTTGTCTAGAATAAAACAGCATTAAATTCATAATACTGAAACAATGTCTAAGAGATTTACATTAAAATATAAAGGTTTTCTGTAATATATATTTATAGTAAAGAAATATGGCCATTTTCTTATCATCTAAATATTTATGGCCCTTTAGATTTAATAAACCAAAGTGGAAAGTTAGCCCTTATTCCACATTCTTTTCCTTTTTCTTTTCCTGGGTAATGGTGAGTCTTGACATTTTCATTTCCAAGATGAAGTTTCATTTCTCCATATGTCCTAAGCAACATTTGATGTATTTAGATTTTTGACTATGTAATTTTGGATGTCTGTCTCACTTTGTTCTTGTATTTGACTTTCTTCAGATTTAGTATGTATTCACACTGTGAAGTTAAATATTTCTGCTGCCATGAGATTGCAAAGGCTAGGTTTTTTTGTTTGTTTGTTTTTGAGACAAGAGTCTCACTCTGTTGCCCAGGCCATAGTGCTGTGGTGTCAGCCTAGCTCACAGCAACCTCAAACTCCTGGGCTCAAGCGATCCTTCTGTCTCAGCCTCCTGAGTAGCTGGGACTACAGGCATGCGCCACCATGCCTGGCTAATTTTTTTTCCTATATATTTTTAGCTATCCAAGTAATTTATTTCTATTTTTAAAGTAGAGATGGGGCCTCACTCTTGCTCAGGCTGATCTTGAACTTCTGAGGACAAAAGATCCGCCCACCTCGGCCTCCCAGAGTGCTAGGATTACAGGCATGAGCCACCCTGCCCAGAGAAAAGGCCAGTTTTGAAGGATGGAATAAGTTCAGATCCCCCAAATCAAGGATAGACACATAGATGCCTAAGCAGCTGGCAAAATGAGGGACTTTGTCTCCTGAGCCATTTGGCCCATGCATCTATCCCAATCATAAAGAATTTCCTATTTCCCATAGACTTCACAGAAAATTATAGAGTGGATATCAAAATACCTTGTGATAGGTCTCCCTGGTTACAGTTGTTCCCAGTTATGGGCTTTATGCAAATAGACATATAATAATAAATTTATTAGCTACCTTAGGACAAATTACTGAAGAGATGGTAAAAAAAATAATTGCAGCCAACCAAAGTCTCTAAATTCCTTAGCTCAAATGGTTTTAACAAAATGTTTATATGTCACATAACTAATTGCTACAAGTCTGTAACTGAGACCAAGATTACAATAGTTCGAAACTTACAGAATAATTAGTTTTATAATCTTGTTTTTGGCTTTTGATTGTTGGTTATGTTGCTTAAAATGTTTTAAGGTTAATGAGTGCCTGCCCACCTCCACTCTCTTCTGGCCTAAAATGTTTAATTGGCTGTAAACCTCTTGCTTCTAAATCTCTTAGCCATAGGGGTCCCACTGAGGGCCTGGATGGACCCGGAGTAGGTAGCCACACCATCCTGGCAATGATGAGACAGAATAAATGTTTGGACATTGATGTTGCCTGTAGCATATCTCAGCCTAAAGGGGGGATTGTGAACTAAAAATCATAAGGCCTCCACTGACTGAACAGACCACCTCTTGGCCAAGGCGACCCCAGAGAAACCTTAAAACTGAGTTCCCAGCCATGGCGGAATGGGAGATGAAACAAGCTTCATTCTACCCTTTCCCTTCATTTATACTAAATATGTTTTTCATGTATTTAGTTTAACACATTTAAATTTATTTAATTAAACAATTCAATTTATAATTAAATAATTAAATTTATTTAATTAAATTTATTTAATGGCCATCAGGTTTATTTCATTAAGGGCTAACGAAAACCAATCCCTATTTGCAATTTTGGCCCTACAACTAACCAGCACTCTTTCCTGATAAGAGACTACTAACCATGGCGTGGTTATAAACAGTCCACAGAGCCTATGCAGATAGGGTTTTTGTGTCCTCTGCTTTACCTTTTGACACCAGAGGGTCACCATTTTCTGAACATGGACCCCATAAAGAGGCATAAAGCTTGATTGTGCATATACATGTTTCTCCTTTCATAAATATTCATGATTCCTCCTATAGCTTGTGAAATATGTATATTTGGCTGCCATGCTGAGTATAAATTCCTGTTTGCATTGTCCCTGCCTTGAAGCATATGTTTCTGGCTTCTGGCTGGGTCTCTGCTTTCCAGCCTGTTGGAATGGCCACCCACAGGTTGCAACTCTTTATAAAAAATAAAGAGCTCTCCTTTCTAAATTTACGAACCTCGTGATTTTCTTCAGTTAACAATGCTGTTGAAAATTGATTTGGGGATTCTTGTCATGTTTCAGATACTATTTTTATCACTGGAATCAGAGACTAGAATTCACTGTATTAAGTAAAGACATAAGCTTTGTTTTCCATACTATATTTCTATACATGGCCATTTCAATGGGGATTTGAAAATGGATTAAGGAATCATAGCTGTTTATTGATCTGCTTCTCTAATTAGAGAGGTGAATGTCTGGCCATTGACATTTTTCTTCCAAGAATTTTAGCTGTTTGGTAAAAGAAAGTACTCACTTTCTAAGGGTATGGTGATTGATGCATTTTTAGAGCAACTCTGTATTGTAAACGATGTCAAAAGCAACTCTCTCAGAATAAGTCTGGCCCCTTGTCCTGCCTTTGGTGGTTCATAGATGCCTCTCAGGCCAGACTGATGAGTGTTAATAGCCTGAATGCTCATGGCAATGGGAGCTCTGGGCAGCTAGAGGCAAGGCTGTCACTTGCATTGTAATTTTGAATATCTTTTGAATATACAGAAATTCTAAATGTTTTGTAGTCACCATTATCAATCTCTGCTGCTTGCTTTCTTGCTTAGAAATGATTTCCTTGTTTGAAGATAAGTGTAACAAGGCTATATTCTAATTATTTTATGATTCTTTTCTTTTTTAAATAATTAAATACATGAAAAACATATTTAGTATAAATCAAGAAGGGGAATTTTATCATTTTAGAAAAGCAATAATTGCTGTTACTTTTATAGAATAGTGTACCCTTCCTTTAAAGGATATTCATATGAATCTGAGTGAAAGTTTTGTACTATTAATATTTTGGGTACACTTATATCAGTATTTTTAGATTTTTTTCTCTTATTGTTTAAAAATTTCAGAACAATTATAGTAATGTTAATAAAGAATTATATTTATTGTGAAATATAATGGGAATGACTTTTAGTTTTCAAAAATGAGTGATATATTAATTTTCATGTAATAATTATATTTTATTCTTAATTTGTTATGAGCTTTCATTTTATCTTTTTCAATTTTAGTAGATTTTGAAACATCTATAAAGACAAGATAAAATTTATAACAGATTGCTTTATATTGCACCATTATTGCATTCTATTTAGTCATACTAATCTTTCACAATTTCTGCTGAATTTGATGCAATTTTTTTAAATAATGTGAAATAATAAGATAGACTAGTAATTTTCTTTTACATCCTTTCTTTTTTCCTTTTGGTTCAAGATTATGCAACTATCATGGAAAAAACTGGAAAGTATTCACATTTTTATTTTATGCTGTAGCAGATAATTCGTGACAAGGAAATGTGCACCTTAAAAAATAAATTAAAATCTAACTCCTTTGTCCATCTGGGCAAAGATTCTTTGAACTATAAAGATTCAATACTTTGAATTCCAAAGGGATTAGAGTGATGTTTGAATTACTTTTTCTGGTATCGTTGTTTTCAACCATGTGTCCACTTAGCTCTGTCATTGCAGTCCTCTGAAAGAAGAGAAATGGAAAAGCAGAACCATAGCCATTGGAGCCAGAAACATTTAGATTTAAATTCCAACTTTGACTTGTGAACCTGATTTTGTCTTTTTAAACCCCCATCCCCTCTAATGTAAAATGAAATAAAAATAGTTTGATAATAGATTATAAGGATAAAATTAGATATTTTCCAGTGTAATTACTCATACAGAGTAGATAAATATCTTTAGAGATGAAATTTTATAGTGTATATATATATACACACACACATATATGGTATATATATGTACACACACACACACACACATATATGTAAACTATTTCTCACGCATTTTGAAGTCATAATTTTTATACAAAGATTTCTATACAGTTTTCATCCTTCTCATAGCCTGGTAAACAATAATGGCCTTTCTAAGATTTCAAACCTATAAGACAAGTGAGAAAAACTTTAACCTGCCAACATTGGCATTGGTTGCCACACTTTCAAGCCCCATGCTTCATCTTTCTCCAGAGAAATGAGATGGACATATGCAGGGAATGCCAGGATCTTTAAGCAACTATACCTGTACCTGTATAAGGAAGAGTTTGGATTTTTCTTGTAGGTTAGGGTAAGTCTTGGTAGGCATTCCCACTCCTGCAGTTTCACTCTTTCAGAAGGAGAGCCTACTAAGTAACTTTACCTGTGAGGATGAAACAATCACTGTGATCACTTCTTTTCCCTGGCCATTTTGTACCATACAACATCCAATGTACAGACATACCATGAGATGCTATTAAAAGCTTCTGGGTAAGAAACTGAGATGATGTTCCTACACGTAAGGTCCAACTTTGTGATGAGACTCTGGCTAGTACATAGAGAATCTGGTTAAATCTCATGACAACTAAAACTTATTTTCCCCTAAGAAATAATTAGGCTGGTGATTAGAAGGGCTGTGGTGAGGAGGATGTTGATAAGGGAGATATGGACACAACAATAGAATAATTCCTTTTAAAATTAATAAAGCAAGCATACTACCAGCATGAAATATTTATCTAGAAATATATGGCTCTCTCAACCTTTCTTTCATACCTAATATTAGGTTAAATAATTTCAATAATAACTTTAAATTGAACATTGAAATAAATATAAGTTCCATTTATATAGGGAACATAAAGATTCATTAACTTTGAACTACAAACATTCTGTCTGGAGTTAATTATTTCTAGTTCTTTTATTTTGGAGGTAAGATGTGCCAAAATCTAACAGAACAATTTATAATCTAGGAGAAAATTTGGCATTTTTAGAAGCTGTATTAATTCTTTCCGAGCATTAAGGTATCATTTAAGGAACTGGAGAAATAATTTATTAAATAGAACTCTACTGGCCTGAGAAAATAAACACACAAATTCCTCAAGTATAAATTTGTATTCAAACAATGTCAGGAATTAGGGAATGGTTTAGAGAGAAGTCATTTTTGTCATTTGCTACAATTTCGTCAAAAAAAATCTAGAATAGCGTACCTCACCTAATATTTGAAGTAAGACTAAGTTATCCATTAGGTGGTTCTTAAAACCACTGAGTTTTGCTACTATCAAAAAATATATTTTAAATGCTTGAACTATATATTTACAAAAGTCTCATATTCATTGAATAAGACTTTCATTTCTGGCCTGGTTGAAATTCTTTATTATCATGTAACCTGCTGCTATTGCCAAAGAAAATGAGTTATTAGTCTTTTCTTTTATTTCTATCAACAAAATAGATACAGTCCTTTGAAATGAAAATGTCTACAAAAAGACATTTTCTACTTTGAAAAATAGTCAAATGAATCACATATAAAGTAATTTAAAAGAATGGTTCTGAAATTCTGTTACTTAGAGGTTTTATGCTGACTGTGGGCCATATGAATATTTGAGTGAAGAGACAATAATTAGATTCTGCCTATCTTGCCTTCAATTTGGCATTAGAGGAAATTTAGCAATCTAATTATTAATAGAGTGGTGCTTATTAGAGTGCCCAGTTGATTAAGAAAATGCATGGGGAGAAATTGCTGGGTATGACAATCATGATTTTTAAAGACTGCCTTGACATTTATGTTAGTTCATGAAAAATTTAAGTTGTCCTAACTATGTAGAATATTCTTAGAGTCCGTAACATTAAATAACAAGCAAAGTAAAATTTTACTCTTCATTGGTATTTTGATAGCCTTTTGTCACTTTGGTGGATAATTCTTAAATGCACAGTGAAAATGTAGATAGCAACGTTTTGTTCCAGGAGGTATTTGAAGATAAACCAGCCGATCAATTAGCTCAATCGCCTGTCATTAACTACAAGCCCAGCACTTTTCTGGGTACTAAAGGTAATTAAATTGGAGGCAAAGACATGGCTGGGTACAGTAAAATTTACTTATAGGTCCTATACCAAAGCTATTAGTATTTGTGAAGTCCCAAAATGATAACTATATCAAATAGGAAAGATTTTAGATAGTCTTTTAATCTATTTACTTCAATATGGCTAACCGGAGACACTCAATGCTTAACAGGATTATGTCTCCAATTTTCCTTTCTGAATAAACAGGCTTATATAGCCATGACATTGCTACAATGATCTTGGCAAACCCAGCATAACAATCAGCCCTCACCTATATCTCAATCTCATCTCTCTCTCAGAAGAAAGGCAGAATCAGAGTTCACTTGAATATTGGTTTAGCTTGATAGAATAGACTGCTATCATTTTGTCATTGTTTACTATGAGCCAGACACTGTTCTAGGTGTTAGATATTCAATCCTTACAAAAATCCTGATGAATAAACTTATTATCAACATTTGATAGATGAAAAAACCAAGACATAATTAGGTTAAATGACTTTCTCAGTCCACCAGAGCTTACTTTGTCACTCCTTCTCCTTTATTCTATCCAAACTTCCCTCTTCTGCAAGCATAAATCACAAATGTCAATTAGGGAATCAGCCAGCTATATTTTTGCACCTGTTAACCGTCCTTGCTTTATCATCCATCCCCACTACCTTTCCTAGCCTCTGATAACCATCATTTATTTTTATGTTTTTTTTTTTTTTGAGACAGAGTCTCACTTTGTTGCCCAGGCTAGAGTGAGTGCCGTGGCATCGGCCTAGCTCACAGCAACCTCAATCTCCTGGGCTCAAGCCATCCTTCTGCTTCAGCCTCCCAAGTAGCTGGAACTACAGGCATGCACCACCATGCCTGGCTAATTTTTTATATACATATTTTTTAGTTGGTCAATTAATTTCTTCCTATTTTTTTTAGTAGAGACGTGGTCTCGCTCTCCCTCAGGCTGGTTTCGAACTCCTGACCTCGAGCAATCTGCCCGCCTCAGCGCCCCAGAGTGCTAGGATTACAGGCGTGAGCCACCGCACCCGGCCTGGTAACCATCATTCTACTGTCTGTCTCCATGATAAATTGTTTAGGAATCAAAATATAAACATATAAAACAGTGAGAAAACAAAGTAAAATTAAATGTTTTTAATGTCTACAGCTTTTATTGCATTAAAGGGATTAAAAGAATGGAGGAATTAGTATAGGCTATATTGGTAAGACAAAATGTTATGAATAAGATAACACATGAGCTCAGCATCTCAGGGCAATATGATTCATATAGGGGAAAATGAGGAATTTCCTTTAGATGTTAGAAGCACAGAGGTAGAAATTAGTTACTTGGAAAGATACCTGGAATTGTTACTATGTGTAATGTTTGTGTTAGTTGATACATGAATAACTACAAAAACAAAAACAAACAAAATTAACTTCTTGGTCTGTGTTCATAAGAAGCCTACGTACACAGACTATGTGGGATTAGTAGAATGAAAATGAGAACTGTGAGAAATGATATTTTGGGTAGCCTTTTTAGGGGCTAGATTATAAAAAATTCTGCCATTTTAAAAGAAAAGATTGAATTTGATAGAGGTAGAAATAGTTCAAAATATAAATTCTTAAAAAGGTTATGTTTTTGGAAATAAATTTGTAATGAAAATAGTTTATTTTAGCTGTAAAACTAACATGAAAAAAATCTCTAGATGTCCAGGTATAGATAGGATCTCTTAATTGCTAGAGAATTTATCAATTTATGAATCAATGTGGTGTATTTCTACCAAGATCAATAGAACATTGTAAGTAAGGTAATTTTCCTAAGGTAGTAATAAAATTAATTTTTGTGAAAAAATGCAATATATAAAATTAGATAATTAGACTTTTTAATATTCTATATTTTCTCTAACTTTAATAACTAAAAACAGAATTTTATATAGTAAATTTATATAGTAAACATAAACAGTTTTTTAAGTTTATACAGGCCTCAGTTACATTTCATAAGAGACAATGAAAGATCTTTTGTAATTAAAAACAACAGCAAAAATCACAAGAAAATGTCTTATCCTTGTTAACAAATTTGACCAATCTTCTTCAAGTACAGAATTTGTCAGGTCTGGCCTCTTGGTGGACTATTGTCCTGGTTCTTTGGCTCTTTGCTTGGAAGAATCACAAGCAGGCTGGTGTGATGGAGTGATCATGGATAGGAAGAAATTCCACACAAATAGCTTTTATTGCAGAAAACAAGTAAAGGTATACAAAGTGAAAATACATTCCAGAGAAAGTCAGTCTCTATGAATGGAGAAAGAGGTTAAGGACTCCCAGGTGGTTTCCTTTTATTGGCCTTGTCCTGGAGAGGGCTTACAGGAGGTTTAGGATGTTACCAGATGATTGATTTATGATTGTCAGGTACTCTGCATTTTTCCTGCAGTCCTTTCCTCTGATTGGTTCCAGACTTCTCTACCCCTAGGAACCACCCTCCTGGCCTGTATCTGCCACCTGCAGATTTTGTTCCTGCCTAGCAGTTTGTACTTAATTTCACTTATGTAAGATTTTTAGCCTGTTTGGCTAATCTTCTTTGGTCTTGTACCTTTGTACTAATTGGTACATAAATAAGTATTCTTCAACATCCTTTCTTATCTAAATATGTTAATGACTAGCTCAATATTTTTAATTATCAAAGAATTTATATTAAAATGTTTATGTTTGTAATCTTAAAATACATATGCAACCACAGAAAACCCCAAATAACTAGGGCAATCATGAGCAAAGAGATCAAAGCTGAAGATATCACACTACCTGATTTCAAACTCTGCTACAAGCTTTAGTAATTAAAATAGGATGATACTGGCACAAATAAGACATGTCAACGAAATAGAAGAAAATAGAGAGCCCAGAAATGAACCTATGCAAGTAAGGTCAATTGATTTGGATTAATAACAAAGGTGCCGAAATATGGTGTTTGAAAAATTGAATATACACGTGAAGAAGAATGAAACTGGGCCCATATCTCACACCATACACACACACACACACACACACACACAAAAAAAAAAAAAAAAAAAAAAAAAAAAAAAACTCAATATGGATTAAAGACTTAAGGATAAGACCAGAAAGTTGTAAAACTACTAAAACAAAATATAGGAAAAAAACTGTTTGACATTGGTCTAGGTAATGATTTTTTGTGTTTGACCCCTAAAGCTTGGAAAAAAGCAAAACTAGACAATTGGGAATACATCATACTAAAAAGTTTCTGCATAGAAAAAGGTACAATTAATAGTTGTGCACAGAAAACCTACAGATTGGGAGGAAGTATTTGCCAGCCATACATCCAAGAAGGGATAAATATTCAAAATATATAAGTAACTCAAATAACTCAATAGATAGAAAACAGAAAGCATAATTCAAAAATGAGCAAGGGAACTAAGTAGACATTTCTAAAAGGAAGATATACAAATGGCCAACATATATA
This sequence comes from Microcebus murinus, assembly GCF_040939455.1. NCBI lineage: Eukaryota > Metazoa > Chordata > Mammalia > Primates > Cheirogaleidae > Microcebus > Microcebus murinus. The sequence continues at coordinate 74,395,435 of NC_134114.1, forward strand.
TGAAAAAAATGTTTCCTAATCTTTAGGGAAATGCAAATTAAAACCAAAATTAGATATCATCTTACATGTCAGAATAGCTATTATCAAAAAAGATGAAAGATCGTAAGTGTTGTCAAGGATATGGAGAAAAGGAATCCCTTGTACACTGTTGGTAGGAATGTAAATTAGTACAGTCATCATGGAAAACTCTATAGAGGTTCCTTAAAAAATTAAAAATAGAATTACCATGTGATACAGCAGTCCCACTTTTGGGTATACCCAAAAGGACTCAATACCTAAAAGATTCAAAATATATTTGTGAAAGGAGATGTCTGCACCCCCATGCTTATTGTAGCACTATTCACAATAGCCAAGTTATGGAATCAACCTAAGTGTCTATCAACAGATGAATAGGTAAAAATGTGAGATACACACACACACACACACACACACACACACACACACACACACTGGAAAATTATTCAGCCTTTAAAAAGAAAATAAAGAAAATTCTGTCATTCGCAACAACATAGATGGAATTGGAGAAAAATATGCTAAGCAAAATGAGCCAGGCACAGAAACACAAATACCACATGTTCTCACTTACAATGTGGGATCTAAAACAATTGACCTCATAGAAACAGAGAGATCTGAGGCTGAGGAGTGGTGCAGGAAACAAGGAGACAATAATAAAAGGGTATAAAATCTCAGTTAAACCAGAGAAATATGTGGGTTTTTTTGAGATCTACTGCACAACATGGTGAATATAGTTAATAATGAGTACTGTACATTTCAAATTGCTAAGAGAGTAATTCCAAATGTTCTGACAGCAAAAAGATTAAATATTTGTTTACTAACTTGATTTAATTATCCTACATTGTATTCATAAATCATGTCACTTTATAGTATATGACTATATACAGTTATAGATTGTCAATTTACAATAAAAATTAAAATAATTGAATATAATTTGTTCATATAAATCTGCTAAAGAGAAGCATGGATTTGGGGGAGGAAACTGTAACAATTTCACTTAATTGGGGTTCAAAGTTAGTGTTCTCTGTCTCTACCTGTTAATGCCGATAGGCACTAAAATTTTACATATATTTTAAAGTGTCTTTTCACACAGATAAGTACTGTCAAATAATGATATCAAGCCATGAGCATAAAATTTTAATTGAGTACATTCATCATCTGAAAAGCATTTGCAGAATTATATTAGAGGATTGACCAAATCCAGCCCATAGTCCATTTTATATAGCCCCAATTTAAGAAATTATCTTCTTTTTTAAATCTTTAAAGACTTGTTTTTTAAAAAACACAAAGTAATGTAATATTTGACCAGACAATATATTATCTGCAAAGCTTTATGGCATTTATTATCTGGTCCTTAACAGAAAATGTTTCTTGACCTCTGTATTTGAGTCTTCTCTATATATTTGTCTTTTGACATGCCACTACATTACATGTTAATCTCTTCCAATTGAAGGTTAAGTGGAAGCACTTCAATTGCAAGGCTACATGGATTTTGAAATATAGACATTTCTTTTGCACTTGCATCCTAAATGGACTGCTGGAAATATAGTTTGAGCTTGAAAAACCCATCTACTTCAAATTTGTGTGGGAATGAGGATCTCACTTATTTTGTATTTTGACAACACAGAAAGTGTATAAAACAGCTTGAGATTACTTTTGATTCAAACAATATTGTCTTTCAAATGACTTTACAGCCTTGTCAGTTTTGCATTTAGGTTCTCTTTTGCCTTCTAAATTTGTATCGAATTTTCAGCAAATATTTTTGAGTCTGCAGTGGAAATTGATACACAAAGCCATTACAATAATGGTGCTTGAGAGTAGTTTTTCTCACTCAAAGAAGAAAAATTGATCTCAGTCTTGAACTCAAATAGTACCATAATACTTTACCATTGCTAATCTATTGAACTACTAATTCTTCAGTCACTTCAAACTCAGCATTAACTACTTGAATAGACAATAAGACAGCAGAAGGGTTATCTCTTGACTCGTGAGGACCCAAAAAAGCCATTCAAAATAATTTATTTTATCTTTTAATTGACAATTTTTCCCAGTGATCTTCACTCTTATTTTTATTAAAAGACTTATGGCTTTAAACAAGTGTACTTGCCAAGGATATACTTTTTTTCAGCATCTACAATCAAGTATGGTTCGACACAACCCAACATTCACTGGTCCTAAAAACTTCCAGCAAACTAGGAATAGGAGAAAAATTATTAATATAAAACCTAAGCTAACAGCATAGGTTTTTGCCATTACTTAATGGTAAAAATTGAAATACTTTCTTGAGAAGATCAGAAGAAAACAGGATTGTTTGTTCTCAGTATGTCTATTTGACACTTGTATTGAAGATTCTAGTTAACATACTTGGTATGAAAAACAAATAGAAGGAAGGCTTCCCATGGAGAAGGAGAAGTAAAAAAATCTTTATTTGTAGATGATGTGGTCATCTGTGAGGAAATCAAATGGAGCCTATAAAAAAACTTCAAGAACTAATCAATGAATTTCACAAATCACAGAATACAAGATCAATTTATACAATTGAATTTCTTTTCTATATACTAGCAACAAATACCAGAAGTTTAAATTTTAAAATAATGGTATTTATTATAACTTCAAAATTATAACATAATTATAACAAAATTATAACATAATTAACATAATTATAACATAATTAAGGATAAATATGACAAACAATGTGAAAGTCTTATACACCATAAACTGAAACATCAATGAGAGAAAATAATTAAGACTTAAAAATTAAGAGCTATAGCAGATTCATGGAGCAGAAAAGTTAATATTGTTAAGATGTCAATTCTCAATTGATCTATGATTTCAATGCTGCCCCACTCAAACAGCCAGTCTTTTTCTGGTAGAAACAAACAAATCAATTCTAAAATTTATGTAGAAGTGCAAAGGACCCAGAATAGTAAAGTACTTTTGCAAAAGAAGAATAAATTTGGAGAACTAACAATACCTCATTTCATAGCCTAATATATATGTACAGTATTTAAGACAAAATTTTATTTGCATGGAAGTTCACAAGTAGATCAATGGAAAAAAAAACCAGAGAGTCCAGAAATATATATATTTTTGACAAAGGTACAAAAACAATTCAGTGATGAAATGATAATCTTTTCAACATATGTTGATAGAACAATTGAATATCCATGTATAGAAAAAAATGAACCTTGATCCATAACAAGTAGCATATACAAAAATTAAATCAAAATGGATTGTGGACTTAAAGTTACAAATGTTATGAGAAAAATAAGAAAATATTATTTGTTACCTTGGATTAGGCAAAGATTTTGAAAATACAATATCAGAAACACAATCATTAAATGAACACATGATAAATTGGACTTCATCAACATTTTAAAAAATCTGCTTTTCAAAGGCACTGTAAAGAGAGAATCAAAGAATATTTAAAAATTATAAAAAAACAAACTTCTTTATTTTCAAACTGGACAAAATATTTAATGGACATTTTATCAAAAAGATAATATAACTGCAAATAAGAACATAAAATGGTGGTTAACATTTTTGGTCATTAGGGAAATGAAAATTAAAATCCACAATGAAATACTACTCTCTGTATGTCAGGATTACTAAAATTAAAAATGTTGACAGTTACAATTGTTAGTGAAGATGTGGAGAACTGAGACGTAGAGGAACTAGAATTCTCATATACTGCTGATGGAGAAAAATAATTATATAGCTATTTTGGAAAATATCAGTTTTCTTAAAAAAATTAAAATATACCTATTGATGAAACAGCCATTGTATTGTCTGGTATTTACCCAAAGTAAATGAAAAAATATGTTCATAGAAAAGACTGGTATATAAATTTTCATAGCAGGTTCATTAACAATAACAAAAACTGAAAACCACTCATATGTCCATCAATTGGAAATATCAAATGGATAAATGGCAGTATTTTCATATAATCAGTGTTACTCAAAAATAAAAAGATTGATATATTCATATACATTATCACATAAATGAATCTCTACATAAGTAGAGTAAAAGAAACCATACAAAATAATATATACTGTATGATTCCTTTTATATACAATTCTCAAAAATGGAAACTGATCCATAAGACAGAAAAAGTAGATCAAGTATTCCTAGAGACAAGGAATTTAGGCAGGGGCTGAAGGCAGAGATTACAAACAGCCATGAAGAAGCTTTTCATGATGATGGATATATTCCTTATCTTTATTATGGTGATAATTTCTTGAGTGTGTATATAAATATAATATATGAAAAACCTTAAAATTTTACAATTTAAAGTATACAGTTTATGTTTGTTGATTCAACTATTTAAAAAGTACACATTTATCTTCTTTTAAAAGAAAAACACCTTTCCAAGGAATTAATTATTCACTTTTGTACTGCAACACTCAATGATAATATAATTTAAGTGAAATGATTCAGAAATATCAAAATGATATTTTGATATTATGATATTAAGCATAAGTAGAAATATTTAGCAGGAAACAAATTTGTGGGTATATAATTAGGTAAATATTCTACAACATTCTAATAATTATATCATGTTCAAAAATAGCTGATATATCACAAGGGGGTAAAAAATATTAATACTATATTCGAATCTAATTGTTGATCTTGTGTAAGCTTATTGAAGTCAATATAAACTCGTCTCTTTACAAAACCTAGCACAAAGTAATGCACTTATTCTATTAAATATTTTTTGATGTTTATGTTTGGAATAATGAAATCCAATCTACCCAAACTATACCAATACTTTCTATAACTAACTAGTTAACTTATTCTTTCAAATGCTGCCTGCTATGGTCTGAAGGTCCCCTCCAAAACTCATGTTCAAACTTAATCCCCAGCTAGGCATGGTGGCTGACGCATATAATCCTAACACTCTGGGAGGCCGAGGCAGGGGGATTGCTTGAGCCCAAGAGTTTGAGGTTGCTGTGAGATAGGCTGATGCCACGGCACTCTATTCAGGGCAACAGAGTGAGACTCTGCCCCAAAAAAAAAACAAAGAAAGAAAGAGAAGGAAGGAAGGAAGGAGGGAGGGAAGGAGGAAGGAAGAAAAAGAAACTTAATCCTCAATGTGGTCTTATGGAAGATGGGGCCTTTACAAAGTGACTGGATCATGAGGGCTCTACCTTCATGAATAGATTAATCCATTTATGGCTTACTGAATTAATGGATTCATGGGTTACTATTGAGGGAGGTACTGGTGGCTTTCTAAGAAGAGGAAGAGAGGCCTGAGCTGGCATTTACAACACTCAGCCCACTTGCCATGTGATACCCTGTGTCACCTTGGGAATCTTCAGAGTTCCCAACAGGAAGAAAGCTCTCATCTGATGTGGTCCCTCAAGGTTGTACTGTTCACCCTCTAGAACTGTAAGAAATAAGTTACTTTTCTTATAAATCATTTCAGGAATTCTAGTAAAAGCAAGAGAAAACAGAGAGTGATCTAACACCGCTTATATTTTCCTGGATTGAGCTTGAGCCCATTATCCGAAGTGAGGTGACAGAAGATCAGAAGAATGGGCTCCACCTGTACTCACTATCAAATTGGTACTGACTGATTAACATACTCTGATACTCACATGGTGGTGATGTTCTCCAGGGATTAGGGGGTTGGGAGGGTAGACTCACAACTGAGGGACGCAGTGAGCATTGTAGAGAGGAAGGGCATGCCTCTAACCCTTGCTAGGGAGAGGCAAAGAAATAAAATGTAACCAAAATGTTGGTATTCTCATAATTTCCTGAAATAAAGAATAAAAAAGGAAATAAACAAACAAACAAAAAAGAAAACAGATTAAGACATAACCCATTATACTTGGGTCCTGACAGAAGAAATCCATCATCATTGGCTTTGTGATGAGATTATGATTATAGCTAAAGTCAGTCATTATAAACTGTTATACATGGTGTAGACTTAGGTCACTGTTGTATCTGACATATCTTACTGAAATTGTGAGCTATAATTAATAAATTTGCTTTAGAATATGATAAGAACCACAAGTCTCCAATTGAACAGAATGTTACAATTTAGTTTGGGGTTTATTTTTGTTATTGTTGTTTTTTGTTTCTTAACCTGAGATCCTTAGCAATTATCTCCTGGGTGTCCAAAGCCCAGGAAGCTATATGAACTTGTCCTAGATGGGCTTATTCTTGTCACACAGTTAAACACACTGGAACTGGATTTGTATTATTCTGAATTCTAGTACAACTATCATTTCCATTATACCAATGGCATTTTGTTTTTCTTGTCAATATTTTGAAAGCATTATTCATGCACTATGGAAACTAATCTAGTGCATGATCAAATATCCCAGATAATGATAAGAAGTTACTTTTCAGTACTTACATATGCATTGTGCCATTTCACCTTACTTAGGATCTGAACCAATGAAATATTTTACTTTAACGCTGTCTCCTAGTTAAAAGCGTTACAGATAAAATTAGTATATGCTTTCCCACATGTTTGACTGGTTGCCTGACAGGGCTTGATAATTTAAAATAATTGAATCATTAAATCACATATACCAAAGAGTAAGTCTGCTTTAATAATAGTCACATTAGAACTTATTGAATGGTTATTAGATGTCAACCCTTATACTTCTTACTCTCAAGGAGCTGTCTTCAAATAAATATTAATAACAAGCTCTTATATCAGAATAATCATTTAATATATTTTAGCCATACCAAATAAAACATATATATGGCTAAAACTCAAACTTTGGGTAAGTCTTGTTATTCCACTGCATCTTTTAAAATTCCCAACATATTCTCATCTATCATTGCATCATATTCTTTTATCATTATTTACTGTATTAGCCACATTGCATCATTACACTTTAAGAATATTAACTCATCCAAATTACCAATCTACATTTAATAATATATTTTTCAAATACTTTTTTATTCCAATACATTTTTTTATTATTCTTCCTTCCTTTAAATGGAAGTCATTCAGCATACAGCTAGGAGATAGTTACATCAAAAGAATCTCATTTAGTTACACTGCTTCTTCCAAAATTATATAACACTGACAAAAATCACATTAGGCTCATCATAAATAAAATTATATTAATATAACATTGTTATGGTGAAGGAGTGAGGCAGATAAATATGTGTTTTGAGACCTTTTCCAAAAAATGATTGTAGTGTTTGATATCCTTTACAGACTCTTTTCCAAGATTATTTTTTAAATGTGTAGCATTTTCATAGGATAATATTACATAGATACCATTTGCACAATATGCTGTATGTGAAATCTTTTATTTTGTAACTCAGATGTGTACCAAAAAAAAAAGGAGTCAAGGAGAGAAAATTAAGAGTCCTTAGAACTTATACATGGCAAATAATATATGCCAAGCCACAATATGTCTGAAATAATCTTTAAAAGTTACATTACAGAAAATTCATTGAGATTTTTTTCAATAGTTAGATGAATTTAAATTTTTGCAGCATATAATTTATATTTATAGCAGTTATACCTATTCATGCTATAACACTTTTTATGAAGAATAAGAATAATTCTCATCTGAATAATTTAGGGTTGAAAATTTTTGATAGGAAAAGAAAAATGACTCACTTCCTTCCACATATTAATAACCCAACAGAGAAAGACAGAGAATAGAGAAATGCCTAGATGCCTGATCATCAATGTGAGAACCTGACACTTCAACCTTTGGATGCTGATCTACATATAGAGTTGCCCAATAGTTACCCAAATGCATTGGACATTGCATAAGCATCTGAGGACAAAAAGAATGCAATTTAGGTGAATAATTGCAAAAAAATGGTGATCATAAATAATATGTCCATATATCCGCCATAACTATCTGATATGGAAGACCTGGGCACTATTAACACTACCATGATTTGTTATCTATATTTATAATCAAATTAAATGTTAAATTTCAATTAGAAGTTAGTTAAAATAAAGATATAATGTATTTCTCATCCAAGTTTAGATATATTTGAATTCTATCCATAAATTCCAGGTTAGGAAATCCTGATGTTCTCTAACAAAGTATCTAAAATATTCCTCCAATAAGTATTTTACAGTGTAACATGAAAAAAGCATACTAAATAGTGTAATATTTTCTAGTTTCTCTTTACTTATAAGTTATTAATAAAATGGGTTTGAAATTGGTAAACAAAATTTCTATCAATGAAAGCTGAGGAAAATAATACTTCAACTTATAAAGTTGAACAACATAAGCATAAAGTTGAATAATATAAAGTATAACAACATCAATATGTAGAGCAACAAACATAAAGGTGATGTGCTGAACTATAAGAAAAATATTAATTTTAATGGCTTATAAGAATTGAGAAACAATCATTGAGAAGGAACTTTTTTGTGGAGAAATATATTTGGTTTGTTTAGATGGGAATGCAGAAAGGTAATCACTAAAAGACTATTAAATTGTTATTTAGTCTCTTGACTATATTCCCAGTTTTGTCACATCATACAAAAAATAATATGCCCAAACAAATTTGTGATATCTGGTGTATGGAAAAAATAACAACAGAAGGCAATTGAAATATAAAAATAGAATAAAAACATTCACAAACATTTCAAAATAATTTCAAAAAGGAATATATATAGAGAGAAGATCCTCTGAATCACAGAGGATTTAGATTAACATAGTAATATTTTATATTGAATATCTTTATCCATATATTTTATGCCATTATCATATCTGTCAGAAAAATACCTAACTATTTATCTAATTTATTTTATTATATTTCAAGTCCTTATTATGTAATCTGGGGCTTAAAAAATAAGATATTCTGTTGTCTACAATGATTTACCACTATTTCAGTAAGATAATATATATTTTTTAATTATAGGATATTTCAGTTCAACTCAACTTACCCCTACTTATTAGAAATTAATGTTAATACAATCAATTCTGATTTTCAAAAAAAAAATCAATTGGGATTATATCAGCAATATGGCCAATTAGAGTTGACTGGCACTCATACCACCCACAAAAAGAGACCAAACCCATGAGTAAACAACTATATTTTGACCAGAGTAACTGAGAAAGTTCCTTGAAGAAAACTGTGGGAGCAACAAAATCCCTGCAGAGCATGGAATCTCAAGATAGTGCCATAGGGAGAAGAGAGAAGTATCTTTCTTCTGCCACACTCTCTCCCCACTGTGATCACCTTGGAGTCAAGAAGTGCTTCTTCTTATGGGGAAAAAGTAAGCCTGAGATCCCCAAACCATGCCACTTCCATCATAAACTCCTAACTCTTGCAGCCTAGACCACTGAAGCAATTGCAGACAATGTTGACAAGGATTACAGTTAAGATAGCCAACATATGGGATGAACCTGAGTGTCCAACAAAGGATGAATAGATATATAAAATGTGGTATACATACAAAATGGAATACTATTCAGACACTAAAAAAATTAAATTCTGTCAGTTGTGCTAGCATGGAAGAACCTGGAGGACATGATATTAAGTGAAACAGCTAAACACAGAAAGAGAAATACCACATGATCTCAGTCATATGTGGAATCTAAAACAATAACAACAAGTTGATATAGAAACAGAGGGAGAACAATGTTTACCAGAGACAGGAGAGACAAGTGGCAGCAGGAGGATGGGGGCAGTTTGCTCAGTGGGTACAAAGTTACAATTATATAGGAGAAATAATTTCCGGTCCTGTTATTGTACAGAAGAGTGACTATGGGTGACAGTATTGTATATTTCGTACAGCTAGAAGAGATGCTTGTGAATGTTCTCAACACAAAGAAATGATAAATGCAAAGAAGTGGGTGAGGAATACACTAAATATCCTGATTGGATAATTATTTAACATATATGCGTATTGAAACATCAAATTGTTCACCATAAATATGTATAACGGCAAAATGTCAATTAAATAATAAATAAATAAACATTTTAAAAAGTCATTTGATGTTTTCATGCTAAAAGAATTGGTAAAACAAATGGTCTTCAATTGAATCATAGGACTTAAAACTCAAAATATTAAAAGATGAACTTCCTTAGAATTTTTCTCATTAATAATCAAAATGTTTTTCCCCTCCCCTCTCCTATACTCCTCACCCACCTAAACTTAGGAATTATCAATAATGAGATCTCACTACTCATTCCACCTCCATTCATTTCCTAGATTTTGTGTATCTATAGGTTATTCTCTCATCATTTTCTGTTCATTTGCTTTCTGCTATTTCTCTGTATCTATGATTAAGTATTTTAATGCAAAAATTCCTCAGAGGGCCACTGAATTACATATTTTTAAAAGAAATCACTTAAAACATCTGTTATTTTAATTTTTATCTGCATATTTATAAGGTAATTATATATTTATCCTGACATTTTTATCATTAAATCAAAATATTCAATTAAAGCATCAGTTAAATATTTATGGTGAATAATTAGGTTACACACATTCATCCTTAACTATTATTACAAATTGTCTTCGTTAATAAAGGCAATTAAAATAGTTCAGTGAAACGCAGATAAAGAACAATTTATTTAAATCCAATTATATAAGATATTTAATGGTCTGTTTATTATGCTGAGCAATAAGTTAATTGTGGCTAGTGTAGAGGAATCATTAGAAAAAGTCAAAGTCATTATATAGGCCAGTATCTTTCATTTTAGCAAAGAACAATATTTGTTGAATATAAAAATTTTATATTAATATAATCATTTGAGCAATAGCATAGGTTCATCATGTGACTGCCCTCATATCTACTGATACAAAACATAATATAGAAAGAATGTTGGGCTGGGAGTGCAGAAAGCACATTTCAATCAGGACTTCAGAAGTAAATCAGTTTACTCTTGAACAACATGCTCATTTTCTGTTGACTCGGGTTTCTGGATGTAAAATAGATTTCTGGTCTACTTATCTTGCAGATTGGTTGTTATTATTAATAAATAACAATTCACAATTCCATCTAGATCCTTGACTTTGCAAATATAAAGTAATTACTGTTAGAAGCTCCTCTATTAGTATTAAGCAGCTACACAGTTCTCTGAATCAATACGCTCCTAGCTTTCTCAGAAGTAGGGTACAACAAGTATGCGTACTTTGCAGTAAATAGCTTTTTTTTTTTTCAAGTCAGATACTCCTTTAGCTTCTATTCTGCCTGCCAGCCAGTTCTCACTTAGATCAACACATACTGTCAGAGAAGTGGTAAATCCAATTGCATTGGATAACAAAACAAACCATTCAATTGTAGGACTTAACTTTATCCTCATAATATTTAAACACTATCGCTTACTAAGAGGTGAAGAAGAACATTTTCTCTTAATTCACAAAATTCAACTGAATTTGTGAACTGGGTGAATATTTAAATAAGATAAATATACTTGTGTCTAATATAAGGAAAGGGAAGACAAAAATGAAGTATATGGTAGATTATCCCTGTTTAGCAACCATTTTCTAGGTAAGTATGCATTCTCAAAAAAATACTTGAAAGTTCGCAGAATTAATGACATTCTCATTTCTTTATTTTTCCTAACTACTAATATTCATGACAAACAAAATCCTTTGAAAAGTACTTACTTAACATATATCTCAAATACATTAATTAAGCTTTCAATTTTGTGGGTTTTTTCTGCATAACTCAAGAGGATCCAATGGAATGTTTTGGATGCCTCATCCCTTTTTTTGTTGATTTATTGTGCACAAGATATAACACATGCTTAATATGGATTTCATATTCATCTTTTCATAAACCTGAAAAATACCACTATGTGATAACTGCTAGTATTTTATACCCACTTATGTATGAGAGTTTTAGAGACTAACAGCATACATTAAAGAGCTGGAATATAAACTTTAGATGAACATATTTTTAATCAGTATATGTTATTACCATATTACCTTAACAAATTCAGCCATAAATAGGAAAATTATTTCATTGTCAATAAATAATACACAGAAATAACATTTTCACAAATACATAATATTTGGTTCTATTCATTTCACCAGCCCTATATTATATTTTCTTATCATAAATAAAAGTCACTAATATTTGCATAGTCAATTTTGCACCTACTTTTAATTATATCAATAAGATAACTTTATCAAAGCAGGCATAAACCACAAGGGCCATTTTCCCATGACCTTGTTAAGTCTGCATATTATATGTGTCTTTCTGCATATATAAACCTATGTATAATGTACATATATGTTAAATATGCCATATCTGCACATGTGATTTTGAGTGTTTGTATGGAGAGGGGGAGGAGCTATTTATTTATTCATTTAATATTTTGTAGGTTTTACACATGAACAGTGTATTGCCCCCATTTTTTTCTATCATCTATCATGAGCTACATAGTAGGTCTCAATGTGAAGAGGGAACTGACACTATATTTCACTATATTTTAGATTTTTATACAAAATAGGGCACCCATACTCTAGAGTTTGAATGAGCTAGTACATATGACAACAGGAAAGAAAATTAGAGACATTTATATTTATGTTTTTACCTCAATTAGTGTACTATTAATAACTACCTCAATTTACTCTTATGTTTTCTGCCACAAGAAGCAGACCTGCATGTGCTGTCAATTTGTACCCTTCTTCTTTGTATGTCTGGTGAAGTTGGCCAATGAGGAACAATAAGAGATGAAAGGGGAAAATGAGCACCATCAGAATGTGTGTTTCTATGGCTCCTTCTATTTGATATAGGTTTAAATTGGCTATATCCCTCAACTAAACTCATACCATCCCTCTCTTTCTTTTATTGGGCATTTTGATTATACATTTTAATGTAGTATGAAATTTTATTTTTTGTTTTCTGTTACTTTGTTGTTGTTTTATCTATCTATGGTGTTTTGAATGGATATTTTTGTATAGCTTTTTTAGGTCACTCTGGGTATTACATTATATATACATAAATTATTGCTATTTATTGATGGCATCATTATACCAGTGTAGTGAAGTGTAGAAACCTTACTTCCCTTTAATTCTCTTCTTTTTCTTATTTTTAGTGTAAATGTCTTCAATATTTCTCCACATACTTTTAAAATATAAATGTGTTTTAATTATCACTTGAATTGCCAAACATAATTTAGAAAGCTCAGGAGGAGGACAATCTATTGTATTTTTCCCCATTTTTGCGTATCCTTTTTTTCTTGCTTCCTGATATTCCAGGGTTTCTTCTTTTATTATTCCCTTTCTATTCAGATATCTTTAAAGTAGGTCTTCTGGAGACGATTCTCTAAGTTTCCTAACTCTAAGAATGTCTTAATTTCCACTTTATTCTGGAATGATATTTGTACTGGGCATAGGATTCTGTGCTGATAATTATTTCATTTCAGCACTTGAAATAGATTGTATTATTTCCTTCTGACCTCCCTGGTTTCTGCTGAGAAATCCACTGCCATTCTAACTTTTCCGTTACATGTAAGTTGACATTATTCTCTGCTTACTTTCAAAATTGTCTCTTTGGTTTTCATTTTCAGAAGTTCAATTATGATATACCATGGTGCATATTTCCTTGGGTTTATCTTATTTGGAATTTTCTCACCTTCTTGAATCTGAAGATTTATGTCTCTTTACAAATTTGGAACATTTTCTGCTATTAAATTTTCTAGTACTCTTTCAGACTTTCCTTGTTTTTTTTTTTTTTTTTTTTTTTTTTTTTATTTTGGCATACTATGGGGGTACAGATGTCAAGGTTTCAATAAATGCCCATTTCCCCCCCTCCCCCCAAAAGTCTGAGTCTCCATCATGACCATCCCCCAGATGGTGCACATCTCACTCATTATGCATGTATATACCCGCCCCCCTCCCCCCTCCCACCTCCCCAATACCCTATTACTGTAGCACCTGTGTGTCCACTTAGGTGCTACTCAGTTAATACCAGTTTGCTGGAGAATATATCTGGTGCTTGTTTTTCCATTTTTGGGATACTTCACTTAGTAGTATGGGTTCCAGCTCTAACCAGGAAAATATAAGATGTGCTATATCACCGTTGTTTCTTAGAGCTGAATAGTACTCCATGGTATACATATACCACATTTTATTAATCCATTCTTGGATTGATGGGCACTTGGGCTGTTTCCACAGCCTTGCAATTATGAATTGTGCTGCTATAAACATTCGACTTTCCTTGTTTTTCCTTCCCTTTTTCCTCCTCTCTTTCTGGAACTTTAAAGACACAGATCAATTAAACCCTATCCATTGTTTTCTTCAGTTTATTTTATTCTCTGTTCTTCACACTAGATAATTTCTATTGTTCTATCTTCCAATCTACTGATTCTTCTGTCTTCTCCATTCTTCTGTTGACCCCATCAGTTAATTGTATTCCCTTGTTCTAATATTTCCATTGCACTTTTTCTTATATATCTTCTATTTCTTTACTGAAAATTTATTTCTTTTTTTCTCTTTTTCTTTGCTGAGACTTTCTTTTGTTTTCATTTGTGTTGAGTAGTTTGTAAGTACTTATTGAAACATTTATATCAGAACTGCTTCAGAATCTTTGTCAGACAATTCTAACATCTCTGTCATCTTGTTTTTGACATCTATTGGTTGTCTTTATTTTTTAATTCAGTTTGAGATCTTCCTGATTCTTGGGATGATGAATGATGTCTTACTGGAATCTAGACATTTTTATGTTATTTTCTAAGGCTTTGTATATTACTTAGGTATTCTACTTTAGCTGGCTTTTTATGACATTGCCCCAGCAGGGGAAGGGATGAGGCTGCCTTATTACTTCCAGGTCAAAGTATAAGTCCAAGTTCCTCACTTGGCCTTTGTTGACACTCAGTATTTCTTGATATTTTTGGTTGGAAGAAAGTGTTTAGGTTCTCTGTATGGTCTCCAGTGACACAGTAATGAGGTGGTCTTAATATCATTGGATCATAGTGAAAGTCCTTACTCTCCACCGGGCCTTCTCTGGCATCACACTTTGGTGATACCTGGTGGGGCAGCCCAGGGACCAGGACTTCCATGTATTTTCCACTGACAATATGGAGACTGCCTCATTACAAGTAAGCAGAACTGAAATTACTAGCTTCTTGACTTTCTCTGTTACCTCCCAAGTAGATGCCTTACTACAGCTTCACAAAATACAAGTCTAAGCTCCCCAAGTTTTCTTTGTTGGAGTGGATGAAAGGCTGCCACAATATTTTCTGTGATGTTTGAAACAGTGCTGTTTCCATCTTGCTGGGCTGCCCCTTTCCTGGACTCTTAGCTAAAAAAAAGGAGTCTTCCTTTTGGAATGGAGGGGTACTATGTACTCATTAGTATTTCCAGATGTCAGCCTCTTCCAGGTCACGTTTGAGATATTTGTGGCAAAAAGAAAATCTAAGAACTCACTATGATGCTATTCCTCAGGTCCCAAGGACTCTAGCCAGTCTCCCAACTTCTCTCCATCTTTTATAATCTTCTTATGGTTTTTATTTCTATATGAAATGCTCAGAGGTTTTAGTTGCACATAGCGTGAGGAACAGGAGAAATTAAAAAAAAAATCATTTGGACATATTTCAATCATTGCATAATTTTATTCTTGAAAATACTTTGTATTAAATGTAAAATCTCTCCAACTTGCAAACACAGAAAAATAGGAACAAAATATTTTAATTTAGATAGAAATCTCCAAAGGATGAGTTTTGTTAAAATTTTAACTGATTTATTAAAAGCATTAAATTAATTGCCTTCAAATAGATTATAAGGCCTACAATTTAATTTCAGGAAAAAATACTACCCAAATTTTGACAAAAAGTTTTATGTATCTGCAGAATGAAATTTAAAAATGATTACTATGATTGGTATGCACAACCAAGGATACCTTTCTGCCATTTAAATCTGTTATATTTGTGAAGTGCTTTTAGGACAGCCATTAAAACCAAGTATAGAAATAAAATAAATTTGGAGCAAAATCTTTAAATCCTTGTACTACAAAATAATAAACAAGATACACTATAATGACATCATCACATCTAACCTAAGCAAAAAAATAGGTTTTATACGATAGTTAAATTAATTAAAAAATATTTTACTTATAGCTCAATCATTTTAATATTTAATGCTATGTAGGGTTGTATAATATTTATTTTATTGTTATACTAGTGAATATCTATAATTTATATGTGTGTTTGCATATGCATATGCACAGCTTATTTATAGAAATACATAAATAAAATCTTTGGAGACTGTATGATTGTTAACTGTTTTTCCAATGGGCACAGATCATATACTAAAATATTGATATACAGCCAGATAAACACATATACCTTAACAGGGATGCTTTTTATCAGTTTATATCTAACCATTAAAAAATGTTCAGTTTAATATCCAGCACATCTTGAAATATATATACATGTACTTGCTTCATGAGTCCAGAGGTAAGAAGTCTTTAGAACTCAACAAGACATATTTTTTCCAAAACCACAAAGCATTTGATTACATATCAAGTGTAGGAAAGAAACTGAAAAGATGACATTTTTATTATTTGACAATTTCTGATTAATTTTGCCTTATCTTTTCATAATACGAAATGGTATTGCACTCAAATCTAATTTAATAAATGCTACACTAACATTCCATTTCCAACAACATCCAATTACCGCTGAACTTGTAAATGAGGATTCCATTAATATAAAACTTTAAATGTGTTTTTACAATTTTAATTCAGTCAGTTGCTTTAGCTGCAAGCTGTTTTAACACATTACCATGACAGCTAAATTATAAGTCAAAACCAGGTCCAGGAGATCTTAGAGGAATCACAAGGTTTACATTGTTCTCAAGGTGTCCTTAGTGTATTATCAATAAAGAAGACTTAGTATTTTTTTATTTCAGCATATTACAGGGGTAAAATGTTTAGGTTATATATATTGCCTTTGCCCCACCCAACTCAGAGCTACAAGCGTGCCCATCTTCCAGATGGTGCACACTGCACCCATTAGGTGTGAATGTACCCATCCCCTTCTCCCCTGTCCATCTGCCTGACACCCAATGAATGTTACTACTATATGTGCACATAAGTGTAGATCAGTTAATAACAATTTGATTGTGAGTGCATGTGGTGCTTGTTTTTCTATTCTTGTGATACTTCACTTAGTAGAATGAGCTCTAACTCTATTCAGGATAATACAAAACGAGCTAGGTCATCATTGCTTTTTGTGGCTGAGTAGAACTCCATGGTATATATATGCCATATTTTATTAATACACTAATGTATTGATGGACACTTGGGTTGTTTCTACATCTTTGCAATTGTGAATTGTGTTGCTATAAACATTCTAGTGCAGATGTCTTTTTTACAGAATGTCTTTTGTTCTTTTGGGTAGATGCCCAGTAAAGAAATTGCTGGATCAAATGGTGGATCTATTTGTATCTCTTTGAGATATCTCCATATTACTTTCCACAGAGGTTGTACTAGTTTGCAGTCCCACCAGCAGTGTATGAGTTTTCCTATCTCTCCATATCCACGCCAACATTTATTGTTTGGGGACTTTTGAATAAAAGCCATTCTCACTGCAGTTAAGTGACATCTTATTGTGGTTTCGATTTGCATTTCTATGATGATTAGAGATGTTGAGCACTTTTTTATATGTCTGCTGGCTATGAGTCTCTCTTCTTTTGAAAAGTTTCTGTTTATGTTCTTTACCCACTTTTTAATGGGGTTGCTTGATTTTTTCTTGCTGATTTTCCTGAGTCCTATATAGATTCTTGTTATGTCTTTTATTGGATGTGTAGCATACAAATATTTTCTCCTATTCTGTAGGTTGTCTGTTTGCTCTTCTGATAGTTTCCTTGGCTGTGCAGAAGCTTTTTAATTTCATCAGGTCCCATTTATTTATTTTTGTTTTTGCTGTGATAGCCTTTGAGGTCTTCTTCATAAATTCTTTCCTTAGGCCAATGTCTGTAAGAGTTTTCCAAAATTTTCTTCTAGAATTCTTATAGTTTCATGTGTTAGATTTAAGTCTGTTATCCACCATGAGTTGATTTTTGTGAGGTGAGAGGTGTGGATTTCAGTTTTCTACATATGGCACATATACTAAAATTGGAATCACACAGAGATTAGTATGGCACTGCACAAGAAAGACTCAATATTATATATTAATATTAGATGATATTTTTATTCCATATGTATTTATCATACACAAAGTCATGAAAAATATTCTCAATTTATACATATATTGGAGTTTTTTGTGTTTTTTACAGGTCTGAAGATATGAGTTTATAAACATTTTCCATGATAATGTATTTGTGGAAAAAATTGGAGGCCTATGGAATAATGGTTAATAAGTAGTATTCAGATGTCTCTACTACCAATACGTTTTACTTTGTAGCACTATAATAAATTTTTACTTCCACTAATAATAGAATTATACATATTTTTCATGTTTAAAAAAATACATGGGCATGTTCTGGCTACATATGTTACTTTCAGAACAAGAGTCCCAAAAATTTATACCATTTAACCTATATTAAGATAGTCATTATTAGTTTAAAAGTGTATCCTGTAATTTATGCTGTGGTCATTTCCATGATAGGAAATCTTACAGAATAATATTCAATCATGTCAATAAATTGCTTTATAAAAAATAGTTTGTCAATGAATACTAGTTCAATAAAATTAAGTGATGAATTACTAAATCTCTACTACATTTTTCTACCTGCCTATTCTTTTTCTCTTTTTTCTCTTAACTTTCTTTCTTTACTCTTTTAGTTGTTTTTTTGACACAATATCCCATGCATTAAGAAAAATCAAGTCTCAAAGGCCAAAATAAATGTAGCAATCTTAGTGTTGGTATCAGGAAAATGGCTGGTACCATTGAAGCATAGTTGTCTCTGGAACATGAGTTTAAGTCTTTTAATTGCCTAATTTTCTGTGATTACATTAGGAAATACTTAATACTTCCTATTCTTCTATGGTCCTCCTGGGAACAAGTTGAGTGTGTTATAATAAACTTATGGGCAAATGAAATATATTACTTGGAAGTTGCATTCCTTTGTCACTCCTAAGCCCCACAGTAAGATCGGAGTGCTCTCAGAGGCTTTTTCTTTTTTCAATTGCCCCAAAATAATGACTTAGTACAGGAGGAAACTGAACATAGAATGCAAAAGCATGAGTGAAAATACCTTTGAATTAAAATGATGGTTTGCAAGATGCCCAGGAGTCAATTTGGACTCACTTCTTTTAAAACAAACAAAAAGGCATGTTCTATATAGCTTTGAGATTTTATTTTAATCTCAGAGAGTAAATTAATATATCAAATAAGCTAACATGATGAAATAAAAAAAAATTGTCTCCTTGTCATTCTACCTTCTCCTTATCCCTAGTTTTTAAACAGCGATTTCAAATTTCATCTTGGTGTTTTCAGCCACTTCATAACTGATGGGATAGAAAATGGAGTTTGCAAGCTAATGGCCCATAGGTATGTCTTGTGAATTCTACTTAGTATTTAAAAAATCATGGAAGTTTACCACTAATGTGGATTTTCCAAAATCTTTCATTAACAAAATTGACTGGAATAGAATGCTGGTACCCCCTCTCCTTTTAATAAAGAATAACGTACTTTAGTTTGCTATGGTCACCCACGCCCTCTCTCCATCCCACAAATTCTCTAACCTCTGACCATTTGACTTGCTTGCATGACCATTACCTGATAATCTTATGGAGGCATTTCAAAATGAGAGTCCTTATATAAACCAAGGTTAGGCAATTAGTCACTAAAAGTCTATTTCAAAAGAAAAGCACAAAAAGTTTCCTTTATCCATGGTACAGCTATTTTTAAAAATGTGGATTGTGATGTTATGTTGCCATAAAGAACTTATCTAAAAGTAGCTGCTAGTCCTTGACACTATGTTTTATATTCACAAAAGAATATGACAATAGTTAATCTGAAAGGAACTTTGAGTATACATTGCCTTGTGAAACAGTGGTTGAAAAAACTTTCCAGGCTTAACATTTGACAAGAAGTTGTTAGTATTATATGTATTATGCCAATAATCAGGTAATTTGTAGATATATAAGATATGTACTAAAGTCTAAAATTCAGGACATCAAATGTCAAAAGATATAGAAAGCTTTTGGTAATTCTCCACAGATGGTTTTAATAGATTCGAAGTTTTTTAAACATTAGGAAAATTAGTACTTATAGAATCTTCAGAGGCCACACATTGTGTGTGAATGATCAAGTCATGCCCCAGATTCTCATGTTTTCAACATATTATTTAATAATGTTTTCAGTGGAAATAAGATTTATCTCCTTTTTAAATTCTAAAATTGTTTGCCAGAAGTATATTTAAAAACAAAATAAATCTTCCAGTGTTTCTGTTTCCATATGTCCTATAAAATCTTGAATTTTAATGTTCAATCTCCAATTAAATAAACTTAATTTTAAAAGCTTTTACAAAATTTTGGCATCACCAAAATAATCTAAATAACCAGTTAGTTTGATTTCATTATCTAACTAATTGTGAATTTAGATGGATCTGTAAATTTACAGTAATATCATAGAACATTCCAAGAGATGAATTTATTTATACTTCAAACTGAATGTAGGTATATGTCATAGTGTACCTGGTTATTAATCCAAATTATTTTGTCCTCCAGTCAGAGATCATTTTAATTTGGTGAATTAACAGAAAAGTTACTTGTGTCAATATTATCCTAAGATAACCATCTTATTTATTTATATTTTAAGTGAGATAAAAATGTTAGGACTATTGCTATATCTATTTCTGGAGACAAATGACCACTGGCACTGTAAATATACCTGCTATGACTGATTGTGTAATCAGTAGACCTTAAAAATACAGACTATGAAGATACACATATTATTTATAAAATAGTTTGGGCAACACACAGTAAATATTACTACAGTTGACCCTTGAACAACAACAGATTTAAACTCCACAGGTCTACTTATATTCAGATTTTTTCCAATAAATACAGTTGGCTCTTCTTATCAGCTGGTTCTGCATCAGCACATTCAACCAAACACCAATGGAAAATACAATAGTCTCAGGATGTAAAACCTGTGGGTACCAAAGGCCACCTTTTGTATCTGCAGAGCAACTGTGGGACTTGAGCATGGGTGGATTTTGTTACCCTTGGGCAGTCCTTAAACAATTCCCTGTAGACACCAAGGGACAACTCCATTTACATTTGTTGTCTAACATACAGGTCACAAAATAAAATTATTTTTCCCATTTGAGCTCAGCATATAAATGTATCTTACAGTTTCATACTAGTTTTATCATATTGATAATGATTATTAATAAGGTGAAAGTATAATCCCAGTGTCATCTTTTAAAATTTCTGTTGTTTTACACTGGTTTCTGTCTGTCTCAGCATCAATTTAGTATTCATCTAACTAACAGGTTTAGGGGGAAGATTAGGAGAAATAATACATGTTTAAATATCGAATACAGTGACTGACATAGTTAAACTTCAAAAAAAATTAACTGCCTTCCACTTTGTTTTCTTTTCCTGTATTATGCAAATAATTTTTTTCCTTTTTTACTGTGTCTATACAAATGTTATTATCCATCTTTTTTTAGAACTAATCAACTTCTCTTCTTTGAATAAATAATACATTTTCATGATTAAACCTTTCATAAAACAAATAAAACGTTTCAGATTTGTGTCATGTAATTTCCCTGTTTCTTAAGGCTGAAAGCATCATGATTAAAAGTAAGTGTTTTAATGTTAGCCTGCTTGGGTTTAAGTGCCGACTCTAACACACACCAGCCATGGCTTTGATCATCATACCCTTTCGAAGTCTAAATTCCCCTCTATGTAAAATGAAGATAATAATAGCAACCAATTAATGGGGAGCTTGTCAAGAATAAATGTGATAATCCATATTACAATTCCTCAGCACAGTTCTTGCAAAAATGCACCCAATTAGTAGAATAAAGATCAATTCCTATTTATTATTATACTATGTCAGTCCTTGTGCTGTTATATTACCAAAGAAAAATTTCTACCCTCAATAAATTTATCATTTTGTAAGGGATATGCATTATAAAACAAGCAAAAATAATACATTTTTATGTTTATCATGATGGGAGTAAGCACAGGACCAAGAGAAGAAAGACATATTCTAGTCTTGATGGTCAAGAAAGAGACAACATGTCTTAGCAAATATATAAATTATGAAAAGTAGTTAATCTGGTCAAATGTAAAACAATGAATTTTCCCAGGGCCCCTCTTTTCATCACATCTGAGCTATCCCTCCATCAAAATATCATTTACATGGACACTTGTGCCCCACATTATGATATATGGATACATGGTAGCACTTGATCCAACCTGGGGTGAATTTCTTCCCCCAAAATCTGGCACATCTTAAGAAAGCAGTGCAAGGACGAATTTTTTCAGTGGTTGGAACTGGATGAGAACATAATATAACATAGCCATATTTTTGTCAGGTTAAGAAAGCCAGTCTGTGCTGCTGACAGGAGTGGCAGTCAAAAAGTGAAACTAAATTCTGGTTGTGTCTGACCTCTAGGTTCCAATATTCCTAAGGTTTAGCTGCTTTTGTGCCTTCTTGGTGTCTTGGCTTTATAATTATATCTTGAATTTCATTTTCAAATAGCATCACTTTTTTTCCTTAGCTTAAAATGAAAAAAAAGTTGTTTTGTTGACAACCAACATTCAGAGAAGTTTGTCAAAATAGTCCAAGCTGAAAAGAGTATCTTCCAAGATCTAAAGGCGAGTATGGGATTGGTGGGTTCAGAGAGTCAAATTAAGGCAGCCCCTAACCCTAATTTACCATTTGAGGCCTGATTCTAACAGTTGCTTAATACTTACTTCTTTCTGTAAAGAAGCTATATGTCTTCACTTTTAGCTAAACGTTTTGACTCCTTGGTTCCTCTCTGCCAAATTTTTTCTCACTTATTTATAAATCTCTAGGAAAATGATTTCCCACTTTGGTCAAACTCTATTGATTAAGTCTAATCTCACTCCTGTGTCTCCTGCATTGTCCTATTTACTATTCCAGGATAGCTGCACTAACTTAATGTGAAATACCTTCTGGTAGCTGTCACTGTGACACAAAGGACTTCATTCATATTCATTTGTGCCTGATCTGCAAGTCTGCTTAATTTTCCTTCAGCCTTCCATATTGTGAGATTGTACTTTCAGTATGCCACACTCTTTCTCACCACACTCACACACACACATACACACTTGATTTTTGATGGCTGATTTCTCCTGTTATAGTTCAATTCTGGGAAAACGTGCTTTCATTGATTCTGGGACACATGGAAACTGGCAAGGTAATAAATCGACATTTTTAGAAAAATTACGATGAATATAAAATGCAAATCTAACATAATAGCACTCCCCACCTCAAAGTCCTTCAGTAGATTTTTGTTATTCTGAAGATAGAAACCAAAATCCTTTATTTGCCCTATAAGCCCCTGCATGATGATATGCACCCTGCCCTGCTTCCAGCTTCATCTCCTCTCATCCCTGCCCTTTATTTTTGCATGCTCTGCATGTTGGCCTTTATGCAGTATCTGAGGTTTTTCATGTTTATTCTTGATTTAGGATATCATTCACAAGTGCTGTTTTCCTTGCCTAAAATAGTCTTCTCTAGACCCTCTTTACTTACTAAACTTATCAGTTAACTCTCAATTCAAATTTCATTTTCACATATTATCCTTCAATGACTCATAAGTCTTATTTGTCCTATTTTATAATTTCAGATACTCTGCATTTTTCCTTCAAAGCACAAGTTGGTAATTAAATAATTCTCTCTGTGTATGTATGTATGGATGTATTTCTGTCTAGACTGTAAGTTCTATAGTTCTATGAGGGTATAGCTCATATCATATTTTGCCCTTCATTGTATTCCCAGAATCTAGAACAATACATGGCACAAAGAAAAGCATTAAAGCATAATTGTTAAGATTGTGAGCTTAAAATCAAGATATCTAGCATTCAAATATAAGCTCTGACACAGCTTTGGGTGACTTTAGGCAAGTTGCTTAATATTTCTGTGCTTCAGTTTTGTTATCTACAAATTTGAGATTGATAGTAGTACATACCTGATGTTATTATGAAGTCAAGTGCATGAAAATTGATACGAGTGACCCTGCTAGCCCACCCTGGGTTTATCAGAAGTAATGCTGCATATGGATAAGGCAAATACATGTCTTTAGAAGAGGAGCACCTTCATTTCTCTCAACTCAGCTCAGCCTTATATACAACCACTTTTTGCTCTTATTGCCCTGAGATAATCTTCTGAGGAACAACCTGAAGTGAAGAGGGAGAAAATTAGCTGCTGGCAACAATTCAACATGAAAGTTTGAGCCTAGAATGAGAATAAAGAATAGCTACTTGGGTCTCTTTCCATGTAAATCCATGACTGTGATATATCTGGATCTTTTCTACAATGTCTTAGTGGAAAAGAAAAAAATCAATAGATTAAGAGCATAGGGTTTACAGTTAGATCTGCCATGATATATTCTTTACAAGTGTTTGGTTCTCCTTGCTGTGGAACACCCCAATCCTATGCCAGTGAACTCAGATATGGCCTTGAGATTTCCTCTGGTCAATGAAAGAGGAAAGAAAATAATGTGTGTCACTTCTGGGCAAAAGTTTGTGAGTGAACGTTGTATTCGCCATATTCTTTTCTTTCCTCCTCCATTGTGTCCTAAACACTCCAGACTGTGATCACTCCAGAAGGAAGAAGACAAGTTACCACTGTTAATATGTCTTTGAAATTTTACAATGTTCATGTTGTTCTTTCTGAAGTCTATCCTAGCATATGCAAACTGCTTCACTGCTAGCTCTGTAATCGTGGGCAGGTTTCTTAAATTATGTGGCTTATAATTTCTACATCCTGATATAGGAATAATAAAGTCTATGATGAATATCATTAGTGGAACTCAGAATCTCTTCCTACCTACTTTTCTTGTTCCTTCCTGTACAGATAAGG
Source organism: Microcebus murinus (assembly GCF_040939455.1). Classification (NCBI taxonomy): domain Eukaryota; kingdom Metazoa; phylum Chordata; class Mammalia; order Primates; family Cheirogaleidae; genus Microcebus; species Microcebus murinus. The sequence continues at coordinate 74,420,365 of NC_134114.1, forward strand.
CTAAAAAGCTAAAAGCAATATATTCTATATTTCCTTAAAGCTAAAGTTCTAGATAAAAGAAATGGTTGCTATCAATTAAGCATACTTCTCTCAGGTTTGGAAAGTAGTAATATTGCATAGGTCATATTCCAGCTGGTTTCTGCTGGCAAGTAAGGATGTGGATATGTCCATGTAAAGTCTCCAGCTTTGAGATTGTTGAGGAGGATGTGGTAGAATCGTGACTGCTTTGATGGTCAGGTTCCCTCATACGCTTAAAGAGTCATGTCTGGAGGCCATCCTGGAGTCCACACCTCCAACGCTTACAATGTTTTTAAGAACCTAAGGTTTTTTTTGTATTTATTTTGTATTTTTTGTGTTCATTATTTCAAATACCTAGACTGGTTTCTGTTTTTTTTTGTACAAAATCCAGGTTGATTACAGTTTTGGATACTGTGAGCATTAAACAGAGAAACATGTGAAAAGTTTCTGTTCTTATGACCAGAACAAAATTAGTTCAATAAAAAATAGATGCTATTATTTTTTTATTGGTGATCCTCTACTTACATGCTTCAACACAGAAAATGATAGTGTCACTGAGATATTTTTGTGGTTCATTCATTCATTTGACAAAATTCTACTATGTGTTTGACAGTATTCTGGGTGCTAAGGATGAAAAAGCTAATAAGTAAAGGCCAGATGACTGACCAACTTCTTTTTAAAAATTTTTTTTATGTGTTTCAAAATATTTCATTTTCCACGTGTGGAAAAATGATGCTATTTATTAATTTATTATAATATATATTCATATTCTCAGGACTAGAGACTTAATATAAATGATACAATAATTAATAGGTAATAAAACAGGAGATTTTCTTTTTTTATTTCAAATTATTAGGGGGGTGCAAATATTTTTGGTTACATGGATCAATTTTATAATGCTTAAGTCATGAGTATAAGTGTGCCTGTCACCCAGATAGTGTTCATTGTACCCACTAGGTAGGTTTTCACCCATCCCCTCCTCCCCACCCCACTGCTTGATTTCCACTGAGTTTTACTTCCCTCTGTGCACATGTATGCTCATCAGTTAGTTCCAATTTAATAGTGAGTATATGTGGTGTTTGCTTTTTGCGTTCTTTAGATACTTCACTTAGAATAATGGTCTCCAGTTCCATTCAAATTGTTGCAAAAGATCTTAATTCTTCCTTCTTCATGGATGAGTAGTATTCCATGTTATTCATATACCATATTTTGTTAATCCACTCATGAATTGATGGCTACTTGGGTTCATTCCACCTCTTTACAATTGTGAATTGTGCTGCAATACACATTTGAGTGCAGGTCTCTTTTTGATAAAATGACTTCTTTTCCATTGGGTAAATACTTAGTAGAGAGATTGTTGGATCAAATGATAGGTCCACTTTTAGTCCTTTGACATATCTCCACATAGGTTGTACTAACTTGCAGTCTGTCGCACCAACAGTGTAGAAGCATTCTTTTTTCTCTGAATCCATGCCAGCATCTATTATTTTTGGGCTTTTCAATAAAAGCCATTCTAATAAGGGCAAGATATTATCTCATTGTGGTTTTAAATTACATTTCTCTGATGATTAGTGACATTGAGCCTTTTTTCATATGTTTATTGGCCATTTGTCTATCTACATTTGAAAAGCTTCTGTTCATGTTTTTTGCCCATTTTTTAATGGGTTTGTTTTTATCTTGCTGATTTGCTTGAGTTCTCTGTTTATTCTGGGTATTATCCCTTTATCAGATACATAGCTTGTGAATATTTTCTCCCATTCTGTAGGTTGTCTATTTGCTCTGTTAATTATTTCCTTGCATTTGCAGAAGCTTTTTAATTTAATCAAGTCTCGTTTATTTATTTTTGTTGTTGCCATGATTGCCATTGAGTCTTCTTCATAAATTATTTGCCTAGGCCAATATCTAGAAGAGTTTTTCCAACATTTTCTTCTAGTGTTCTGATGATTCCACTTACAGTTAAGTTTTGTATCCATCTTGCATTTATTTTTATGAGTGGTGAGAGATATGGATCCTGTTTCATTCTTCTGCATGTGGCTATCCAATTTTCCCAGCACTATTTATTGAATAAGGATTCTTTTCCCCAGTGTATATTGTTGTCTGCTTTGTCAAAGATCAGTTGGCTGTATGTGGATGGCTTTAATCTGAGTTTTCTGTTTTGTTCCATTGGTTTATGTCTCTATATTTGTGCCAATACCATGCTATTCTGGTTACTATAGCCCTGTAGTATAGTTTGAAGTCTGGTAATTTGATGTCTCCAGATTTGTTCCTTTTCCTTAAGATTGCTTTGGCTATTCAGGCTCTCTTATGACCAACGTTGTTTGGTACTTTATGGGGAAAAATGACTTCTAAAGATAAACTTATAGTCAAACTTGATAATTTTATTTATCCTGTATACTCTGTTGATTATCCAGCATCTCACTTAGGATCTTCATAACTTCAATTCAGCTGCTGTGCTAAAATATCCTCTCTGAAAACACCTATGATCACTGCCAAATGCAGTAAATGTGCTTTATATGAGGCTAGCTTCAGTTTCTCTAGCAAACTTTATCACGTGGGTATTCCAAATTGCAACAAATGTGAGGGATAGAAAAAGGAAAATCTTCAAAACAAACGGTTTCCCACTAAACTACTAAATCATTTAAATAACCAACTTGGCACTTTTAAATTTACTCGTGATAGTACTTCCCAATTAGAAAATGTGTTTACATGTTGGTGAGAGACATACTTTGGATTTAATTGGAATTGATGATAGCACAGTAGTTGGTAAATTTAATGAAGCCAACTGGTCATTTAGGTGATTCTGTCATTAGTTATGTAGGCTGATAAAATCCTTATTAAAAGGGTATATTGCATCATTAATTATGAAATAGAGCTGCTCATTCCATGTGAGTGGATGTGAAACATATTGAAGAAACCCGTGGATCCATTACACCAAATGTTGACTTTGAGTACATTGATAGAAGCAGAGATTCAAAAGTGCTATCAATAAGTAAAATATATTAAAATAATAGTAGTTATTTAATTATGGTCAGAATGATTGCTTGACTGCTTTAGTGAATGAAAAACACATTGGAAGATTGAAATGGTAGAAATTCCTATATAATTGATAACTGGAGGATGATTTATATAATTAGTCATGATTTCTCCAGGAAACCATATTTCTAACATTCTATTATCTTATTATCTAACATTCTCTTATCAGGAATGTAAATTTCCTTATAATTAATTAAAGTGGATAAATCCATTGGCAGGTAGGTACTTAGAGGTACATAACAAATAACTAAATGTGTATTATGTTGTAAATTTCAGGACATATTTTTATGTGCATCATTATAAAATTTCTGAAATGTTGCTGATAAGGAAGACCTCTTCCAAATAATTTCAATGATTTGCTGAACTCAAAAATAAAACAGTACTAACTTAAGTTATAACAACATGAACTAATGCTGTCCGATTTTATGTCCAGAGCTTTAATTTTTGTAACAGTGCCAATATGTAATGTCTTAAATAAATGTTAGCTATAATAGTAGTAGTAATAAAAGTTTCAGTAGCAATATTAGTATTAATGGCAGTAGTACTAGATAGTAAATAGTAATGGTAGTGTTTCAATGGCGCCACTTTCTCTATTATGGATTCTAATGTTATATCTGTAATACAACTTCAATTTAAAAGATATTTTATTACATTAAATTTTTCAGTCAACAGAAATACATGTCTATTAATGTCCTTCCAAATATATCCTTCTTAATACTTATTTTAGCCACTAATTTCTAATGGATCTGTTGGTCCAGCATTATAAAAATTTCTCTATTTCACAAGAAAATGGATTAGTTACATATACATGGCAGTGCTAAATCAAAGATGCCATAATACACATATTATTTTAAAATAACCAAATCTGACATATAATGATCTGATTAGTGTGCACTAATGCTTCTTTGAGGTGAAATTAAAAATGAAAACTAGCAATCATTTTGAATATGTATCACCAAAGAGAAAAATGCATAAGTTTGCTAAATAAGTCAAGTCTTTATTAATATTATGAATAATTAGCAATATAAAATAGTATAAAAGCAATAGCACTATGGGAAGCTTGATTTGCATACTAGCAAATTACTATTGCAGATTTTATTGAACTGCACAGTAGTTTTTTTAGATATTTCTCAAATGAGGAAAACCTCAGGAATCAAATGAAGATACATTTTATTACTTTGACGAAAGGAAATTAAAATCTTCTCAGAAGGTAGCTCTTCTTTGCTTTACATGCCTCATTCTTGTCCTTACAGATTTGCTCTTTCTGCTTCTCCTTGGAGATGAAGTGTCAACCAACACATTTTAAGTTTACTTTTCATGAGTTTAAGTATTCCAGGCAAATAAACTGGATCTCTCAATTCCAATTTTAAATTCCTAAGAGAACATTAATATTCTAGATGGATTCCAGTGTCTATTCCTGATCCAACAAGTTGTAGTTGAGTAAGGACTATATATCATAAACATGTGCAACTCATATCTGTTATGTGTGATGGAGGCATTGTCATAGAAAGAGGTACATATTCCAGGAGGTTACAAACATCAGATGATTTTTAAACAAATAACTCTACTTTTCTAGATCTCAATTTCTTCTTCCGTAAAATGATTATTACAATATATTGTCCAAAAGGATATTTCCAGAGAGATCATTATGGGTAAAATATAGTGTCTGGTATATGGTAGGTACTCAAAAAATGGCAGCTGTTGTGAATGTAAACATTGTTATTATTAAAAGACCATATGGTGCTCATCTTTGTATTCCCCCTAAGGGTTTATCATGATGTCTTTTATATAGGTAGGTCTTAATAACTATTCACTAAACTTTTTAAATTACATGGTCTAGCAAAAATGAAAAATCATATATTTATATATGTATATATAAATCAGCATATGATTCTGACTTCAAAATACTCATCACAACGTTTTAGTTCTGTTGGTACATAAAGGATATTTGTGAATCAAGTAATTTAATAGTTTAATTTTGAAAGGCTCAAGATTCTGACAAAGGGCACCTGTCCTATGGTTTTCATTCTGAATACACATTCTTCCCCAGCAGAATGCAGCAAACAGCATACACATCATGGATAATTGCTTTATTCTCAAATACTTTAGTAGAAATAAAATGAATTTTGAAAATCTAGATATATGCATACTTGGTGGCAACAAATATGACTATAATCATAAAGATATCAAATGTCTCATTTGTTCTTCTGCTGTTTTAAAGATTACCATCAAATGGCCTCATAGAGCACTCTTCAAACTTTGTCATGTGTCCTAAATGTGGCAGCTATTTAAATAAAGAGTCAGCATTCTTCATGAGGTTTTGAAATGTTTGTTCTTTGTATCTACTTTTTCTTTAAAAGATAGCTAGGGGAACAGACAAAATTAGAGAACTGTGACTTTTTTTAATATAATATATAGTAATATAAAGTAACATAGTAATATAAAGTAATATATATTTATATATTAGTATGCATTTATATTTTAATACATTTATGAATGAATTATACATATTCATTCAATTATTATTTATTGAGTACCTGCCCCTTATATATTAGTGTTTTGGTCATAGAGATTCAGTATTGAACAAACAGATAAAAATCATTACCTTCCTGGAATTGTATTCTTAATGAGAAACCAAAAAATAAACATAAGTAAGTAAGTAAAGTATGTAGTATTTTAGCTAGTGCAAAGCATTAAGGAGAAAATATGAAGTAAGAATGGAAGGACATATAAAGGGGAAAGATTTTAGAGGGTGGCAAGGAAGGCTCCTACACTGAGAAGTAGTGAACTTTATTATCTATCTTTCTATATAGAGAGTCCTTTCTTTTTCTTAAAGTATGGATTTTCCCTAATTTTGAAGTAATTTAGGTAGACTCTCTAAAAATTATTTAAACACCATGGACATGTGTAACATGAAAGTATCCTTTAATTCAGATTATATATTTATACATGTTTACCACTTCCCTCCACATAGAATCATCTTATATATACTGCTCACTAACTTGCTTTTTCCCCACATCAGTATTGTTTATATGGATATGCACCAATTTATTTAACTGATGAGGTGATTTTAATGGTAACTAGAGTGGGGTGAGCAGAATTTGAAGATTTGAAGCCAATTTGGTAGCACTAAATAAGAAACAACAGCCCACATATCTCTAAAAATCATTTTGAGTTCTTGACAGACTTAAACTTTAGTGTAAACCTTTTCATTTATGAAACATGATTTTAGCTTGTCTGCCTTCACAAAGTTCCTAAGTAATATAGCTTATTTTGGATAATGGGTTATGGGAAGTTTGTTCGTACTGCTGAAGCCTGACATTTTGAATCATATATTTTCATTTCTCAGAAATGAAATAGGTTTGAAATCTTTCTGTGGTATATAGTATAATCTCTTGTTTTTAAACAAATGATCTCATCCTTATATTTAATGTTAGCCTCGGTTTTAAAAAGCATAGCCATTTTGATGAATGTTATATCTACAAATCTAAATAGAACTTAATATTTTCAGTAACAAATGATCACAATCATCTACATGAATAAACATTGTGATCAACTCCAATTATTTGTTTGATGAAATCAAATAATTGTGTCTTCTATAGAGTCAGTAATGTCAACAAATGGTCACCTGTTTCAATATCTCTAAGATTATGTTCTTTGGCAGCAGTTCGGGCATATTAACATTTTCCCATTAGGAGTGAGGTAATCAAGGCACACTATTTCACACTAGCTAACAAATTGTTCTTTAAAACCAAGATAAGTACTATAGGACTATAATAATTACTTCTTCCTTTGTTCTTTCCTGCTGTTAAAATTATTCTGTTCCTTTTTTCCAAGTAATTGGTTTGGTGATTCTAGTTGACATCTTCTTATAATTGGGGTCTTCGTGTACATGAATCACATCCTTAGTAGAGCCCTGTCCTACAAGTAAGTACCTACCTAAGAATAGCTGAAGATGGGCTTAGTGAAAGTTGCGAATCCATTTAGGGCTATTTAAAAAATTGCAGCAGGTTTTGAAAGTCTTCTATCAATGTAAAGATGCTCTTACTTACAATAAAATAATCCATTAGGAAGTATTAAGGCTTTGAAAACTTTTCTTTGATGAGACATTAGAAAGCAGCTAAAGAAAAGAATCGAAGCTCTTTTTATTCTCTTGTTTATATCTTGTCATATTGAGCCAAGATGTATTTTGATTCAAACATTATGACTATAAACATTTTATTTAAGATTATAGGAATGTTTATTAACTTTTTTCTAAAATGAAGTTTAATTGTTCAAAATATATATAAATAAGAATAGGAGAAGGCAACTGAAACTAGAATTATAAGGCTGTTAAATTACTCACTTTTCTTCCACTTTGGCATTATTATCTCATCTGCAAATGATAGAATATTTTGACGGTGGTAGACCATTATTTAAATAATATAAAAGGAAGCATCTTCAGAAATAAGTTGTCTGAAATAGATAAGTGTTGTGTGTGGAAAAATTGCTCATTATTTTATTTACAGTGTCTGTTCCTTGCCTTCAAAAATTTGTGCTTAAAAATAATTTGTGATTTCAAGTAATAGCAAATTTCAGTATAATAGCAGTTATAATAAAAAGCTTTTTAAAAGCTATTAAGAAACAACTAAAGCATTTTATTTAATTTTAAGTAATTATTATAATCAGTACTTAGTGATATCTCTGCAATTTCCATATCCACAAAAACAAGGGTGACATTCTGGTTGGAGGTTGAGAGCCAAGAGATTTATCTATAATCTACTATTGCTCAGATAAACAACTGTTATCACTTAGCTAATATATTTACTGGGGTTATTTTTGAGAGTGTTGGATAAAGGCCCTCAGCCCTTCAACTTCTTCCCCTATTACTTTTTAGAGCCCCAATGCTACCAATTACTGGGCACCCTAGTGCTGCCAATTACTGACAAGCACTTTGCTAGTTACTGAGTGGAAATAAAATTAAAAAGATAGATAACTGCCTGTTAAACTACATAAACATGTATGTGGAGGGTTGAGGTAAAAGCAGGTTTATATGAAAATAGTTTTAAATGTGATAGTTGCCAAGATGATGAGAGCTAAATTCAACTTGAAGATTCAGAGAAGGCCTTCTGAATAAGAAGGTGCTTTTATTAAATATCAAATAATTAGTCAGACAAAGAATCTTTAAAGGATATCCCAAGTAGAGGAAGCAGCACAGGCAAACGTACGAGTATAAAATAATATAGTCATTGATAAGAATCAAAGTAATTCTATAAGCTTTATGTTACCAGATTGCAAAAGAGAGAGGAAGAATTTCTTGAACTGTTGATGTAAGTAAGAACCGGCTCATATAAGTTCTTATCTGCCAAACCAAGTGATGATAAATTGTATACTAGGAGGTGGAACATATTGAAAATTGCAACCTGGACAGTGACAATTTGATTTGTATTTCATATAGGTGACTATGCTGTAGGATGGCTCGTGCACATTCCATGAAAGCATGTTGCATGAAGAGAGTGAGGGGGGATTAGGAGTACTGGAAGTGTCAGTATTAAATTTTGATTTGAGAAGATTGTCCTGGTGAGGTGATGATGGGGATGTTGGTAGTATGGAGAAGAGGTTTGGGAGTGAGGAGCAGCACAGATAAGTAACTGGATTATGCAGTTGAGCCTGAAGTGCCTGTGGAGTCAACCAAAATATGTCCAGTGGCAAAGAAGTTTCAAACTCAGGGGACACATCCAGCATGGTAACTCACCACTGGAGTTCATCAGAAAATATGTAGTAAGGAAAACTTTGAATGGATGGAATCGCCTAACATAAATGTGAAGAGAGAGAAAATTAATGGACCAAGAACAGACAATTAAGGAACAAACCTACTCATTTTCATTGCAGGTTAAAAGAGAGAAGCTATTAAAAAAGACAAGAAGAAATACTATAATAATTGTGAAAAGTAGGTAATTTTATCCTCATTTCTTTCAGGGGAAGACCCCAAGCCTTAGAAAAATTAAGTTATTTGCCTAAAGTATTATAGCTAGGAATTGATCCAAAATTTGATCCCTAGTATTTTTTTTAAAGTGTGCTCAGTTTATTGTGAAGACATTATGCCAAAGCATACAGTTCTTAAGGGTAAAGATTGTGTCTTTTACTTCCAAAATAGCCTCAGAATGTAAGAACATAACATGTGCCTCAACGAAACACTTGATTATATTTCATAAAAGCCATAATGGATGTAGGTAATTGGCCTTTCTTATAACTATAACCATATTTATTCTTTAATTATGCTACTTTTGTGATAGCTTTTTTCATGTTATCATTTTGATGACAGTGTAGTTTAATAATCTATGTTCTACATAAACACAATTGAAAAAATTATTAAATAAAAATTATAATAGTGTCTATTTCAGAAAATAAATTTTCATAAAAATAACTTTTATTACAAAATTATAAATATTCTAGTATACAAAAATATGTTAACTAGTCACTCAAGAAATCAAATGAATTACTCTTCCATTTTTTAAATGCAACAAGATATTTCAGTAACAAATATTCCTTATCCTTGTTCATAAAATGTTTATTTTTTCAAGATATTACATTAGGGATATACATAAATTTTAGTTTTATCATAAGTTATCAAGATGTAACAGTGTCTTCTTTTTCCTATGGTGAAGAAATTTTACTATAGTAAGATACATTAATCCTACATACATATTTATGTTAAGGAAAAATTCAGATCCAAAGCAAAAAGTTGTTTGCTGACAGTGATAGAAGATGCTAATTTCTTTTCTGTAAAATGTGTCCCACATTTATGTATTTCTAAGCAAGAAGACTTAAGGGTTAAATGAAGAAGTCTAATTAATAAGCATATCTTATTCCATTTGTGGATTCATTTTAGATTCACCCTTCCCCTAATTATTTTGAGATATAACTGATCTTAAAGAAAACAGCAGCGTTATTACAAAGGCATCATGAAATTTTAGAGAGGTCTGTTATTTATTTAATCATCTTACAGATGCAGGAAAATTATAGAGTAACCCACATCTACATATAGAATAAGTTACATGATATGGTTATTTTGTCATTTAAAATAATTTTCTATTTGGGCCAATATAATTTTCTTAGAATTCAAATTTGAGTATTACTATTAGTAAATATATACATGTTTTCTAACTTTCATGCATATTTAAATTTTTCTCATTCTCTACTGAAAACATATGATGTATCATACATTGTGATAGCTTTTGTAGATAATATGGTAAAGATGATACAACTTCATCCCTCCAAAAGTTGCTGTCTAAAAAAGGCAAAAAACTACTGTAGTATTATCACAAGTTCGATTCTTCAGATTTGGACACTAAGACACAATTTGGGATGCAGATATTTGTTAGGAATCAATGCCTTTGAAACAAAAAGAGAGGCTGGACAGTAATGGAGGAAGTTGAACTGCAAATACAGGCCTGTCAAAGCCTTACTTAGTAGAAGTAAGCCTTACTTAGTGGCCAACTTAGTAGAGAGATTTGGAACAAATATTGAGCATTAAAGTGTTCCTCTTGCCCATAAATTCATGAGTGGATTAATAAAATGTGGTGTATGTATACCATGGAGTTCTACTCAGCCTTAAGAAACAATGGTGATAAAGCACCGTTTGTATTTTCTTGGATAGAGCTGGAACCCATTCTACTAAGTGAAGTATCCTAAGAATGGAAAAATAAGCACCACAGTGAATTGGTGAGTAACCAATTTACTCACCAGCAAATTGGTTTCACTGATCAACACCTAACTGGACATATAGGAATAGCATTTATCGGGTGTCTGGCAGGTGGGAGGGGGAAGGAGGGGACAGGTAATTACAAAAGTAATGAGTGTGATGCACACCATCTGGGGGATGGACACACTTGAAGCTCTGACTCGAGGGGGTAGAGGGGGGCAAGGGCAATATATGTAACCTTAATATTTGTACCCCCATAATATGCTGAAATAAAAAAAAGTGTCCTTCATGGCAGTGAAGTGCCAGGCCTTTATATTCTAGTATCAATCAGTCACCAGATGCCAGCTGCACAAGGATGGGTATAACCTTGAGCAAGCATGTTCTCTGGAGTTGAGTCACCCTCTGAAGATCTCACAACTGGAAGCTGTCTCTGACAATAATCCAGGGAGCTGGACAGCAGTTTTTAGTTACAGGAGACGTGGGTGGCACATCTCTATATCTACACATTCCGCTCATTATGTCACATATGTATCCTTCTCTCCATATACTTTTAGGGAGTAGCTGCTCTAGGAATCAGATGGGAAAGAGTAGAGGGAGAAATTGCTATTGCAATTGGCCTTAGGACAGCAATTGATATTCACAGTCTCCTTCCTCTTTTATCTATTCCAGATTCTCTTCACCCTCATCTATCACCTGCGCTTGTGTTGGTGACTTATCTTATGGAATGACCCAGTACCCACAAGGTACTGAGCCCCTACTGAGCATTCTATTCTCTGGCTGGCTTTACTGTAATTGTTCATTTACAGTACAACTTAGGCAAGAAAAGTATAAAGAAGTACCCAAATGAATCAGCTGAGTTCCACAAATATTCTTTCTTGTCCCTTTGTGTATTTTCAGCCTTACCTCCTCCTGATGATCCGGGTCAATTACCCCTATAAGTACAGTGACTCCTTTTTTTTGCCTGTTAATTCCTTGACACAGGAGCTGAAAGTGCATAGGTCACAGCCTTATCTTAATTCAGTGGGACTCTTGCTATGTCGCCTGGAAAAGTTATGCCCATTTTTAGGACTAGGACATCCAACTTACCATAAAGTTGCCTGGTGAATTACTGGGAGTTAAGGTAAGGGAGCCACTCCTACTTTCATTTCTGGTTTCAGGAAACATATATCCTTCCTATTGCAATTACAGAACCAAATAAAGGCCTTTAATTCAACGTATGTACTGCGTACTGATACATAATCATGATATACCATAGTTGAAGCATATTGCGTCTCCAGTTGGATCTTCAGCAAGCCTTTTCAATGTTCTATCAAGCTGGCAGCTTGGGTATTATGGTACATGACGGCCCCATTCCTAGACCCCTTTTGTATAAAGGAGGTCACCTCATCTGACAAGACATTATGTGGTGTCCAGTACTAGTCATTCAAACATTCTGTAAGTCCTCAAGTAAAAGTGCTGGCTGAGACCTTGAAGGAAGGAAAGGTAAACCTATACCCAGAATATGTGTCTGTTCTCCTGGTGCACCAAGGGCCTTTCCAGGATAGGAAGGGGAAAATCTAGTCAACCTGAGACAAAAAGCGGCTACTTTGTCTACTTGAAAAATGTTCTGTACTAAGGAATCAGCACTAGTATCTGAAGCTGGCTCCTAGCGGATCAGACTGAGTGCAGCATGTTCCATCTGGGTCACACACAGCCTCCATAACTACCACCTTGGCAACTTCTTGCAGGTGTTCATTGTGTTGGCACTGGAGAAGCTGATGACATACACAAGCTGGTGTCATCTGATCGGTCCATTTTGTCTCCTTGGGTATGGAGACCTTCTTCTGTGGTGGATGCTTCCCGTTGGACATTAACAGGTGACACAAAGATCTTCTCCCATTGCCCCCACTCCCATACATCCATTCATATGCCTTTAATCCAGACTGCCCTGCTCTCAGTCTTCTAATCTGGTTATCTCCTTGCCTTTAGTGCACAGTTTCTTAAATAAATTTCTGGGCCTTTATAGCCCTACCACAGACATCAGACAGGCATCAGACAGGCTTCCCCAGGAAAGGTCGTGACCTCAGACAAGGTGACTTTCTGCAGCCAACGCTGAGGAAGTGCCTTGAAGAAGCTCATAAATAAAGCCTGTGTGCCGACAACACTCCCTGAAGATTTAGGAGCTTTTAGAGCAAGTATTTCTTTGAAGAAAATGTGTACGGTGTAACTCTGTATCTGCCACAAATATAATATGATGACAACTTCCCTAGCAGGCAGTATAGGGTATTGGGGAAGATTAAAGGAAGAGTCTCTTATAGATATCCCCATGATCAAAATATTTAGTGAGCATCATACTTTATCCAGATGCAAGAATAATAGATTTCTATTTTCTATTCTGATGGAAAATTCCCTTCCCTTTCTCTCTCTCTCTCTTTCTCTCTTTCTTTCTTTCTTTCTTTCTTTCTTTCTTTCTTTCTTTCTTTCTTTCTTTCTTTCTTTCTTTCTTTCTTTCTTTCTTTCTTTCTCTCTCTCTCTCTCTCTCTCTCTCTCTCTCTCTCTCTCTCTCTCTCTTTCTTTCTTTCTTTCTTTCTGTCTTGTCTCACTCTGTCACATGGGCTAGGGCCATGGCATCAGTCTAGCTCACAGCAACCTCAAACTCCTGAGCTCAAGGGATCCTACTGCCTCAGCCTCCCGAGTAGCTGGGACTACAGGTGCCATGTACCACCACGCTCCGCTACTTTTTTCTATATTTAGTAGAGATGGGTCTCACTCTTGCTTAGGGTGTAGACTGGTCCCAAACTCTTCAGCTCAAGCAATCCTTCAGCTCAAGCAAAGGAGGATTTGGCCTCCCAGAATGCTAGGATTACAGGCGTGAGTCACTGCACCTGGCTGAAAATCCTTTTTCTTTTCTCTCTACCCATTCTAGGATCATGAAGAGGAAAGTAGTCTAGTTATTTGGCTAGGTATGGAGGAGAGAGTGGTCATAGACTTCTTCACAGAGGAAAAATAAAAGACAGCTCTTATTAGAAAATTGAATAAGCAAAAAATAAAAGCCAGGTACCTCCCTGACGATGTGGAATGGATAAGGTGGTTGTAATATCAAGGGAGTGGAAAAAGTGTACATGCTGAGGCCTAAGAATGAAAGAGAGTATGGTGATTTGAAAGACAGCAGGTTACTTATGATGGAATAGCAGGTTGCTTATTATGAGCAGCGCAGTAGAGGGAAGGGATAGTGGGAGATAAAGTTGGAGAAATAATTAGGGAACATATTTGAAACTGGTAAATCATGCTGGGAATTTGAAATTTATGCTAGGGGTGCTAGGGCACAGAAGTTTTTAAGTGGAGTAGTGATAATCTCACATTGTATTTATGCTCCAGAAATATCATTTAAACTGCAGTTTGAAAATAGCCTCAAAGAGCTTCTCTGCTCACTGTAAATATTACAAACTTCATAGGATTTCTATTCAGTAAAAAGACCTCCTATATTTCTGAAAGGTAACTGCTCACCACCCAAATGTTCAATTACCTATATTTTCAAATTTGCTATAATAGAAAATACCATTAACAAATTTTTGATGACACCAACATGCAGAGGAAAATCACTGCTATGGCCAAGAATATTTTGTAGTAGAGCCATTCCTTCTATGTCCAAAATTAAATTTGATAGCTAAGACCAATTAAAATTTATGATGACATCTATGATACATGTAGATTCTGACTCTTCCTATAGCAATGAGTTAGAAGGAAACAAAGTAAGTCAAATTCCAAAATTCTGGACCTAATAATTAAATATATTACACAAATAATCATACAAATTGACCAAAGTTAATGGAAAAATTAGAGATCTTAGTAATACTTAGGCAGATTTAAATTTTTAATAGATAAGATAAAGATATAAGTACCTTGGTACAAAATTTTTTTTTAAAAAGCAATTATTTCTATACCCATTATAAATATTATTGTTCCCAAAAGGTAGACTTTGTATTTTGTGTTAGGATAAACTACAATGCATGGAATTTTTTTTTAACACTGGGAGTCATTATTCCAGCACCCCAATAGTCACATCAGATCATCTTAGAAAGAAATAAAAAACTTCAATATGGCTAAAGACTACACTGTAGCTCAGGAGCAATGGCCTAATGTTTACAGGGGTGGATAGAAAAGAACATTGGGCAAAGAGGCCAGCTATGAAATCTAGAATTAAAAGACAACAGGGATTGAAGACAGATTGGTTAAGTGGTACAAAAATACAGGTAGATAAAAGGAATAAGGTCTAGTACTTGATAGTACAGTGAGGAGATTATAGTTACAATAATTTATTGTATATTTCAAAGCAGCTAAAAGAACAAAACTGTAATGGCCCCAACATGAAGAAAAATGTTTGAAGAGATGAATATACTAATTACCCTGATTTAAGCATTACATATTGTATACTGTATCAAAATATCCCATGTACCCCAAAAATATGTATAACTATGATATGTCAAGTAAACAAAATTCTAAGGAAAAGACCATAAGGATTGAGAATATATTAAGTAGAATAAAGATTTGAATATATCGATTTCCATCAAGTATAAGCAAAAGCAATAAACTCTGCATAATTATTATAATTATAGACATTCGCTTTATATGTATTTAAGCAAAAGTATACTCTCTCCAGACTATTTATAAAAGAATAGCAGAGATGAGAAAACATGCCATGTAGGAACACCTAGATAGCGAAAATGAAAAATTTATCCTGCCATACATGACAATCTGTATGGGAAAATACAACCAGTAAATGCTCATGTATCTGAGACTATTTTGAGATATGGTCTCATTTTCTATTCCACAATGAATTAACTTTTCCCATGCAATTAGAAATTTTTCTCTTCAGTCAATATTTAATTTTCTGTCTCTCATATTTTCCAAAGCATAGGGGTTTCCTCTCCACTCTTCATGTAGAATTGAGAGTCTGTGATTATTTCCAGCTGAACAAGCAAAATGCATAAATCTGGAGAGTCACTGGGCAGGGAGCAGGAGCACAGGTTCCACTGAGGATGAATGAGCATACTCCTTCAACTGTTTTGTCATTACAGCCTTATTTATGTGGGTCAAGGAAGAAAATAACAACTATAGGGTCATTTCTGTAATTTCCCAAACAGCTAAAACTAAGACCATCAGAAAATTCTTTCCCTTTAGTTGCTGATTTTTAGCTGTCTGTTTCATATAACTTGAATCTCTTTATGTCTGAAAAGCACTTTATTTTGTAACTATGATCAGTTTTTAGTATATCACTGTCTCTCTGATTGCTTTAATTCTACAGATTAAACTATTTTTAAGAATAGATTTAAATAAACATAAATTCAGGTTTGGCATGGTATAGATTTATATAGACGCATTGTCTTATTCTGTTTTCATCAGTATGAATCCTCAGTATGGACAATTAAAGAGTTCAGGAGTTTATCTTAATGACTGACCAAGCTAGACTACCCAAATATTCTTTAGAACAAACAGAATTTACAGCTAAAAGTGGTTTCTAAGCATTTTTGTGAGAGAAAATGCTTTTATTTAGCATGCCTAGGTTTTAATTTATGTTTCTTGAATCAATTTATATTGAATATATTTATATTTCAAGTTTTATTTACATTTCATTACAATGCCATGTCAAGAAAACTGAAGTTCTCTCTCTATATATTTATGTATATTTTTACAATTATATATGTTTATGCACATTTTCATACTTTCCTATATAAGCTAAATTACTGTAATAATGTTGAGTCATAGACATTTTTTCCTCCATTCTATAAAAAATTATTAAAAATCTTGTGTAGCACGGTCCAACAGATTTGCTGTGATGGTGGGCATATTCTATATCTATACCTTCCAAAGAAATAGTGATTGGCTATAGTTGACTTTTGTACACCAGAGATGTGACTTTTGCAACTGAGAAAATGAATTTTAATTTAAAGTAAGTTTAAATACTGTATTTAAATTTAATTAATAGCCATGTGTTTCTCTGTGGCTACCACATTGCACAGATCAAATCTATGGGCAATTAGAAATAGTTACTATACTCACATTTTCACAATATTGGAAGAAAACAATTTAATATAATTCTTAAATTAGAAAGGTATAAAATGAATCATAAGGTGATTAATGGAATATGGAAAATGTTCTGAGCTCAGTTTAGAAGAAATGGAGAGACAAAAAGGAAAGTTTCAAAACAAAAGAAAGGCAGCTATCTTGAAGAAGGACTAGCAGTTAGAGCCAAGTTGATCCTTTTCTGCACTTGCAAAAGAGAAACAGCTATAATCATCTTGGCCCTGCCCATTTTCAAAAATAGTTTGTTCTATTCACTGTGATTGGTGCTTGTGTTTCTTCTTTCCAGTCTTATATTTCTGCATGCAAAAAAAATAATTACTGTAGAAATTCCATAAGCTAAGTTTAAGAGTATCCTCCAAAATACCAAATCAGTTCCCCCATTGGATCCCAAAAGTACTTGTAAATATTTTGGAGCTTGATAATCTATCTTTTTCACATGCTGTTTGAAGAAATGTTTTATTCCATGCAATATATAATTATCCATTTTTTTATGCCAAGAGGAAGAAAATCGCTCATTGATTTTTTTCTGCCTTGACTGTGTACTTTTAAAACAGGCCTAACAAACCATTCGTAATAGAACTGGGGGCAGTATTAGGAAACAACTAGTACTAAAGTCCTGATTATGACAATGAACTAGAATTCCCCTACTTTCCTTCTCCCCTTGCTCTGACTTCCTGTTGTGTTCCATTTGAACCTGACCTCCAAAATGGAATTTTTAGTTTAACTTTTGGCCTATTCCTCATCCTCCATTCAATGATTTTTTAAGTGGAACTCCTCTAATTTCAGCTCTCAGTTCTGTACTGAGCTCTTATTCACTCTCTTGCTCCTCCTTCTCTTGACAACTTTGGGTCACTGCATTTCCCCTTCTGTTTTTGCACTCTAGAAGCAAGACTTCTGTGTCCACTGGCTTGACTGACACTACAAATTTGCTTACCATAGTCCTAAAGTCATTTTATAGCATCTATAGATATCGATACTCAAAGATACCATTTGAAGCATTATTTACATATCTATGTTCTTTTTTTCTTTTCTTTTTTTTTTTTTTTTTTTTTTGCGACAGAGTCTTGCTTTGTTGTCCAGGCTAGAGTGAGTGCCGTGGTGTCAGCCTAGCTCACAGCAACCTCAATCTCCTGGGCTCAAGTGATCCTTCTGCCTCAGCCTCCCAAGTAGCTGGGACTACAGGCATGTGCCACCATGCCCAGCTAATTTTTTCTATATATATCAGTTGGCCAATTAATTTCTTTCTATTTATAGTAGAGACGGGGTCTTGCTCTTGCTCAGGCTGGTTTCGAACTCCTGACCTCAAGCAATCCACCTGCCTCAGCCTCCCAGAGTGCTAGGATTACAGGTGTGAGCCACCGTGCCTGGCCCATATCTATGTTCTTAAAAAGGATTTGTTTTTATATTAGAAGTACACAATGGGTATTATATATTATGGGATATTGTCTACAGATTCATCTTTCTTCCCTTTGAATAGACCAGGTGTGCAAATTAAAGAAAACCACAAATTCATTGATGCTCCTCACATCAAGTGGGTGGGCTCTGTGACTGCTTTGACTAATAGAATATTTCGGAAGTTTTGCTGTATCTGTTTCTGGCTCTGTGCCTTTGGAGATTGGCAGCTTCCACTTCATGTTTCTTGGAGCACTCACTCTTGGAAGTCAGCCACCACACTGTGACAGAGCCAAAGCTACCTCATGGAGAGGATGAGCCTGGCCGAGTTCCCAGCCGGCAGCCAGCACCAACTTGCTATTCCATGTGAGGAGCTTCCTCAACACCTAAGCCTGGTTTACATTATGAAATCCTGGATCCTCATCTTGAAACTGCTTTGTATTAGAAAGAAACTTCTGGGCTCTTGGGAGTGGGTAGATGTATTTTTCAAGTGGGAATACTGTAAATAATTTTTAGTCAGAAGGCTAACTGTGATAGATTAAAGATGATCATACATTCTTCACACTTCTCTCATTGAGAGTTGGAGTCCATTCCCACCTTCCTTGAATCTGTGGACTCTGTGACTACTTTCAGCATGCCAGTGGCGAAAGATTAAATGACTGGAAACTTTCAGTTCCTATCTCCTGGAACACTCACTCTTAGATGCCAAGCACCATTCTGTGAGAAAGCTGAAGCAAGTCCTTGGAGAGATCCACATGAGGAAAAATCAAAGCCTTAAACCAACAGGCAGAGCTAAGCTCCTAGCACTCAGCCAGCACCAATTTATCAGATATGTGAGTTGCTGCTCCAGCCATAGTCAAGTCACCACAGCTGATAGCACAGAGAGAAAGATTTGCACACTACAGAGGCCATCCTGCATTCTTCATCCACAAAGTCAAGATCAAAATAAAATTCATATTTCCAGCCACTAAGTTTTGGGATTGTTATACAGGAATAGACATTGGAACCCCAGAATATACTCACAGCAGAGTTGTTTCTGCTCTCTTAATGTGGAATTCTCCTCACGCACATATTTGCAGAGCTAGTTTTTGTTTACTATTAAGTAATTATTTAAATAGAATATTATAAGAATTCATTCTCAGTGTTAGGTATCCTTATACTCTCAAATCCATCACATTATCTTTTGTTTTGTGTTTGTTTTTTTAAGTGTTTATTGTCTGGATATAGCCACTTCTGCAACAAATGGAACGTAAGTTGCATAAAATAAGAAAATTTGATTGCCTTACATTTTTCTATATCTCCTTCACTTACAGCAATACCTCAATATGCATGCACTTAGTACATATTTATTATATAAATGAATAATTCTGTTCTACTAACTTCATTAGCTAGGATAATGAAGAAGATATGATTATGTGGCAATAGACGTACAGAATACTAAAAACTTGTAGCTTCATCTTTTGTATTTTCCAAACTTTTTCTCATGCTTCTCAAATAGAGTCACCAAAAGATGTAACTACATTCCAACAATCATATTTCCATAAATGATCAATGAAAATGATAACTTACACATCCAGATAGTTGTAATATTAGTTTAGTTGATCACAAATCAGTGTAATTTAAATTGACCTGATTAAATGTGTGGTGATAAATCAGGAACAACATCAAAATCCCCAAGTAAGTGTCCAATATGTGACTACAGTTGGAGTGCCTTTCCTCTTTTGGCTTCTCTTTGATCTCACATATTTAAGGTAGATGGCAGTTTTACACACACATACCTACATTCTCATGCACACACATTTTCCTCTAGTCTTTTTTAATACAGTTCAGAGCCTTCTTGCTACACCACCATATGTGCCCAGAAGTGTCTATAACCATGTGTCATCTTTTTTTGATGCATGGCTTGAGCTATTGGAAAATAAAAGATCATAGTCTATTTCAAGGAAAAAAAATCTAACTTTTAGAGACCAAATCATACATATGGAATACAGAGAACATAGTCTTGTATTCTTTTCAGTTCCTTTTAGTGGCCTATGTGTTTTTACCAAACCCTATTGAATGAACATCAGGAAGTCTTTCATTTTCATATCCTTCCCCTTGTCTTCTACAAAATCCCCTACAATGTTGGCGAATGACCAGGAAGTCTCAAGGCTCTCATAAGGCCCTTGAGGAAGCTAACTTTCAGAATTTTAGGTAAAATGGTTGACCAGAACCATGGGTGAGATAACATTTCATTGACGTATTGCATGTATAATGTAGCACTCTTATACTGCCCAAGAGAATGGCTAAATTTTTGTAACTAACACAAATGGCTCAGTTGATGCAATATGGTTTTCTCTCCTAAAATACAGATTTTTTTTTTTTTTGGTGGTAATTCCTCAAGAAAATTTCCACTAACGTTTGGGTTGCAAAAGTACAGGTGAGTCAGCTCTTATATCCTTGATTGCAGAAATATAAAGGGTGGAGTCTGTTTGTGATCAATATATTAGAGCAATCACTATAAAATTGTTAAATCATGAGGAAATATGACCCTACGGATTAGATCTTGAGATGCATAATAATCCCTGTGAGTCCTTGTCAAAAATTTTAAATTTTCCAAGCATTATTTCACAAATTCATTAGTTTTCCAGTATCTGTTAAAACACTTGTGAAAAACCATTTACAATTTGCTCATTTGGAATTTCCTTTATTATCTATGAGTTTGTTTCTTTTCTGTTGACATAAAAATAACCCATGTCAAATTTCAAGGAAACCACATTATTATCTACCAGGGCCCTTCAGAGAACCAAAGTAATCACACTAGTGTTTCCCCAATTTCCCATCTCAGACACTTTTGAATCCTGTCATCCAAATCATTGTGGTGCTAATACATTCCCAAGCACTGAGGACTCAGAGGACCATGATGCTGCAATGTGTTTATAGAATACATTTCATGTCGACAGGCACGGAAGGAACAGTTTGCATAATCATCTGCCAAAAAGAATCCATCTGCCAGAGAACAGTGGAAGCTGGTATCAAACAAGTTCACATTAAAAAACAAAATCTCAATTCTAATTCTATGCACTTCATTTCCTTGAGCTTAATTATCAGTATTCATATAAGTGGGAGAAAATACTTCTTTCTGGTTACACTTCAAAATTCTGATCCTGGCAAGAGACAACAATAACTGCTCTCCCATTTCATTTCTTTTGGGAATGTACCACACAGCTGAGAACATCAGGGCTGGAAATTCCAGGCCAAATTCCATTGTTGCCAATGTGAAGCTTTACTTTACTGCTTGTGGCAAATGTAGTATGTGTGAACAACAGAAATACTGTCTCATTTTCTTAGTGTTAACTAATCCGGGCTAGCCTCCAAAGAAGAAACACAGCCCAGTTTCCCTGAAAAGCATTCATTTTTGTAGTTGTATACTGATAAAGTTCTTAAATTTCTGCTCAGTTAACTATGGAAGAAACACCCATTTCTAGAAAGTAAAAGAAACAATGAAAAAACTCATTTTAAATACAATGATAAGTTCCAAATGCTCAGGCAAAAATGCAAAAAGAAAATTGAATAATTTGTTCTGCAAAAGTATTCTTTACTTAAAGAAACTTTTTGTACATATTATTAATCACATTCTTTAAAAACTGTACTCTCTCAATTTTAATGATCTTTAATTACACGTAGCTTACAAATGTAAGGACTTATTCAAAGAGCAGTAACTCTGTCATTTCTGAAATATGAGCTGAAAAATCATGCTGAAAAATATTTGAAAATTTCAATATTTAAAAAATATTTAAGTGCTACAGCATAAATGTATTTCTTTTATCAAAAACGTTCCAACAAGTCACAAATAAAAATCAAATACTAGTGATTATATTTATTCCTTCCTTCATTCATTCATTTACAGATATTCGTTGGATACCTGCTTTATGTCAGGCAATGTTCTAGTCTTAGAATTACAGCAGTAAACAAAACTGAGAACACCTGATCTTGAAGGCTTTTTGGATCCTTCTAATGAGATCTTCATATCCTTAAGTCCATAATGGAGTTCTTTTTCATTAACAAAATACCTGAGTCTTCAGGTATTTTGGTATTTTTCAAGACTAATACCTTAGTCTTCTCCTAAATATTTCTCCAGATTTCCAGGCTTAATCTAGGGTTACAGGAGAGGGGTAAGGAGATTTAAATGGCTGTTTACCAATTCTTGTTCTGAATTGTTGTCTCTGGTTCAAATCTCAACTGTTGGGTAAGGGTCATCTTCATTCTTACTCCAGACTTCTGAGACCATCCTAACAGCAGAGTGGAGGGAGTGGGATAGGATGGCACGGTATGTTTTTCCTTTATCCTGAAAATGTCAGGTTTCAGGTCTGAAATGTCGGTTCTTGGTGTGCTGATGGCTGAAGAATGACCAGATGTACCAAAGTAAGACAAGCACAAAAGTGAGGTTTATTGAGGAGATAAAGATAGGATTATAGCAAGATATAGGTTTACAGAGAGTGATACATATACCACAGATGATGACTGGACCCATTGTCATAGCAAAGGGAGAGCAAAAGGAAGGGCCTGGTTATGATCTGTGTCTTATTTTAAGGTGCCCAGATTGGGATCTCACTCGTGGTTCAGAGGTCACCATAGAACCACTTTGATTGGACAGCTGGGAGTTGCATGACCTGAGTCTTACTAAGGATGTGGGTTGCTCTAGGTCACTTTCGGGACTCTATCATGCCTGTGATGCTTGGCCCGTGGGCTAGAGAGTCCTCTGCGTTCTTTTGAAGTTGGCACACTAAGTTCTGATTGGCAGATTCATAGGGTATTCCCTTCTACCCCAGGTATGGCAGTGGCTTGGGAGAGGATTAAGATGGGGCAGGACCAAGAGGTATTTAAAAATTTCTTTCTTTGTTTTAGAAAAATTTGATCATATTACATCTATGTATCTGGTCTGTATCTTACAGTTTTCACTTAATAGATCAAAATAGAAGAATTTTATTCTTTTTAATATCTTTATATTGAATATGCCACATTTTATTCAACCATTTTATTAAAGATTAACATCCATCTTATTTTATTTTTGCCACAACATAGTTACAATAAATATCCTCACAGCTATATGAATGAGACTTATATTTCCCTTGGGCATATTTGCAAAAGAAATGTTAAATATGCACATTTTTATTTTAAATGTGCTTTGCCATAGAGCTTTCTAAATACTATTAAATTTATATTTCTATCCTTATTATCAATGTATTATAGTTCCTTCCTTTGGTTTGCCAACAATAGTTGTTGCTAATGAGAGAAAAATACATTGAATGTATCATATACTGTAATGCAATATCAATAACTTATTTTTATGTATATTTGCTTAAATTTCAAGAATTTATGGCCTTATTATATTAACATGTTAATTCCATTACAAATATTTATCCTATTCAGTCATAAGTATACTTTGTTTATAGTATATTTTTGATGCAGCATATGCTTTAAAAATCATTTACTCGAATATATTTGTCTTTAGTTTTTCATAGCTTCCAGGTTTTCTGACATGGTTAAGAGTTTTGTTGAACCAACCGGATGCTCATTTAAGCTCTTACAGCTTATTTTAAAATGCTTAATTTTTACATTTATTTTATATATTTCTATTCTTATACCATGAACTTTTAAAAAAATTATGATGCTTTTATATTGTTTAGTATAAGTCTAGTCTTCTATAACTATTCTTTGTTATAATTGTCTTGGCTATTCTCAGACATTTATTTTTCAAATGGAATTTGCAGTCATTTAACCTAATGAAGAAATAATTCTTATGATTATGATGGAAATTACATTAAATTTATTATATAATTTAGAGCAGATTAAAAATTTTACTCTATCTTCCTATCAAAAGCACAGCATGTCATTCTATTATTCAGATTTTATATTATTGAATATAATTAAGTAGCTTTCAAAAATAGTATAAAACTTGATATATATAATATTAGTTCTTTTTTTATTCAGTGTTTGCTTTTATGCATTTCATTGTTATGGTTTTCCACTTCTATATTTCTTCAATTTACTCATGATGCCACAAACTGCTTTTTTGTTTGTTTGCTTGTTTCCCCTTTGGGAACATTTGCTTCCCACTATGATAGATTATCTTGTGTTTGACCAAATCACACCTCAAAAAGAAATAGAAAACACTGTAAGAAATACCAAAACAGCTCTGTGGAGGTGATAAAGTACAATTAAGAAAGCAATACATTTACAAAGCCAAGATTCCAGACAGAAGACGAAAGTGTTGACATTAGCCAGACATTCTCTGCCACTTTTCCTTCCAGGTGTTTGTTGATTAATAACTGTAGGAAATTTAGTAAACAAGCAGAGACTGTGGTTCAGAATTTATAGTCCCCTCATGGGGCTAGAAGGACAAATAGTTACAATTCAAGGCTATAATGTACACTAATAGCATAGGGGAAAGATCCTGTAGGAAAAGGAACTGCAGAAAAATGTGCAGTTCCTCCTCTTTCTGTGCTGCTTTTTTCATTGAGGCATTAGCCATTTTTTAGATTCAAGGGGCAAATGTGAAGAAATCAAGGGGACATACATGTGTCATCTAATTTAGATATCAGCCATCTGTAACACCTAGGTGAAATTGAGCCCAACACCTGTTTTTGTGAATAAAGTTTTATTGGAACAAAGGCACAGCCATTCATGTATGTGTTGTCTATGGATAGTTTTGTTCCTCAATGGTAGGACTGAGTAGTTACGACAGAGACCATATGACCCCCAAAGCCTAACATATTTACTTTTTGGCTATTCATAGAAAGTCTGCTGACCCTTGGTCTCAACCAAATATTTTGATTATGAAAGTACTTTCTTAAAAGATATATTATTAAAAGAGGCATAGAGTAGGATTGCCCTAAACAAAACTCAACAGGAAATTGGCTAACCTTCACATGAGGAAAATATCCCATCCTTATTTGGACCCGAAAAATTGTTCTTACTTCTAACCATATTCTAGAAGTAAAATAAATAGACCACACAGGCAAATAGGATCATGCAGAGACTCCACAATTTTTCAAACATAACACTGGCATTAAATAAGCAACTTTCAAGAATTCCAGAGATGGAATAGAAATGGCCAAAATTGAAGAGGAAAAAAAAAAAACATATAAAAGAAGCAAAGACAGAGATGCTAGAGATTTTTGAGTTTTAGGAAAAAAATTAAAATTACTGTGATTAATATGTTCAGGAGAAGAGGAGAAACTGTAAATATATGTACCAGAAAACTGGAAACTTTTATAAAGAATCTTTTGCAAAATTTTTGTAAATCCTAAATCTGAGAAATATAGTTAACTGAACATTTAATAGGTGGGTTAAAAGCAGAATAGCAAAGAGAAGACAAGTGAAGTAGAATACAGTAGAGAAAAATGCCCAGGAAAGTACAGAAAAAAAAAAAAGCTAATGGTTTGTCATTCGTATAGGTGAATATGCAATAGTGTAGGAGAGAAATAACAGGACTGAACAACAACTGAAGAAATATTGATCATAAATTTCTCAAATCTGATCAATGCCATCAAGCTACAGATCTAAAATGCTTGATGTTTTCTTTTAAAATAAAATTTTGTTGAAGTTAAATAAAAACTGTTGCTTTTATTTAAAATATCTTTCTCTTAGGAGCAGTCTTATTTCATTATAAACTGCTCCTTTTGTCTGTTCTCCTTCTTTTGTTTTCTCTATTTGCTGGCGCCCATTAGCAGCACAAAATTTTATTTTGCCTTCTCATTAAGGCTCAATCTAAATACTGGAGTAACATAACAGTGATCTGGAGAGAGGTGTGAAATGATGCATTCCTGACCTAAGAAAAAGCAACAAATTTTCAGTTCTTGTTACTCTCACTTTTAGGGGTAAATGGAACTCAACATGCCACACCTGCTTCATTGCAGAGGGACTAGCTAGTCCTGCAGGAAGCTCTCAAGAGAAAAGATGCAGACTCTCCCATTATGGGCGTTGGGATGATCTCTGCAGACCAGGTTGTCTCTGGAATCTATGTGATTTCTTTAGATCTTCATCCTAAATTTCCCTGCACTTGTCCCAAAGTGATATCAAGCCCAGTGGAGAAAATTACTGTAACAGCCCTCTCCTTGAGGACTGTAGTTAAGTATGAGGTATTGCTACCAGACTCTAAGCCTCAGCAGCTATGTGGAATGGAAGAGATAAAGTATTAATTGTTTGGTTGCAATTAAGATAATGATACCAGGACGGGAAGTGTTCAAGCTGCCAGAATTCGTTCTCATAAACTTGCCTCTTTAAAGATGTATTTAAAGATACTATTTCTTCAAAAATATTTATTATTCCAGAACTTTCTTTTTTAAACAATTCCAACTCTAAAGGAAATTTTATGCGACTATAATAAAAGCCCAAAATAGACTCTTGTTCTTATATGGTAGTAAACAAAACAGATAATTAGTGGAAACACCACTATAATATTTTATTCTTTTCATACATCAAATAGTTATGTGCAGAATTAATTTCACCAATAGTGTCTCCTTTTATAGTACTCCATAAAAATCTATTGTAGAATCCATGCTAAAATAATTACATGTTTATACATATTGATTTCAGTATAAAGTTATAAAAATAGAATCATTTCTTTTATTAAGCATAGATTTGTTTATAGATTTTCCATATTTTCCAAAATTTCTTATAAGACAAAAGTTGATAGCTATGAATTTCTGAGCCAATGGACCTGATCAGGTATGTATAACATTTAACATTATGGGGGAGATTTCACAGAGATACATTCAATATTCTTTATATTCAAATGTTATTTTTTCCAATGATTAAATCATAAATAGAAATAAATAAATAAATAGATTATTAAAACTTTAGGAGTCTAGAATTCCCAAAGAGCCAGATATATTGAATTACTAGTATGTAATTTCTTTTCTTGTTTTCTAGATTTCAATTGACACTGCACTGGAAGCAAACAAAGCTGAACCAAATTAACACTGAACAATGAAGAAAAATGAAGCTGGCATCTTAGCCCAGGGGATCTTGCCAAAGGAACATAGTTTCTTTCCCCATTTCTAAATGCATTCTGTTTTCAGAGGATGAAATGGATCTCTTTTTCCACACTAGCAGAAAGAAAATTGAATTCAAGAAAATTCAAATGCTTTAAAGGAGAAATGCTAATTATAATCATCCATATTTATATAATAAATGTTTGCTTCAAAGTACTATGATTAAAAGTTGTTATTCTTTCAATTTAGCAATATAAAATTTATATGCAAGGTGGTAAGTAATTATGGGAGATAAACCTGCATTTGTAGGTAGTATTGTTAGCGAGAGTTCAAATATTGGTTATTCATGATTGCTCAGCCATAGGCATGCACCTCACAAACTTCTCACCACCCACTGAATTAATCATGAGCAATTTCAATGTTAAAAGGACCTCCAAAAGATACCTCAACAACTTAATTATTCAAATTAGTGAGTGGAGAACCAAACAGATTTGAACAACTTACTTTCAGTCACCACTTGGTAGAGTTGGAGATCTCGGGTTTCCAGACTTCTACTGAAGGGAACAGATTCTTATGCCCATTTAATGACCAGATATCATTAACTAGTATTCAGTAGAAACAGTTGGAATCTTTTCACATCTATATACTATAAATTATATGGACATATAAGATTTCACACTCACTTTAAAGATCTTTAGAAAAGACAAATTATTCAACAAATCATCTGAAGAAGAAAAGGGAGGAAATGTGATTAAGAACTTTGGGGTATTTGAAAAATAAGGAATTTGCTCAGTGAAAGTAATAAACGTGGTCTCTGACATGTTAAATATTAGGTGTCAACAAAACAGCATTTACTTGAGTGCACAGCAGAGAAGAAAAATGAATAATCTCAACAGGTTAAAAGCAATGGATTTAATACGCCATTAATTTAAGGTATTCAAGGTCTTTTGAATGAATTAACTGATTTAACATTTAAGGTCTTTTGAATGAATTAACTTATTTACTTACACAATACTAAGTAAAAATAAGACATCTGGGAATATACCTCAAAAGAAGTGATAGCTTTGTGACATTGGGAGATGAAACCTAAGGTTATTTTTAAGGGAACAGAAGTTGCTTTTCGTAACAAAAAATGTTTTTTAGAAAGTAGATTGAAGACAATTTGTTATAAATAATCAAAACAACACCAATATCATTTGAGTTACATTAAATTCTAAAGTGGATTCTACTTCACAAGGGAGCTTGACATATGCAATGACAAGCCAGTAGGCAATTATCAAAGAAGGTGTAAGCTGTGCACTGGAATTTCCACAAATATTATGAAACATACAAAGACATTGTCTTATGAAATGACAATGAATAGATTTTTGTAAAGAAGTCTATAAATAATTTATGATTGAAAAGTGTTTTGTCAGCCAGGCGCAGTGGCTCACATCTGTAATTCTAGCACTGTGGGAGGCCGAGGCGGGCAGATCGTTTGAGGTTAGGAGTTTGAGACCAGCCTGAGCAAGAGAGAGTCCCCTCTCTACTATAAATAGAAAGGAATTAATTGGCCAACTAAAAATATATAGAAAAAATTTGCCAGACATGGTGGCACATGCCTGTAGTCCCAGTTACTCGGGAGGCTGAGGCAGGAGAATCACTTGATCCCAGGAGTTTGAGGTTGCTGTGAGCTAGGCTGATGCCTTGGCACACTAGCTGGGGCAACAAGAGTGAGACTCTGTCTCCAAAACAAAAACAAAAAAAAGAAAGAAAAACATTTTGTATTTCAGAAAACATGGTGAGCTAGTTTTAGATGATATGTGCATGATGTAATAAGAATTCTTGAACTATAAAAATTTTGTGCTCTCGTTTTATTTCCTTTGATTTCATACGATTCTAATTGATTAGAAATAGATTTCAGTGACATTTAAAAATTAGCTTTATTTTTTTTAAGTTTATTTATATATATGTGATTATCAAAAAACTGTGTTTTGAAAATTACTATGATGATTTCTGTGAAAAATAAAAAAAATATTGAACACTATCCTTGCCCTCATGAAATATGCATTCTCATTAATATTAAGAAGGCAGAACATACCAAATTAGTAGTTTTATTTACTAAATCACTGAAAGATTTCCTGATTAATGGACTAAATTTAGAAAAATAACCTAAAACCAGATTATTTAAAAATCACACAAATTAGACAAAAATTTAAATGATAGATAAAATAGAGTATAAGTTTTTGATGAGGAAATAAAATATTTTTCTTTTATTATATTTCAAGATAATATTAGTTCAGAGAAGATTAATCTAGCAGTAATATGCAGAAATAATTTTAAAATGGAAAAATGGAGGTAGAGAGACTTTTAAGAAGCTATTATTATGATCCAAAAATAAAAACAATTAATCCCTAAGTTCACATTGTACTTGTGAGAGTTGGAAAGTTGTATGTTAGTGATTTGGAACATTACAATTTATTTATTTTCATACATGTGAGATGCATATTCACATTAATATGTAGTAGTCAAAGATGACTCTAAAGTTTTTAACCTGATATTCTAAAAGGATGATAGTGTCATGTAGACTTGGGAAAATTAAGAAGGGATATCTGTATTAAAGAAAGCAATTTTAGATTAAGACTATAAGGAAATGGCTAATATTAACCATTACAGCATGAA
This sequence comes from Microcebus murinus, assembly GCF_040939455.1. Lineage (NCBI taxonomy): Eukaryota > Metazoa > Chordata > Mammalia > Primates > Cheirogaleidae > Microcebus > Microcebus murinus. The sequence continues at coordinate 74,450,194 of NC_134114.1, forward strand.
GTTAAGATCACCTACTGTGAGGAGTTTGGATGAATAAATTAACAATTTGAGACACTTGTTTGCATCTTCCCAGAGAAATTAAATGCCAAATCCTGCTGAGTATCCATTTACCTTCACAGCAAGAAAACAAAGAATGACAGACTATCTAAGTGTCAGAATTTCATGTGGCTTGAATCTTATGAGGTATACTGTATATAAGAAGCAAATATCTAGCCACAATAAATGTTACAATATAGTTTTATTTTCACTCCATTCCTTCACATTTTACAGAAATTCCAACCTAGCCAATCAAGTTTCTCCTAGTTTTGCAAGTTCCTAGGGAATCTTTTACTTGTGTTCCAAAATCCAGTCCTAGGTGTTAAGTCATAAAACACCTATCATTTTCTTCAGTTATTTTCAGCTTTTAAAACCACCAAGTCCTCTGAAATGAATCCCTGAAATTTTTTCCAGTGTCTGCTGAAGGGGCTGTTTTTGCTAATAGATTCTGAAAGGATTGATAGCTCTGCTAATACTGTCAATGACTGTATCCCGGCTGCTAATAATGTGTAAAAAACAGATGTTAAAGGGGATGGTCGAGGCTGCTGCTGAGGTGGCTCTCACTGACACCACTGATGCCTTGTCCTCAGTTGTCCCTCCAGTTAGAAGAACCTCCTTCCTTCTTCAATTTTTTCTTCTGTCCTTCTTTTTTTTTTTTATCCTTTTTTCATTGCTTTCTTGATTTGGCTCTTTATTTATTTTTACTAGTATATAAAAAATTAATCCATAGAAACTAGACTGAGAAAAAATCACAGTGTTTTCAAGACTATTTCAAGTTATTTCAATTAAAATAATTTCTCTCTCATCAAGAAACCTCCTTGGACCACAGTGGTGGGTTTTAGCACCGTCTTCAAAATTTCATAGGCTAAATTTATGGTGAAAGTAGGTTATTCAAGTAGAAATAATAAAGCATAGACAAGAGAGATCAGAACAGGATATGTGGAATTTGGAGTCAAATTCTGAGCAGTGAAAAGCAAATGCGTTTTCCGAAGGATTGCATATGAAACTCGGGAGAAGGATGTTTCACGAATGAAGGTTGAAAAATGTGGTGGCAGTAGTGGCTGCAATGGAGGTCCATTTGAGGCATTGGACTTCTGGAAAATTGTACAATGCTACAGTGTTTCAATTGGTTTCAATTGGTCACAGCCCAGAAATAAAGGAAAAAACTTAACATTATAGAGAAGGAAACCTATCTATTACCAATTATAGGGAATCTCTTCCTTCAACCACATGATTTCATTTCCAGCTACTGGTAATATCCTAAATCTCTAGTTAAACTGGAGCCTGATAAGAGGGCTGGAAGAAGAGTATAATATAACATACAAAAACTGAACAGAGTGGCTGCCAGAGCACTACAGAGAAAATGTTTTGAGAATGAGAAAGAGATTTATGGAACCTATCTGATTTTAAGGCAGTATGTCCATATAATTTTGTTTTATAAGCAATAATTTTAGATATGACTGAATAAATAATAATTGCAATGTGTTTTGTTGAGCCTAATATATGTCTCACTCAGTCTTTATTGTCAATACTCTAAGACGCATTCCAGAAGAAATGATATTCCAGTAAGAAACTTTGTAAGTGATGAGCTTGAAGAATGAAGTTCAGGCTGCTCTTAAGTATTAATGTTCAACAGATATCCTGTCATTCAGCTAAAAAGCAGAATAGAAACTTGTTCCTGCTTGTAGCAGCTTTCCAAAAGGCTCTCATGACTCTTAATCTCATGCCATTATCAATAAATTGCAAAGGAATATTAGTATGATATTAATATGAACACTAAGAACACTCAAAGTGATATTTGTGAGGAGGGAACCCTCATGAAATAAAGGAAAAGTTGAAATGTCCATAAACACAAGTATTTGAATGAGAGACAATAAAAATCTTAATTCTAGAGAATGAATTTCATATTGATCTATATCAAATAATGATTATATAAAGAATTAAGGTCTCAAAAATGCAAACCATAACTATCAAGTGCACAGTCTACCTAAAATTATAAGCCACTTCATATTGAGATATTGTGTTCTTTTTAACATGTACATGTATATAAACACTGTGTTAAATTTTATATTTTCCTTTTTACAACAAGTTATTGCAACAATTTGTGTCAAAGGGTATAGTATCTGACCCCAATAGTCTTTCTTCTCTTTGCAAAGGCCAATCTTTTCGAGAGAAGAGAGGCTGGCACAGAGAGATATATAGAATTTCTTCTATATATTTCTGGTTCTGTCTTTAATTTCTCAGTATCCCTAGAACTCACACCACTGTAAAAATAAGATTTTAAAAAAATACCCATTGAACTGTGAAGGGACAGTTTTTATTCAAATAGCACACATGGATTACCTATTGTGAACCAGATACTGTTTTTGCTTTTATGCTTGATCATCCTATTTGTTATTTTCTTCTTTAAACAAGGAGACTGACAGATTTTCATAACAATAAAGAAAGGTTACCTGTATCACTTGGTGAGGAAAACTTTATCTGGATCCAGTGAGTGAACTGAGATTTATTTTCTGCCTTAAATACTTATCATCTTTTCCATCATGAACCCATGAGATTCATATATCCAGGTGCAGTAATTTAGCCTGCCGCTTAACCCAAGAGCTGTGGCGATGCTGTGATTTTTACCTTTCATTGCACCTCTGGTGTCGGTTCATTTCTCATGCCCCATAGAGCTGATCTGAGCACGGAAAACGCTTTGAAGTCACTTGGAACTTTGTACTCTGATGAGGCCTGAAGGACATGCAAAGTAAGAAGCATGGCCACGCTTGCAAATAAGGTGAAAATTCTATCAGCCTAGCTAATATTATACCTCAAGGCATATCTATGTGTGTATATATGTATATCTGCAATAAAAACTGAGCAAAGCAAATTTTAATTTTCCAAAAACAAAATGCTTCTGTGAATCTATTACACTTAAACTAATTTATTTCATATATGGAAAACTATATTAAGTAAACTACTGAAAGAACTGCTTTCAGGACTCACATAGAAAGTATTTACATGCTTCACAATACACAATCCAATATTTAACACACTGTATATGCCTTTTAAAATAATATACTTTAAGAAAGATTTTGAAGCAAGAATATAGTTAATGGTTCTGATATTCTGACATCCTCAACTACATGGGCCCAATTTTAAAATGAAATAAAAATTCATCCTCATTCTCTTTCATAAGCATTCCCCAGTTTGCCAGAAAATGAGCAGCAAATGAGTGTGCAGTTTTGGGGTTCATTGTGCAAACCACATTTTTTTTGCCTTGCTCACTTACCTTGTCAGTTAGTCTCTGCCAACATGGAGAGCCAGAAGTAGTTTACAGGGCTAGAGATTGCTTCCCTTGAAGTTTCTGCCTACTTCTTATTCCTGTCAGTTTCACATAGACCCAGCTTTTCAACATTTGTAAAAAATTTACAAATGTTCTAATAGCTCCAGTAATTGAATCTAATTTCCATTTTACCCCAATACTTGTAGAATCAGTCCCATCACAAGCTCTTAGGGATATTAGCACCTACTGGTCAGTACTCCTCAGAAATCTGATACTCAACTCCATGGGGAACTTTCTCCTATTTCTAAATTGTAATAATTTCAGTCTTTGATTACCCAGTTCTAAGGATTGCAGTTATTACCTGCAATTACTATCTCTAATATCTTAGTTGGAACGCTTCTGTAGTTAGTAAATTATCTCATGTTGAAATGTCTGATTTAGTTTCTGATTTCTGATTTGGCTCATAATGAAGCACATATTTACTTAAATCTATATAGTTATTTAAGAATTTTATAAAGGTGACCATATATTTTTACTCTAAAGGAAACTTGATAGCAACCAGCTGTCTCAGACAAATCAGACCATATGATTATCCTAGATATGATATTAAATGTAACCCTAACTGAAATTCTGTGTAGAAATGTTATTATCTTAACAGAACCAAAATTCTTCCTAGCATTAACCTCATATACCTGAAAACTAAGAATTACTGCCTTCTTTCCTTGTTCTGTTGCTAGTCAGGTTGCAATACTGAGAATTAAACTTTTAACATGACTGTAAACAGACATACTGATGTTGCAGAATTGGCGACACATCACTGTTCTTTCTAACGTGCACACTGATAATATCTCCCTTCTGCTTAAACTCTCCAATGGGTGACCAATATATCAGATAAACTTAAGATTTAGACAGTGGTTTCCCTGAAAAATCCCGGGAAGTGAATGATCTACTTCTTGAATGAATACCACCAGAACCCTTACTAACTTACTGATATCATAATGCTCACAATTATTAGCTTACTTTTCTGTATCTCTGATGAAGCTATGAATTCAACAAAATCATAGACTATGTTGCATTCACCAGTGCTAGTGATAAACACATTGTTTAGCACACAGGATAATCTCAATAAGTGTACATTGAACTTCTATATGTATGCACAGAGAAGAGTCATGAAGGCAGTACTAGAATTAGCTCTCATTGAATTAGCTCTCAATGGGTCAGCTTTCAGTTCTTTTTATGGCTTACCCTGCTTCTTGAATCAAAAGTATAAATAATTGGGGAGAAAGGAGGTGCTATTTTATCATCAGAAAATGCAGTTTACTAAAATAAGCAGCAGATAACCTGTTAACATCAGCCAGTTATTGCAGTTCTGTATAACTTACAGTCAGGAGAAATTGTTCCTGAATTCTGAGAAATGTTTGATTAAAGATATTATTAGTAGCTGTTTTGTCATTTTTTTTTGTGCCTGCATTGGTATTTTATTAAAAAGTTGACAAAACTAAAGGATAGAATGAAATAAAATGCTATTCTTTCAGAAATCCTTTTTGTTCCTTCAATTATCTCATTTCCAGTATGTCATAGAATACATCCTTCTTTATCAATATATTTATAATATTTGGATTGAAATATGTGATTTAATTTATAATTTTTAACATATTTCTTTTGTATGCACTAAATATAAGCACATACACACACACACACACACACCCCAGAAAATACTTTCATATGATGGTGGCTACTCAAAATAGTTTTAATGTTTAGAATATAAATACCAAATTGAGATATTTGATTTATGTGTCATTTTAAAAAACATCAAAGACATATTATAAAAAAATTATGAAAATTAGTTAATGACACTAAAAATTAGAGTATATTTTTCACTACTTTGGGAGAGCAGAGAATTGTATTTGACTTCAATGTTTCAGTTAAGGAATTATATATATCCAAATTTCAAATTTTCTGTTTTTATTTCCTTTATTTAATATCCAGGGTAATAATATCCAGGGTAATAATATCCAGGGTAATATTTCCATGTTAAGAGTAAATAATAGAGGTCTAAATAAATGAAACATGGTTACTGTGTACATAATTGGGGCTTTTGTTCCACAGGCATCTCTCTGTTATACTCACACCCATCCAAGTGGTACATTGATATATTAGTGGGCTACTTTGGGAAAAGTTCAGTTATAATATTTTTAAAGCATGCTTCAAAAGAAAACATTTGTGTCATAATAGGAGAATAGGGAGAAAGAAATAGGTGAAAGGTGAGAATTTGTAACACTTCTCCCAAGTCCCATAACTATTTCAGAGCTATTCCTTTGGCTGTAGATACATTGTGGCATCAGTTTACTTCCCATTAAGTGGCTCTTTATCCTTGGCTCTGCTTTACCATTTCCTCCTCTTTACTCCTTGATTTGCAAAGGGCAGTGTAATGTCTTCCTCTGTTGCTTGTCTTTAGATGCCTTAACATTCCTTGCTTATTTTCATAATGCTGCTACATCTTTAAAAAACCCTATCTCTGAAGTACCTTTATCTTATCTATCTGAATGGATTCTATTTTATGTCAAATCCTGCTTGATACAAAACTTAAAATATTCTTATAATAAATAATCTATTTAGGAAATTATGTATTTTTTATTCTGTACACAATATTAAAAATATAATTAATAATGTCTTTAGATACTGTGGTTTAAAAACATGGACTCCAGGACTTACACCAGAAGTCCTCTCAGATATCAGACCTTCAGCCTCAAAGTGGGGTTTATAGCATTGGTTCTACTGGTTCTCAGCTCTTCAGACTGACTAAATGATACCAGTTTCCCTGGTTCTCCAATTTACAGACAGCAGATCCTGGGACTTCTCAGATGCCATAATTGTGTGCGCCAATTTCCATAATAATACTCCTCTAATATATCTATTTATATCCTATTGATTTTGTTTCTCTGGAGAACTCTCACTAATGCCCCATACTATTGGCAAAATCCAGGGGCTTGTGCTGAATCAACAGAGATATTCTCTACAGAACTATCATCTTCCTTTCATCACGTTTCCTTTTCAGAGCAATTGGACTGATGCTACCATAAATACTCTGATTCAGAGGACCTAAGTCCTTTCTGTCCAACGTATTTATTTGGTAAATGCTAAACAGAAAATTCTAAGTCTTAAAGGGGAAACAGTCTCCCAAAGATTGTAATAACTAAATCAATAGACTTACTCAAAGTTAAAAATAGTATCCACTCGCTGAGGGTGTTAAAGTAAAACAGTCCGTGCTTTTGCTTGAAAAGATTGCAATTATATAAGGAAGAAAAAATCAAATTGAGAGAATTTTTATTAGCTAAGTGAAAATTTGCTATAAAGTGTACAATAACATTATTTTATAGGTATAATGGGTAGAGTATTGATTATGTCAGACTTCATAGCTGAGGCAGAGCTATACTCATATAATACTTTTTACTTCCTTTAACCTTGCCGTATATCACTTTGTTTTATCATTTTGGGGGGCTCATCTTTCATTTTACTGGACTCTGAAAATTTTAAGAGCAGAATGGTGACTTGTATGAGGAAAACACAGAGAATAATTGTGTTTGTTTAATTTCTAACTATGGCAACATCAAAATTACACATAAATAGAATTTCTGCCTGACCGCAAATGACCATAAGCAAAAATTAGAAACAAGTGACATAAAGAGGGAAAAATACATCTAATTCTTATCAAAAGCAAAGGTCTAAAATCTATAATAAATTAAAATCTCCTGCGAATCAGTAAGGAAAAGACCAACAGTTAATAAAAAATAGATAAATAATATGATTCAAGTCACAGAAAATGAAGTGCAAATGATTCAACATATAAAATTAAGGCGAATGCCAGTCATTACACGTGAAATACAAATTAAATTAAGATACCCTGAGATACCATTTTTCACTTAGCAAAATGACAAAAATCTAAAAGTAGAGTATGTATAGATGATGATTAGATAGTATTTATAGATGTTCAAGGTTACATACCTTTGACCAAGCAATTCGAGTTTAGGAAATCAGCCTACAGATGTGCTTTCATGTGTGCAGCACTGTTTATATTAGTAAAACATAAGAAACAGACTGAATTTATCAACAAGAGACTAGTAAGCTGAATAATGATACTCTCACAGGATGGAAAATAATGCATCTATAAAAAAGTGGGAAAGAAAGCTCTTTATACATTGTAAGGGAATTATTTCTAATGTATATTATTACATAAAAACTGTACATAAAAAACATGGTATTCTATTATTTGCATAAAAATATAGGAGGAAATTATAGAAATTTCTATAGGTTCATACACTTAATATTATTGAGGCTTTAGATTCCAGTTGTGCTATGGTTTAAAATATGTTCTTCGTCATCTAACTCCTCTCCTGCTATCCAGACTCATCTCATTATATTTCTCAATTTGTAATTCTAACACTGCACTGAGAATATTTTCCGATATCTGAAATTGCTCTATTTTGCTTTCTAAATTCTCTAGATATCTATTCATCTCCTTAGGACACTTGTCCCTACACCTCACCTCTGTAATCATCACTTATCTTTCAGGTCTCAGGTTGGGTGTCACATCTATAGGAGAATGTTCCTTGATTCTCAAGTCCATGTTTCTTCTTTGTTTTTCTGATGACATTGCACTTCCCCTATCATTGGTATAGTATATTCTTCATTGTCATTGTCTGCCATTTACCTGTAAACTCCATAAAGGCAGAGAACATAATGGTCTTGTTAAATGTCATACCTAAGCCCCTGGAATGATAATCACCACATTTTGAATAATGCTGATATAAAGAAATTTTCAGATACACCTCTTATGTATGCAGTAACTTGGTATACCTATTCCCGAAAGGAATTCCCGTAAGATATATTCCTGAAAGAAAAATGTTCATGGACCCTACTAATAGAAATGTGAATTGTTATAGCCTTTTACAAAAATAACATGGGACAATATATATGTGCATGCACACAAATACACATATATATTATTGTGTGTGCATATATATAATGTGTATATATATTCTCAATGCAGTGAAGTTATCTACTAAAATAAAGCCACCAGTAGGTAATGTGAGTAAAAAGTTGTTCGTTACAGCACTGCCTTCAATGTCAAAATGCAAACAAAAATGTTTAAAAAAAAAAGTGGAATGCCTGTTAATAGAGTAATTGTTTAATAAATTGCCATGAAATATCACCAGCCCTTAAAAAATTTTTTTTTCAGAGCTATTCCATTGGACTTGAAAGTATTTCACAAAATATTGAGTAAGAAAGGCAAGTTTCATAGTATGTGTATTGGATAGCCACAGAAAAGAATAAGAACAAATATTTCCTAGGTTGACAATTTGAGTAAATTGGTTAATTGAAGAATATTGGGAAGGATAGAGTTTGAAAGAATAAAGGCAAGGATCACATCAGTTTTATACTTTACCTTATATCTCCAATATCTCCAAATAACCACTTTCAAGAAATGCTTGTAGAATAAATAATTGAATGAATGCACAGATCAATATGACATTAGGGTAATTCACAAGATAGTATTTAGCCAGGTCAGAGAAATCATTAGCAGATATTGCCTGTTATAAGAATGAATGAAACAAGAAGAGAAGATTTAATAACAAAAACATGCTTAGCCTCTCTTTACCACCCCCTTACTAATCTCTTTTAGCCAAAACTGATATATGGAGTCGTATCAGGAAAGACTAGAAAAGAAGTCTGGGGCTGTCCGAAGGCTACAGATGCCATGCTAAGAAGTTCACTTCATCCTTTAGGAAGATAAAGGAGATGCAATGGAACTTTTAAAATATGGGATTGCTATCATTACTATCAGACTTACTCCTTCAGAAAAATAAGTGGAAGCCATTAAGAGGATGTATTAGGCAGTACAGGAGGCAAAAAGACTGGATGAATCATTGAGATAATACAGAAGTATTACCAGGGAGTCAGTGCTGGAATTAGGAAGGGCAGATAGATTTGAGAAATATCTTAGAATCATGTAAAATGGATATAGCAAAGGAGGAATAATTTTGATGATCTTTATTATCCATTTGCTTTCTTAGTAGATAACTTTTAAATTCTACCAAGACATTTCAGGTCCTTATTACTAAAAGCAAATTGAAATATGGAACTAGATTTTAAGTGAAAGGTATGTGCTAAAAAGATAGATTTAGTTATGAAGAATGTAATTGATAGTTTCAATTATAGAAAAGGATAAGATCACCCAAGGAGAACAAGTTTGAGCAGGCAAAGGTCAAGGAGCAAAGAAAGTAATTTGAACTCCTAGGCAGGTTGCCTTAGAAATTTCTATTTATAGTACACTGGGATTCTATCATGTTATTTTCTTTATTTTACTCTTAGAAAAGAAATATATCTCTTTATCTATCTACCTATCTCTCTGTATATTTTACATAATTTTATATATGATATATTCAGTAAAAAAAACCTATAGCCTATCCAGCTCTTAAATAGAAAAATAAACTCCTCCATAGACAACCATTATTGCCCCCTTTGCTCTGATCTGTCCTTGCTGTCTTGTGGCTTGCCTCTGATTGACCAATATTTAACTACAAACTTCCACAATTTGCAATCCTACAAAAGCATAGATTGAAATAAAAAGAATAAAGTATATGTTTCACTATTAAGCATATTGAGATACAGATCGGCACATAATTATCCAGAGTTTTAGAAACTTAAGACTTTTAAAATTTATTTTGAGCCATTTGTATTATATGGTACAAAATTTTTTTATAATTATTTAACTTACTTTTAGGTAAATGCCTCATTAAGAAGCTTTGCAGATGTGTAACAGAAATATATATTCTATGCTCTACTGCCTTTTTAGCCTCCTTGTAGTTTTTCTTCTCATCATGTACAAGGTGGTCAGTGAAAAGGGAACATCTTGCATTCTGAAGAATTAATTTCAATATAGCTGAAGAAAAAAGGAAGCACAAAAGATGTCATTACTCTTGGAGAATACTTACTACATGGCCCATGGCCTAAATATAAAGAGGGAGTGATATATCAACTTCTCACATATATATTCCTGCCAGTTCCTCTTATCTAGACTAGGTCTAGTCTTAATGGGCTTTTCCATGGCAGTGATTGTGAAATGGCCTAAAGTTCTAAGTAGAAGGATTGCACAATGACATTACAAGCTGTAGCCAATGTGGCACATTTTCTATATCTTTTACTGCATTGTATTTCCTTAAGTCTCAATTAATATTTTTATTTTGAATTAAATTTTACCTAAGTTTTAATTGAAATTCTTGGTTTTGTCAGTTTGCAATCACCTGAAACATATTCTTCCATCCCTTTACTTTCACCCTGTACTAGGATTTAGGTCTTTTTCTAGTAAAACATAAGTAGCTACATTTGTGTAATTAACACAATTTTAAAGCCTGGTCTTTTAACAGGAAAATTGAACCTAATCTTTAAAAGTATAATTAATTGATAATATTGTACACTCTTCTATATTATTGTGCTTTTATTATTTATTTTTTGTTATTATTTCTTAGTTACCCATATCTTTATGTTTTTTAGATGTTACTGATTCTTTTCATTTCCTTCCCCTCACTGACCCATGAATTTGGGAATTCCATAATTTTTTTTTCAGCGGCACTGGTATTTATTTTCTATTTAATATGGATTCTTTAGAGGACAATATTTGAGGCAAAGGTTTAAGGTTTCTATGCTAATGCTATTGGTGAATACAATCCCAGGGATCCAGGAATAAGAGAAAAAAGGAAGGAGACGGGGAAGGAGGGAGTGCATGGTTGAGTTGACTCCTTGACAAGTGGTGGAAGGCAAAATGTGTCCTCATCCTTCTTTTCTTGTCAGAGTTTGCTCCATTGGGTGTCAACTCACCAGTAGTTCTGAGCTGACCCTATGTGATGCTATGCTGGCTTCAAGGTTGTGCTTAAGGAAGGCAGCCTGGGTGCAAAGCAAAACAGGAGGACCAGTATAGTAGCTACCTGGAGCTGTTAGTGCAGTATTCCTTCTTCCCTAATCCCTATACCCCACTACTTCCACACAATCAACACGTAGCAGCAGCTACAGCAAACTGGCTCCACTGCCCTAAATCATTGTCCAGACGTCTTCGGCAGGAAAACAAGGTGGGTAGGTACACCAGCATGGTGTGGTGCTGAAACAAATTGTTTCATCTTCCTGGTCTAAACCATCCTGCTTCATGAGTTTCACATTTAAATTAAATATTCTGAACATAACACAGAAATCTTTAACTTTCCCACCCCCCTCTTCCCTATTAATAAAATATTTAGAATGTTTTTATTTCCCCACCCTTTCTCCCCACACTCACCTCTCTAACTCGAGTGTCTTTAGGTGATCAGGATTTTTTCCCAGTGTCTCTCTTGTTTACCTATACTTGTATTACTGTTCCAAGTCACATGATTATCTAAAATTAATTTCTCAGTTTGCTTCCTACTTCTACATCTCCTATATTGTTCTTTTTCAAATTGTATCTATTTGAATCACTTTCCTCAAATTGGTATACACAGGTATATACTCTGTGTATTGTTCCCTTTGTATTGTCTGCATCTCAGGGAAATTTTTCAAATGAAAGAGTCCACTGTAATTTGATAGAATATTTTCTTTATTATTTTTCCTTTATATTTCTTATTCTTCTTCTAGAACTTCAATTTTTCACAGATGAGTTCCCTTGGATTTAAGCTTCTAAATCCAGGCGTTCAACTTTTCTCATTTCCTTTTCATAACATCAGTGACAAATGGAGTAGAATGCTTATGGTAGGTCCTTCACAGGTGACTCCACGCGTGTGAGGAATCCATGTCTCAGCACTTCTGTACCTCATCAACTGCTCAACAACCCAACAAAGCCCAGCAATTGGGAAATTTGGCTCTAAAGCTCTTCACTGATGGTTTTTGCTTTTTTTCATATTTCTTCCACCTTAGTAATATTTCTTTCTCAATAGTGATCTTTGTCTGTTTGTGTGTTGAGTGATCTATTTGAACTTAGAAGCCATATTTTATGATTCCAGAAGGGTTTTTTGTTGTTCTTGTTGTTTTGTTTGTTTTGGTTTTTTGAGAAGGAGTAACTCTAAGTGCCTCTGTTTAAACATTTTTAATATTTTTCTTGAAATTCTCCTCTGGTTCCTTCGTCAGGTCAGCCTTGGCAGACTCCACTTGTTCTGGGTTCTTGGCTTGGTCTTCGAACCCCAAGTTACTTGGATCAGGGTTGCACTTTTCTTTTGATTATTCACAATTTTGGGTTCTCATAGCACTCATTCAAGTCAGATTTTTGGCGTCTTTCAAGCAGTGACACGTCAACAGAGAGAGCCGCGTGTTTTTGTTCTAGTTGACCAGAGGTGAATAGGCAAACTTTGAGCTCTCTATTGGAGCACAGAGAGATGCTCTTCCACCTGTCACATCTTCCAAGATGTAGTCACCACATAGACTCTCCCAGTCACATGGACCAGTTGACCCCAGAGTTCATTCCCCCTACAAGTCTACCAGAGCTGGATGGCTAAGTAGGCCTTTGTTATGCACATGTGCAGTAAGGTACATGCCACAACCTTCAGCCCCTTAAAAAAGCTTAAAATACACCCAGCCACCCCACATTTTAATGCTGATGCTGGTGATATTTAATTTTTTCCAATGTACCCTCCCCTCTGGAGCTTTACCATATTATAGTGTTTTAAGAAATCTTGTTCCACATAACCACAGAGTGTGTTGGACAGATTATTTTCATAAATTCAAGAACTACAAAGGGAGGCTATGTGTAAATAGATGACTAGATTATAGTGGGAAATGTATGATAGAAACTGGCACAAAGGCAGAGTAGTTATTACTGAGAATGGATCAGAGAAATGCTTATTAATAAAATGACATCTAAGCTGGGGGGGGTTGAAGAATAAGATTTTTAAGGAATAAAATTAGTAACAGATAAAGGGTTATTATATTTTGTATGATAGGAAACCATCAAATGTGGAGATCACCTATGTAGCAAATAATAGCAAATAGTCTAGCAAAAATTAGCATGTCTCAGTTAAGATATATTCTGTTTAATAACAACATACATAAAGGGGTTACTACATTTCAACTCATTGACTAATATCATAATCCTAAAGAATAAACATAAAACTGTTTTAATTCATAAATATTATATCTCTCTTGCTATATGGAAATTTTATATTGGATAAAATTGCTATAGATTCTTTTCTCCAGATTTTGATATAATCTATACAATGATAATCATATAAATTATAATAAAAATGTACCACTAGATATCTTTCTATGCTATATATCTTGCCTGATAAAAAGGATCATAGTTTATCCCATTATTTTAGATTACTTTGAAAATTCTCTAAATATTTTAATATTTTTGCATTATTTGAGTTTGTGTAACTACCTTAACTGGGTAAAATTGTTCTTACACAGAATAGATCAATAGATAAATTATAAAATAAATTTAGAGAGCATATTTAATGGTAGTTGCTCATTTTATCATTTGGTGCTTCATATCTTGTTCATTCTGCAAATGAGAAGGTAGTCCTGCAAGCTAGACAAAGAATTCTCTTTCATCTTCTGTACATATGTGGTCCAGGATAAAGGGAATGACTATAGCACATAAGAATGGGGAATAACAGTGGTAGGATAGGGTGACCTGATTCCCTTACATGTTTATAGACCTGTAAAGTCTAAGAGGTAGTTTCTTAGTTATTTTCATTATTACAGATGAGACAGAGGGAAAATTATCTTTAGTGTGCTATTTCAGAGCATGAATCACACTTTACAAGCCATTCCTGTCAGCCAATAATATAAACTAATCTTCTAATAAGACACTGTGACCTTCCATATAGTTCAGTGAAGTGCACAGTGTTTTCAAACTTAATAGAAAATGATTATCTTTTCCTGAGGTGACCCTTTAACCCAAACTACAGTCCAAGTTCATCTGTATGTTTTAAAGGCATGTCTATTAACATTGCTTTCAAGGAGTACAGAATATTACACAAAGCATTATTAGGCTGGATTTCCATTGTAAAATAACAATAATCTTCACATTATATATAGTCTTTGACTGCTTAGAAAGCTAACATAAATGATTGTGGGTGAGATAGTATCTATCTCACCCAGAACACCTGTCCATACAATATAAATACAATAAATAAGACTTTATATTTCCCTTTGCTTTCTATTTTTTAAAGGTAATCTTTTCATAATTCCTTGAAAATGATAACACTATTCTTCATTGTATTTGACAAGGAAAATAACTTGTGCTCACATATTTTAATTTTTCCTTCATATTTTCATTTAATTTAATGTATTCATAGAGCTTTTTCTCATTGGCAAGAAATGTAGTTTGAGTCAATACACAGACATACACCCCCAAACACACACATGCACTCATATAACACTCAGACTCAGCTATTTATACAGTAAGAGGAAATAAGATATCCAAACAGCATTTGAGGAACAGTTAAAAATAATTCCTAAATAGCATCAGAATTAAATGCAAATGTATTTTCTAAAGTTCTTGATATAGTTTATTCTCTCAAATATTTCAGCATATTTTTAAGATTTTATGAGAGCTCATTTACAATTCATTTTCCTAAGTAAAGAAACTTCTGCCTAGACCCTTTCTGTTTTACTATAAATTCCTAATTAAGAGTGCTTAAATGATCTTCAGTGAATTGTTTGGAGTTGTTATGTCACAGTTTGAACTAGAGGACATCTTTATTGCTGACATCCTGATTTCTACCACAAAGAACACAGAAAATGGGACGAGGGGAAAAGAATGGCAATAATGTGTTGTTAAATAACTACATAAAACATTCGTGAAAGAAATTTTTCATGATTTATTGATTGTTTACAGCCCTAGCTCTTAAGACCTCCTCTTACTTTGGGCTTGTACATCTGATTAAAAGGAAAAAGAATCTCTATTCCATAAAAGGTGCTGGAAAATTGGTTAGCCACTTGTAGAAGACTGAAATAAGATCTGTGCTGCTCACTTTTCACAAAAATCAACTCATGATGGATAACAGACTTAATAAAGCATGACACCATAAGAATTCCATAAGAAAATGATACAAAAACTCTTATAGATATCGGCCTAGCCAAAGAATTTATGAAGAAGACCCTGAAAGCAATCACAGCATCAATAAAAATAAATAAATGGGACCATATCAAATTAAAAAGCTTCTGCATAGCCAAAGAAACTACCAATAGAGTGAAAAGACAACCTACAGAATGGGAGAAAATATTTGCATGTTACACATCTGATAAAGGGCTGATACCAGGAATCTATATAGAACTCAGGAAAATTACCAAGAAAAAAAATCAAACAACCTCATTAAAAATTGGGCAAAGGACATGAATGGAAACTTTTCAAAAGAAGACAAACTAAGGGCCAATAAACATATTAAAAAATTCTCAACATTTCCAATCATCAGGGAAATGCAAATCAAAATCACAACGAGATATCACTTAACTCCAGTGAGAATGGCTTTTATCAAAAAGTCCTAAAACAATAAATTATGGCAAGGATGTAGAGAGATAGGAACAGTTATACATTGCTGGTGGAGCTGCAAACTAGTACAACCTCTGTGGAAAGTAATATGGAGATTCCACAAAGAACTAAAAGTGGAACTACCATTTGCTCCAGCAATCCCACTACTGGATATCCACCCAAAGTAAAAAAGACATTCTATAAAAAAGACATCTGTCACCTCACTTTGGATAACAGGCTTGAACTTAATCCAGGATAGCATAAACGGTGCTAGCTCACTGTCATTTCTTAGAATTGAGTAATATTCCATTGTGATCATATACCACATTTTAATTATCCACTCATGAATTGACGGGCACTTGGGTTGTTTCCATGACCGTGCAATAGTGAATTGTGCTGCTATAAACATTTGGGTGTTTTTATAATAATTTTATGTCTTTATAATAGATTGTCTTAATGGGCCCCACATCTACTCGCCATCAAATTGGTACTGACTGATTAAAACTATGGTTCTCAAATGGTGGTAATGTTCACCAGGGATTGGGGTGGGGAGACCAAATCTTAGGGATGTGGCGAGCATTTTGGAGGAGAAGAGCATAACTCTAACCCTTCTTAGGGAGAGGCCAAGATATACATTGTAACCAAAATGTCAAAAAACAAACACACACACACAAAAACTTTTTACTGGGTGGTGGGCAGGCAGGAGGAGGGAGGAGGAGAAGGGTGTATACTTACATAATGTGTGCAGTGCGCACCGGGGAATCGGACACGCTTGAATCTCTGGCATGTCGGGGGGAAGGGGGCAGGGGCAATATTTGTAACCCTAATAATATTTATACCCCCATAATATGATGAAATAAAAGGAAGAAGAAAAAGACA
Source organism: Microcebus murinus (assembly GCF_040939455.1). NCBI lineage: Eukaryota > Metazoa > Chordata > Mammalia > Primates > Cheirogaleidae > Microcebus > Microcebus murinus. The sequence goes on from NC_134114.1 coordinate 74,466,870, forward strand.
TCTGCACTCAAATGTTTATAGCAGCACAATTCACAATTGCAAAGATGTGGAAACAATCTAAGTGCCCGTCACTACATGAATGTATTAACAAAATATAGTATATGTATACTCAGCCATAAAAAAAACAATGTTGAACTACCTATTGTGTTATCCTGGATGGAGCTGGAGCTCATTCTTCTAAGTGAAGAATCACAAGAATGGAAAAACAAACACCAGATGTACTCACCATTAAATTGGTACTAATTAATCGACACTAATCTGTACATATGGGAAGTCACATTCATAGGGTGTTGGATTGCTGGGAAGAGAGAGGATGGGATGAGTAAGTCTATGTATTCTGAAATGAAATAAATAAAATAAAATAAAATAATTCTCATTCTTATTTATTAACTTCCACCCACATTCCCTACAGAAATGTGATTAGACTCCTGACTATAGATCTGAGCTGAAATTGCTGTGTGCCTAATAATTACAAACCTGAGATTAGTTTAATATATTTAACTGATTATAAATAATAAATAAACGAGATTATTTCACTAAAATAACAGAGTTTTATTCTAACAATGCTGATTCTCACTACATAAAGTTGTGAGATATCTTTGGGTGGCCTAGATTATTCACTCTGTATACATTTTTGTTCATTTTAGGCAACATCAAATTCCTATTATGACTATACTATGCATCCCCCATATCATGTTATAGTTGTTTGAGAAGTCTATACCAAAAAAGTGACTGCACAATCTATGCCAATGAGGCTTTGATAATCACACCAATCACCTAATTACAAGTTTGTATTTCTATTCCCACCGAGATATGCCAATTAAAAGAATTTGACTTTAATTCCAAACAACATATTAGTTCTAATTACCTGATGCACTCACTGCCTGCTTTGAATTTTGTTTAACTGTGTGTGCATGTGTATTTAATACACAATCTGTAAAGTATTGTGAATTACAAGTTACATCTGTAGCTTTAGCTACAGACTCTAACTTCAAAACTGAAGCTGGGTCTACTTTTTCCAAACAAATTTGTATTATTATTCAGGTAAGTTGAATTGAATAAATAATGTCTATGTATCAGTGGTCTTAAAGGCTTGGAATTACTTAAACTGGTTGTCTCATTTCTCCTGTATTAGGGAAAAATACATAAAATTATGTTTCATCTCATGATTGACATCATTGTGTGAAGTGAATTAGGCCATTTGAAATATTAACAAGGTCATTCATGTGCATGTTGGCTACATTCATTTTTTAGCATATTGCAAATTAATCTTACCACTGCAGAAATTGTGTGCTTTAGTTACACAGTAAGAACTGATTGACAATTCAAAGTCTTAATGGATAGCTATGAGAATTCTAACTATTGTATGGATAAGGTATTACTTAATGGGAACCTAGTTTTTCAATTATCCAATGAGTTCAAGGCTTGGGAAATTTTCCTTTGGCTGAGAGTTCAGAAGATGATTGTGTTGAATAAGTGAAAATTGTCAGTGTTAGGAATGATCAAGTTTCAAGCAAAGACATTATTGTCTCTCTGATATCTAGAATAAGAAAAAAGAAATAATTTGCCTAAGCAGCAGAGAAGAATATGCCCCTAATTAAATGCAATAATGACTCCAGGACATGTAAGCTGAGGAAATTATAGAAATCAGAACTTATATTCAGAAGCTAATTTAAGAGATAGTTTAAAAGAAATTTAAAAAATGCAACCTCCCTTCTTACAGATGTAGATTCCATAAAAAGGAATTTTAAACACCCCTCTCAATGTGCTTAATATTGAGAGAGTAATTAAATTTTGCTCCTTAGAGACACCTGCCTTTTCTTATTCTGAACCTTTCCACATACAACACTTTACCAATTATAGTTGGATATCATCATATGAAATATTTGAATCCAAACTATAATTTCAAGTAAATAGTGCTAAATAACAAGAAAAGGCTGACTACAAATTAAATAAATTTAAACACTGATTATCAAGTTAGAGCCAGAGAACATGAATGGTATATTGACAAGAAATACAGTAGAGGAAGACAGATTGAGAAAAGGAAAAAAAGATTTATTTTGCAGTTAGTTTATGGTTCCTGATTCTCATTTTTGCATGTTGATTTTATTTTTATCCTGCAATTTTACTTAATTTATTTATTATTTCTAAGACTTTTTTTGGTAAAGTCTGTATATAAGATTGTGTCATCTACAAACGAGACAATTTGATTTCCTCCTTTCCAGCTTGAATGTCCTTAAATTCAATCTCTTGCCTAATTCCTCTGGCTAGAATTTCTAGCACTATGTTGAGTAAGACTGGGTGCGAGTGAGCATATTTGTCTTCTTCCAGTTCTTCTTCTTCTTCTTTTTTTTTTTTTTTGACATCTTCCAGTTCTTAAAGGAAAAACTTTCAACTTTTCCCCATTCAGTAAAATGTTAGCTATGAGTTTGTCATATATGGCTTTCATTGTGTTGAGGTACTTTTCTTCTATACCTAATTGATTGAGAGTTGTTAATGAAGGGATGTTGCATTTTATCAAATGATGTTTTGCATATTGCGATGATTGTATTGTTTTGACCTTCATTCTGTTGTTTCTTTATTGCTCTTTTTGTTCCTGTCAGTGTAGTGTTGAAGTCCTCATCAATTATGATGCTGCTGTTTATTTCTTTGTTTAGATTTAGTAGAGTTTGTTATATGAATCTAGGAGATCCTCTTGCAGCTTGTAGATTTTTCTCCTTCATTTTGACTTTGGACATGTTGATGACTATGTCTTACAAATGCCTTATTTACTATGAATTTTCCAAGTATTCAATGACCATCTTATATCAACATATCTGAATCTCTGGTGATACTAGGGAAGTTTTCTTCAATAATTCCCTTGAATAGATTTTCCATGCTTTTTGCTTTGTCTTCTTTTCCCTCAGGGATACCTAGAATTAGTATATTTGCTCATTTTACATAGTCCCATATTTCTCTGAGAGATTGCTCATTCTTTGTTATTCCTTTTTCTGCATCTTTGACTGACTAGGTTAGCTTTTAATCCTTGTCTTCAAGTTCTGAGGCTCTTTCTTCTTGGTCTATACCATTGTTGAAGCTTTCTGCTATATTTTGAAATTCCTTAAATGATTCTTTCATTTCTTTAAGATGTGCTATATTCTTTCATTTATTTCCTAGCTCTTTAGTGACTGGTTTTCATTTTTTTCATTGCTGTCTTGAAATATTTATTTGGCTTCTTTGTGTTGATTTTCAACTTTCTCTTCAATTCCATTAATCTCATTTGCCATCCACATTCTGAATTTCATTACTGACAGTTTAACAATTTCCTTTTGGTTGGGGTCTGTTGATGTAGGTCTATTATAATCTTTGGTGGTGTCAAATTAGGTTGTTTTTTCATGTTACCAGAGTTCTTTTGCTGGTTTCTTCGCATCTGAAACCTCTTCTTTGAGTTCAGAGCATATAGGTTTGAGGCACACCTTTGCTGGAAACTCTCCTGATTAGTAAGAAGAAGGAAAGGACACTAGATGGCTCTTTTGTGACCCAGTCTGGTAGATTGACTCAGCAGGAAAGGGGCAGATGAATTGAGAGAGCCTTTAATACAGATGTTCTGCATTGTCCTATTCCCTGTAGATTATCATAGTCAAAGCCAGCTCCGGATGATCTTCATTTGAAGTGGCTGGTTGTTCCCCAGGCCACCATTGGCTCTTGGGTGCTTCAGTGGGGGTCTGGGCCAGTCTCTCTCCACAGAGGCTGGCATTGCTGGAGAATGCTCTTCTTGGGTCTCCCTGTGGCAGTTGCAGTTGCAGCTGAGTGAGGTTTCTAGGCAGTGGTCATGGGTGTCAGGGCTGTGTGTGTTCACTCTTCTCTGATTCAGTTGCAGTGGTGGCTAATGGGTAACTGGTGACTGGAGGAGCACTGGACCATGGAGGTGCCACTCACGAGGAAGCTGATGGGAGCCATGGGGCTGGATGACAGCTTGGGTGCCCCAAGGATGGGTATGTGGGACCAGAGCTATGGGTGTATGGGGCTTCCTCCCTGCCCAGGTTCCCCTGAGGCAGTTGCCACAGGGTTTTTCAGGTGGTGGTAGTGACTCTCATTCTGCTCAAATCCCCTGTCAGTGTGAGGGGTGATTGGCTCCCAGTCATAAGGCACATGAGAGCATCCACTCTCCTTACTTCATTCCCAGAATGGTTTGGGTGAGGTGAAGGCTTCTGCAGCAAAGCCAAGCACTGTGTAGACCAGAAAGTGTAGACCTGAGAGGTCAGAATGGCATCAATTGCAGTGACCTAGGAATGGGAGCTGCCAAGTTCCTCCTGTGCCTGCTCTTTGGTTCAATGTTACTGTACAGACTACAAGCAGCTCTTTGATGAGTCCAGGGGTCTACAGTGGTAGGGAGCCCCCTACTGCTTTGGTTACAGTGTCCACAAGGGGCGCATGGGGCCCCAGGGTTATCTCCTCTGTTCTTCTCCACATGTGAATACTTCCCCCAGGTACCTTCCAATCTGGCCAAGTGGATCACCCCATCACCTTCTCCTTAAGTCTAGTACAACCAATATGGAGAATAGTATGGAAGTTACTCAAACAACTAAAAATAGTACTACCATCTACTATTTTGGATTACATTAGCATCTCCCACTAATGGGCATTTATTCAAAGGAAAAGAAATCAGTATATCAAAAAGACATCTGGACCTCCATGATTCTTGTAGTATTATTCACAATAGCTAAGATACGGAATCAACACAAGCATCCAACAACAGATGAATGAATAAAGAAAATGTGGTATATATACCTAATGGAATAGTATTCAGCCATTAAAAATGCAATTCCGTCATTCAAGTCAACATAGATGAAACTGTAGTACACTATGTTCAGTGAATTAAGACAGGTACAGAATGTTAAACACCATTCTCAATCATTCAAAAGCTAAAAAAAGGTTGACCTCATAGAACTAGAAAGTAGAATAGGCGATAGTAGTGGCTGAGAAAGATAGAGTGAAGGAGGGTTGGGAGAGACTTGTTAAAGGCTACAGAATTATAACTAGATAGGAGGAATAAGTTCTGGTGTTCTTTAGTACTGTAGGATGGTGATAGTTAACAATAACATATTATACTCTTTGAAATAGCTAGAAGAAAGATATTGAATGTTCCCAACCTAAAGAAATGATAAGTGTTTGAGATGATAGATATGCTAATTACCTGATTCAATCTCTATACATTGTATGTATTGAAACATCACTATGTACACTATAAATATGCACAAATAGTATATGTCATATTTAAAAATAAAATATAATATAAAAATAAAGGGAAAATGAATACAAAATTATAGGAATTCACTACAGGATTTTACATGAAAACATACAGAAAAGCCTAGAGAAAATCCAGAAACTTCTTAAAAATAATGAGCTAAAAGCCAGAAAGCCATTTTAAAAAAGAAAAAATTCACCTCTTATTGCAGATTCTCTCTCTAACCAATAGTTTTTGAAGAAACTTGAGGCTCTTATATATAATATTAGTAGTAGAGCTGAGAAAAAAACAGAAACTCTATTTCCCAATGTAGGGAGCCTCACGACCAGTTTTGTGACACTTATTCTTTTTTATTCATTATTAAAGCCTTGGTTTTAGACATCTCAGTACCAGAGTATGGTAGATAAAAGACTTGTAAAGAAAGTTAAGAGAAGTGTAACAGAAATGATTAAGGGATTATAGGTTTTGACTTATGAAAGAAGATCAAAGAGTAGAAGTCTCTGTAACTGTAAAAGGATGACTAAAAGCCTACAAATATATGGAAGGTATTAGAGCAGATAAGACAAGGAATTATTTCACAGAAGGAATTATTAAGATATGGAATAAACAAATGGGTTGAGTTAGAATTTCAAAATTGGGGCAAAATATCATAAAGAAATAATTCTTCAAGTATGAAATACTGTCTAGACTCCAGAAAAATTATGGATTTACTACTTACAAGGTGTTATTTTGCTCACCTTCCCTGCTTCACATATTAACACTAATATCAATACATACACATCCTAAAATTAAACATATAGGAGGGACTCATTCATAATTGGATAGAGCAGCATGGGACTTTTCATTTATAATATTCATGTTAAATTTATCTCCACTTTCACAGGTGGTATATTTACCTCTTAATATATAAAAATTATAATTTTGCATCAAATATTAATAAAATATCTACCCAGTCTATGATGCTGAGTGAAAAGTAGTACTAAGAAAAGCACTCATAGAATCACAGAATTTCTGAACTTAAAGGGAAAGTATTTTTATTGCTAAATAATCAGCATCTTACAAATGACTACTGAGTGTCTGCATAAGCGCTTTCCAAAACCAGAAATTTTCAGATCCTGAGAATGCCCAGAAATCTACAGACTTCTGTCATACAGTTTTTCATTTCATGGAGTTCTGTTATATGTACATTATTCCTTTATAACTATAGACACCGATTTCACTAATTTCACTCTTAAAGTTGTACAAATATGCATTTGAATGCAGCTAGCTTAACAAACTCAGATGAAACATTGCTATATCCTTTAACTATTTTTCATATCACATTATTTTGACCCATGCTTATGCTTCTATTGTAATAATCATGTGATATGTTCTTCCATTTATTGACGTTTTCCTGAAATTTGGTCCCTGGAGCTAACCATAATACAATGGGTTCATAAAAAAGAACTAGGATGAATATCACTATCAGTTCATATAATCATCTCTATTTACATTACTGGGAAAATATAGCAAACTAAGACTTGGACTATCTTCCTCCAATGAGTTAATTAGTATAAATTACAAAGGAATGGAACAAAAGTGTGAGATATTCTTTGTTTTTACAAATCGTTATATGACATGAGGGCTTTGCATGTTTTCTACTTTATAAAACATCTACAGATGATGGAGAATGCCCATTTCTCAAATGAAAAAAAAAGTTACAATTGGAAGTCATCCCTGTTTATTGTCGCAGGAAGGCAGAATACTGATGAGGAATTTGGGGGAGATTGGAGAAATTTTTTAAGAACGAACTAGATTTTCCCACATCTAAAATGGTGGTTAGGAGAAGGCAATATCCACTGCTTGGAAATGTGTACATGAATCAGTTTGAAGATACTGACTGAGCATAAATCTGATGAAAATTGTGAATAATATCTTATTATGTAATATTATCTTGAATGTCAACTTCCATGTTGAAAAACTCTTTTTGTTTGTAGTTCTTAGCAGCCTGCACCTTTCATTTGCTATTCAATTGAAGATTTACCAAGAAACCTGGAAATTCCCCTAACATCAGACTAATAATTCACTTTAATATCTTGTATTGAAATAATTAATGATTAAAATATTTAAATTTTTAAAATAAATTCTGGAAGTGTTATTTATTCAATTTAATTTTTTCTATGCAAATATAGTATCATATTTGTTTCTGTTAAGAAATTTTATTTCATCAAAATCAGTTTATTCCTTCTCTATGGTATTTCTGTATTCCATAGAGATTTGTGGATAAAGCTTTACACAATTAGAAATATTGTTCTTTGTAAGATTATTAGTCAATAAATTATGGATATTACTACATAAGTTACTAATCCATCTAGATGCCCTAACATCCATCATATACAAAGATTATCTATTATAAAGGATGTCCATGAAATAATCTGTTAAATGAATGGAAGAAATATAGTCACCAGTGTCATTCATCCATTGAATAGATATTTTTGTTTAAATATTGAAACTAGTAACATCATGTAATGAATCAGAGAGATTTCATAAACATGTTTGTTATGATTTAGAGGTCCATAGTCTATACAATGTGTTTGTATATATACAGGTCTGTATTTATAGTAAAACATATGTAGAGCCATAGTGATCAATAGGTTATCTTCCACATGCTAACAAAAATTAAAAATGTATCTTGGTATATAAATATTAAATTTAGAGCTATAAAATATTTAATTTTCCCATGAAAAAACATGAAATAATTACTGCATAATAATATAGATTAAGACCAAAGGGTTAAGGATGGATGCCTAGAATTTTTGTTCAGACTCTGTGATAATTAATAATTGAAAAAGTCATTGATTATCCTTGGTCTCAGTTTATTCATTAATACAATGAGAAAACTTTATTAGACCATTTCTAAATTATCTTCCCTTGCATATATTCTATGAGATCTACACTTATTTAGTTTATTCATGTTTTGAATTCCATTCACCTGAAAAATATTATTTTCAAAGCATTATTACAGCATCATCAATGTAATACTAAATATTTTGAATGAATGTAAATAGTGAATTTTAAACATTATTTTTCTGCTCAAATGCATTACCATTTGACAGGTTTTTAAATATAATATGGTGAATTTTTTTCTTTTCTTTTTGTTTTTTAGAGACAGGGTCTCATTCTGTTGCCCACGCTGGAATGCAGTGACCCAATTATAGATCACTGCAATGAAGATGGTGAAATTTTAGCGACTTAATTGACTATCATTTTATCATTTCATCATTTCTTAAATCTTGAATACTATTTAGCAACCTTGGTTCTACTTTTTTGTACTTTTCTTCTGTAGTGAACTTTGTGATACTCAAATTTTAAATCTGTTTGGCTGAAAAAATGATATTTATCAAGTATTGAATTGTGTTATTCTACCAATACTATCTCAATTGCAAAAATGTCACATCATCTTGGCATCCTAGATGAAACAAAATATATTGGCTTGCACTGAAATCTCTCTTCAAGTAAATGACCTGCAAAAATGCATGAAAATGTGTAGTGGTATATGTAATATAATCATGAATTTCCCTCTGTCTAATCAGTTCTATAAGCTTTGGAAAAATGCAAAATGACACTGGCTGATTCTTGCTCACACCCAAGGAGACTCCTTCCTGCCACACATTTTGATGTTATTTGTCATTGGGCTTATTTTGTAGGTGGCTTAATTCCTAAGTAACACCATAATGACCTTTGAATAAACCACAAAACTTCAATCGAATCTGCTTTCTTCCATTCTTGTACTTTTGTCTACCTCTACAACGTAACCTTTAGACAGTATCTTTAAATGATACTAAGGAAGAGGACATGACTGCAGCCACCGGGAACACTGAGTGACAGTCATCCCCAACTAAAAAATTGCATGTTATTACTATAGTGCTTGGGCTGTAGTCACTGGAACTTGTTCCTGACTCTCTGTGCTTTTTTTCCCCTAAGAGTAACTCTGACAGACAATAGAAATCTTTTTCTTTCAAAACAAATGCACCTTTATAAGCTTTGCTTACCTCTACTGCTCTATGATACAGCATTATAAGGTTTGATTTTGAAATTTTTATTTCAAACATGTTAATTTTCAAAAGGAAAAAAAGAAAAAAAAAAGGTCAGTTCTAAAGGTAAAATAACCAGATGGTCCTTGAAAAATAAATACTACCAATAGTGTTGCTTTGTCCTTCCAGATATTTTCCTTACATTTCCATTGGACATCTAATTCATTAACATTACCATCATAGCATTTGTTTTAGAGGCACAGAATGCTTCTGTGTCAAAATCACATCAAAATGATCTTTTACCAGCTGACACTCATTTCACACAATGTTAAAATGAGCATATTTATAGAAGATGCAAATAAATAAAATATGTTAAGAATAGCTTTATCTTGAAATAGTTATATGGCAGAAGAAAATACAACTAATTATTTATAATCAATATATTTTGGTAAGTTAAAATTAATATTTTATAAGTATCTTAACATATGAGCTAGCAAATTTTTCTTTTTTTATGGCTCACAAATAGCAAAAACTGACTCTAGGTTTTTATTTCACCCAATTCATCCTTAACTAATTAAATAGAACATATATCCTTGACATAAAACATGAACTTTACATGCATTTAAAATGGTTTCACTTTAAATACATAATAACTTGGAGGGAGTAGTCATTATAAATTCATGGTACTGTATACAATGAAAATGAAAATGATTATTTCTTCCTACTATGGAAGAAATAAGGCTGTAATCACATATGCCATATCATTGCTATGTGCTAAACACAGTGAGGAAATAACACTTTTCAAATGGTTTTGATTAAGTCATCTATTCCTAAAGCTAATTAAATAGAACCTCTGTCTTGATCTGCAGTATAGTATATGAAAATATGTTGGAAAAGTCTGAAAAAATGTGCAATGCAAAAAATCTATGCATTTTCATTTACTTACAGAACAAAAAGCCATTACTTTTTTCTTTTGTTTTTGATAGAATTTGTGTAAAATAGTAGCCTTAAAAACAACAAAGGACAAATTTATTCATTTTTCAATGTGGATATTAACTCAGCTAGATATCTGTCAGGGTATTAGTTTCCTATTATTGCACAACAAATTACCAAAAATTTTTAAGTTTAAAATAACACTTTTATTATATTAGAGGTTATCTAGGCATAGCTTAGCTAGATTGTCCCTTATGTCTTCATTCAAGGTGTTGAACAGAGCTACATTTATATCTTCAGACTTGGGGAAAAATGCACTTCTAAGCTATGACTAAGGACCCTGAATTCTTGTTGGACACTCAGCTCCTAGAGGTCACCTAAATTTCTTTGTCATGTGACTCTTTTCACAGGAAGTTCACAGTACAGCAATTTGCTTATTCACAGCCAGCAAGAGAGCAGGAGCAAGATTGCTATTAAAACAGAGTCTTATAAAATGTAATGTAATCACGGAATGACATCCTATTTGCCATAATCTATATATTACAGATTGGGAATTATATAGGCCATGAATGCCAGATATTGGGAACATTGAGGGTCACCTTAGGGTCTGTCTTTGTAGTTACAAAATAATATCTATATTTCTAGTTTAAAGGCAATTAGATAAATTAATAATTAGGAAGGAAGTGTTCACAAAATAAGAAGTGCCAGCTAAAGAAGCCACACAATATAATGCTTTTCTGTCCACGTCATCTCTTTGAAATCATGTTACTGGGTTCAGCGAAATGGCCAGTCATGGGTTAGCAGTTGTACCACTACTGCCCTCAGTAGGTTAGTCACTTAATTTATAAATAGATGGGGTGAAGACAAAGAGAACAGACAGACAGACAGAGACAGGCACAGAGAGAAATATGCAAGCATGCAGAATGCCACGTTGTCATTCTGGTGCAATTATTGGCACTAATTTGTTCATATTTCTCTGTATCCCTACCCCATTGAAAGTTCCATCCTACATTGACTTTATACTTGGTCCGTTGTGACTTGCTTTCACCAGTGAGACAGTAGCAAACATGTCACAAGCAGAGGCTTGAATAGTAATTAAGTACTGGGGCTTGCTTTCTCTCCACTCCAGAAATCTGTCAGTGCCATGGGAAGATGGACTAGCCCACTGGATAATAAGAGATCTATAACCCACTTGCCTCTGTTGTTTCAATAATAGTCAACTCCCTTAAAAGCAGATCCACCCACCTGACAGGTAGCTGACTGCAAATGCAAGAGTAGACCCAGGTCCAACCGTCATGAGAAACTTCCTGCCCAACCCAACTTGATCCATAGAATCATGAGCTAAAAAATTTGTTTAAATCACTAGGTTTTGTTGTTGTTTGTTAAGCAGTAAAAGATAGCCAGTAAATATATCTATCAATTATATCTGATAACTACAGACAAAATATATTTGTATGTGTATAAAATCCAAGGTCCATATATATTACTGAATAATGATTACATATTAGAAGGAAGATAAGTATAGGGGATATCTCCTCATAAATATTCCTTGTATTACTAAACTATAACTACCTTTATTTTTAGTAGGCAACAAAATGACTATTAGTACTATGCCCAGGATAGACCATTACAGAACAATAAAATATTTTGAAATAGGTTTTTATAAATTAAAACATTTCCTCTTTTTCCCAAGGAAAAGAGTTGTTGTTGCCTGATTATGGTAAGTCTATAATCAAATGAGTTCTAATAAAAAAAAATTATATTACTTTAGCCATTTTTAGTAACCAGAACATTACAGCTGCATTTACAATGTATAAGAAAACAAAACTTACTTAGCTGTATTGTATAAGGGAATACAGACGGAGATATTAAAAAAGATGTATTCATTGAAGAAAGAAAAGTTGCTATGGTATTCTTTTTATCAGAAAAAAGGGATAAAATGTCTCTCTGCATTACCACAAAGGAATTGTTATTTTATTTTTATATTGATTAATTAAAAGCAAAGAGATCTGTGGGACAGATCTATTTTTTTTTGCAAATAAAATGTTTAATTTCAGAAACTGAATTCACCATTTATAAATACACTAAAACAGTCAATATAAATTTAGATTAAGAATAGGTACAGTATTTTAACAAAATAAAAACTTTTCTAAAAAGTCATAGGCAAATGAATGATTTGTCTTACCCAGAAAGTTTTATATATCATAAAAATGTTCTATGTCCTTTAGGTGACTTTAAGATTTAAATAATTCTATACTGATTAAATGCAATATATATTTTATTATAACTTTTATAAACATACCATTTTGTAATCTTAACTACTTCCTTTTGTCTACTCATAAGTAAAATATCTAGATGAAAAATTAAAAAAATGATTAACAATCTAAGCATTGAAATGGCAAGCACATAAATATAATGACCACCATATAGATATATAAGGATATTTTTGTTCTAATAATACCTGCTATCACATTTAAATAAATGTGGAGATCAGTAAGATTATTGGAAGCTACAAAATACTTAAAATAGTCCCTACTTTCCAATAATCAAGTCCTAAAGATTCTGTTTCCTAAGTACCTCTTAAATCTATTTTTTTTTTCTTCTCAATTCTGTGCCATTAACTCAGATCTGGTTGTTTGTGTTTTTTGCCTGGATCACTGCATTGGCATCTTAAATTGTCCCTTTTCATTATCTCTTACTGTTTCCTGATCTTTGGACATCACACTCCAGCAATATAAAATTACAAGTAGTTAGTTGAATATACTATTTTTTTCATAAGTCCATGTATACATATGTGCTAAAATATCCTTTATTATTATTTATTGCATGAGTTCATACATTCTTTAAAAATTTGGCATAGATATTCCATCCAATTATATGAAATAGTCCCAATGAGTTATTAAGTTCTCCTCTCTTTTGCATTTGTATATTCTCTACATCTCTATGTTTTATATTCTATTTGTATGCTGATTTCTAGTGCTCTAGATCAAAATTACTTTTATCATTTTTTATCTTAAATAGAATAAGATTCTATTTTATCTTCTATATTATGTGGAATTTATTTTTATATTTCTTAGTGCTCAAAGTTACTATATAGTAACTTGAAATCATATAAAAAATAAATATCTCAGTAAAGATAAATACATGGACAATTATAAAATCTAGTATTCATCTAACAGCAATTAGTAACTCCATTTTTTGTTTTCTACATGATGTAATAAACTGGTATTATTATAATTTTGGCTTGTAACATTGTGTTTTATACATAATTTAAGAGGCCAATGCATTTAAAATTATTAGTTTTCAGTTTTGAACATAAAAAATGTAAAAAGATATAATTTTGTGATATCAACATGTGAAAGGAGTGGGAATGGAGAAGGTAGAGGAACAGCATTTGTGTATGTCATTGAAGTTAAGTTGGTACAAATCCAAATTAGAGTGTATAACTTTAGGACATTAAATCCACATGGAAACTACAGTGAAAATAAATATAGAATATACACAAAAGGAAACAAGAAAGAAATTTAACGATTTCACTGTGAAAAGTCAACTAAACATAAAAGGAAAGAAAAATGCAAGAAATCAGGAACAAAACGATATAAGACATATAGAAAATTAATATCAAAATGACAGAAGTAAGTTCTTCCTTATCAGTCAACCATAAAATGGTAGGAAATTTTGACACATGAATGAACCTTGGGGACATTATGCTAAGTGAAATAAGCCAGTCACAAAAAGCCAAGTACTGTAGGATTCCATTTATATGGGGTACCTAGAGTGGTCAAAATTGTAAAAACAGAAAGTAGAATTGTGTTTCCAGGGGTTGGGGGAAGCAAGGAGTGGAGATTTATTGTTTAATGGGTATAGAGTTTAATTTTTGCAAGATGAAAAGAGGACTGGAAATGTATGAGGGGAGATGGTTGCAAAATATGAATGCATGTAACACCAGTAAAATGTACACTTAAAATGGTTAAAATGATAAATGTCATGTTATGTATATTTCATCACAATAAAAAATTGGTAGAAAAGAGCAACACAAGAAACCCCTTGTGGCAATGAAATTAAGTATTTTGATTCTGATGCCAAATAAATGAAGTTATGAATGTGATAAAATTGTACTTAATTTACACACATGTATAAGTAAAACTAGGAAAATATGAATAATTTTGGTGGATCATATCAATGTCAGTATCCTGGCTGTCATATTACACTATAGTTTTGCAAAATGTTACCATTGGTGAAAACTGGGCAATGTGTACAAGGAATCTCTCTACATTATTTCATCATTTCTTATAAATGCATGTAAATGTCAATTATTTCAATTTTTAGAAATTAGAAAAATATTCTCAATAGTAAAAAAAATTGCCTTTCTACTGATGACCTAAAAGTCAGGAATCATAAATGATGATTTTTTATTTACATAAAAATAAAAAATATCTCCATGGCAACAAACATGAAGAAAATAATTCAAGAGGCAAAAAGACAAACTGTGAAAACAAAATGTATACCACTCATACCAAAGACAAAAGACTAATTTCTTAAAAATCAATAAATCAATAAGCACCCAACTACCCAAAAGAAAAATTTCAAAAAATATAACAGTACAAGAAAATATACAAATGGTTCTTAAAATAATGAAATGATACTTATTCTCATTTATAATAAAATACAAATTAAAACTATAAACTACCATTTATTTTCCATTCAGCAATGATAAAAATATTTAAACATATTGGGTGTTTTTCAGTTTATTTTTTTATTTTCTTTTTTAAATTTCAAAATATTATGGGAGTACAAACATTTTGGTTACATATATGCCTTTACATCATTCAAGCCAGAGCTACAAACATGCCAAATGTATTGAGAAATAATCATATTATTTGTTATTTGTGGTAGAGGGGAGTATATTTTATCTAGAGACCTCTATAAAGGGCTACTTGGTAGTATTTACCAAACTTAGAAAAGTACATACTTTTTCAATCCCGTAGTTCCATTTTTAGTAATTCATATTATAGTTGAATTTATATATGAATAATACTATGCATATGCAGAAGTTCAACCTAAATGTCCATTAAAAGTGATATGATTATATAAATTAGAATATAGTTATATATAAGTGAATCCATTCAAAAAGAATGAGCCCCATGAAAATGTCATGCTAAGTGAAAGAAATCAGTCACAGAAGACCACATATTGTAAAACTCTATTTATATGAAATGTTCATAATAAGCAATTACAGAACGACAAAAATTACTTGAGTGGTTTCCTAAGGCTGTAAGGTAGGGAAGATGAAGAGATATTGATTGCTAATGAGTATGGGGTTTCTTTTAGGGAGGACAAAATTAACTTAAAATTAGATTGTAGTGATGAATGCACCAGCTGAGTATACAAAAGAATTGAATCATACACTTTAAATTGATGAATTGTGTGATATGTGAATTATATCTCAATAAAGCTATTTTTAAAAGCATCTTCATGTTCAAGTCAATATTGTATCATAAGAAAATTGGGAATTGAAACAATACCACATTTTAAAATAAGTACTGTGTGAATTAATGTGGTAACACTTGCAATTAGCACATTATTCATATGTGTGTTACTAGGAATGCTTTCAAGAAAAACTTATTTTCTTCAGTATATAACATTTCATATACTAGTTTAAAAATAGTACTTTATTTGTAAATACCATAACATTCACACATTCACTGTCACATGCTTTGATCAGTAAATTCTAATTTTTTTGTATAACATAATATATATATATATATATATATATATATATATAAAGTCAGAAAGTCTCCATGATGTAAATCTGATAGCACAATGATTTAAAACCCAAACAATTAGATTTATCCTCTGTCCTATTCTCTATCCTCTCTTATCCTATCCTTTATTCTCTATCCTATCCTCTCTGTATATTAAACATCTGGCCCTTTTCTGACACATACCAGGACCACTTTATTAAAGATGACAAATCTTTCCAAAGCCAAAATTCAGCCAAGTCTCAAGAGCTTTTAAGAAATGAACCAAGATAAATTAACAAACTCATTTTCAATGATCATAAGCTCACATTTCTTTCATTCTTCCAATAAAATTAATTGTTAATATAATCATACATTTAACACATCCAATAAATGCATGATTTATATTTAGCCACAATATTCCTTAGCACCTTCTCCATATTATTTTTTTTTACTTACTAATTTTTATTCTCTGACCCAAGATATACAAATATGTCCTCCGTCAGAAATGCCACTCTTATAAATCAATAAACAAACTATATGAACTTCTCATTTCATAACTCTTCTTTAATCATGATAATGAATATTAGACCCCCACCATTTAACAAACTGACAGTATAGTTCTTTACATGTGTTTCTTCAATTTCTTTTTATCTTTGCTTATAAATATATAGATACCTTTCCTTTTTGTTTTCAAATAGTATAATTACCTCAAAGCTTGAAGAACTTCTTTTAGCTTTCCTTACAGCTCAGATCTGCTTAAAACAAACTCAGTGTTTGTCTAAAAATGTCTTTGCTTCATTTTTGAGAAATATTTTTTGGAGGGTATAGAATTTTAGGTTGGCAGGTTTCTTTTCTTTTAGTTATTTAAAAATATTCCATTATCTTTTGGGCTTCATAATTTTTCTCACACACACACACACACACACAAAAAAAAAAAAAAACAGCTGAAACTTCTAAGATTGTTTCCTTTACATTATATAGAGACTGAAATAAATTATATTTACCCTCAGAAAGGGAATGTCCCTGCTTCTGTAGTTCACTACTTTGTGCAAATGATTTTCTCTAAACTGTAGTTAACCTTTAGTCTTATAGTCTAGGAATATAGCTTTCACTTAATTCAGTTTACCATTGTCTTCAAAAGCTTTGAGAGTGGAATAAGGCCTTTTCAGCAAGATATGGGATCTCATCAACCAAGGAATTCTAGAAATTGCTGTGTGCTTTATATCCCAGCCATCAGTGTTTGTACATTGAGAGAGAACCTCTCTACTTTAAATCCTGTCTTCCAACTATTTGGGCCACAAGGCATATCTCTTGCTCTACTTTGTACCTTGGAGATCTTCCTCCTTTTTATTGTCCTGTCCTAACCTTCAGGGAGCTATTGCATTACATACCATAAAGGCTCACAGTGTCTCACCTCATATTTATTTGATTCCATCAGGTTTTAATGATTGATAAAACAATGTATTAGATAGATGTGTGATCCAGAGAACAGTCCATATTATTGACTGTCTATAAACATATTGATTTTAAGAATAAAAACTATTAATTAAACTGATTATGTTACTTTGCTATCCCAATGTGAGAAAAGGATCTCAAATCTCTGGCACGGTGGATTATTTTCTAATGAACTTTTCTAAAGTGGGAGAAAAACATGGCTCTTTATTCTCCAGAAACATAAGTTTTTCTTGACAAAATCTTGATTTGACTATATGAATTAAATTTAGTAAAAAGATAAACACAGCCTGATATACATAACAGGCAAAAAATTAGAAAATACATCTTATTAAATTTAACAAATCTTTATTTTCTTTTTAGTTCTCTTTATCTGTGGGCATAAACTTAAGACAGAAGGCCTAATGGCTACATAAAAATTCATGTTGTCATTTTAATCTAAGAAAATGTAGAAATTGATATGGCTGTAAAAAATTATGAAGAGGTGAAAAATGAGAACAAAAATGGGGCCAATCATATATTATAAACAAAACTGAGTTTTGGTGAAACTAAATGCTTTTATTTAACTATTTCCACTATCAATCTCAATTGTTTTTACAAATAACAAAAATTCTTTACAGATATTTTTAAAAGATTACTTTCATTTGTTTTTCTTTGACCTTAGCTTAAAACTACAAAAATTTAGAGTATCTTAAAATGTTCTCAATTACCTCAAGTAGAACAATAAAACAAAAGTAGCCCTAATTTAATTAATTTTTAAATAGTTTATAAGCCTTTTATAAGTAGTTTAAGGAGATAATAATAACTGTGTATCTCAACTCCACACATTCACTCATCACTATTCTAAATTCCCTTATTCTCTGAATTTTCCAGTTAAAATTCAAAATAACTTTGGAAACTTAAAATATATGGTGTGTTCTCTAAATGTATATGTAAATACCAGAATGATTTTTAGCATACAAATGGAATTACATATTAAACATGACTACAAGGAGAAAATCAAAAGTTTATGATTGACATATAGTAATTCTTCAAACTGTCAATATTCAGAGTTTCTGATGTCATTTCTTTGTGAGCAAATCTTGTATTTGAATAAGTTAAGTATCTTGGCAAGTACTCCTTTTCTACCTTAATTGACTTGTCACATATGCCAGTATGATTGACTGGCATGCCAGCAATGAACGAATAAAATGCCAAACATAGAAGTGTATGGCAGATCCTTCTTACTACAATAAGTATGATATTATTTGACAAGTGCAAGTGAATGATGTATATTTTTATTTTTTTATCATTTTGCCTTCATTTATTCACTCAGTATTCATGGCTTTAGTTTATGGCTCTCAGAGTCATAGAGATAGCATTAGTTTTAATTAATTTTCAGATTCTATTCTTAATAATATAAATATAAATATAAATAAACTGACATTATAAGTTAGTAGTGAAATGAGTAACTTGTTACAAAAATTGCTTCAATCATCTTAAAACATTTTTCAGTTATCCATTTGGGGCAATATTTTCAGTAATCTCATAATTTAGAATATGTGACACATTATGTTAAATAAAGAAAATGAAATATTGGTAATAAACTCCAGTTAACTTACTTAGCTATAACTTAGAAACAGACTATATGTATAGATACATATATATATATATATATATATATATATATACACATATATATATTCAACAACTTGGGAATTATCTATTCTAAAATTCTTTCTAAAAATCAAATGAGTAAATAGAGATCTAGAGAGATGAAATAACTTGACCAAAATCACTCAGTCACTCAGTTATTATAGTAAATTCTTCAAGTTGATGTTTTAAATTATTTTTTAATGTCCAAATCCTGTGTTCATTCTACCAGAAAATGAAATTGATCCCTAAGCTGAATAATGTCATGGTGTACCTTTATACATAAGAGGAGTAAATAAGTGTTAATCTTTCTGCTAGTTTCAACTACTCTAGAAAACCGTATGCAATATTGTCTTATTCATCAGACCACATGGTTGTGAATATGACACTTGTGAATTTGAAAATTGTTGAAATGAACAAGAAGACCCTGATTTTTGTAATGTGTTAGTTATGCATGCTTGCAAAATAAACTGTCCTTCGAAACATAGTAGTTGAAAACAATGATTTATTAATTCTCATAAATCTTTGGTCCAATTTGGTAGTAGCTCTACATTTTTCACCTATGCTCCTTCATGCTGCTAAATCTATGCTCTTCGTGCTGCTAAATCCAGCTAAAGGGTTGTCTGGGGGTTCAGCTGTAACATCTAAGATGTCTGAGCCTCTGTCTGCATTTTATCCTCAAGGAGACTAGATCAGGCTGGTTTTCTCACATGTCATGTCTGCATTACAAGATAGTGCACAGTCTATTGACTCTGGCTTAGAAGCTGCACACCATCATTTCTGCCACATTCCATTGGTTGAAGCAAAACCCAAGGCCAGATTCAAAGGGGTAGAAAAATAAAATCTGCCTCTCAATGGAAAGGGCTGCAACGGAACATCGTATTATGGCTTTTAAACCAGGCCATAATTGCAACAATCATACTCATTTTACAGCATGAAAACAAATATATTAATGAAACTCGGTGTATTTTGAACTGAGTTTTTATGAGATAATGTTTTGAATTTATATTATGCAATTGAGATGGGAGTATTTCCAGGATACACAGAATCTAAACACCCTAGCAAGTACCCTGGAAAATGATGCAAATTTGCTGCTAGGATGACTCTTATAAGTATTAATTTAAATATGCCATTCCTTGGTGCAGTGTTTGTTGATGTTTGTCATTTTTAGATTTGATTGAGCTGCTTCACATCTGTACCTTTATATTTGTCATGAAGCTAGGAATAAATTAACCTAATATTTCTTCATTTTTTTTTCAGATACAACTTTTCTCTTATCATCTTCTTGTGTTTCAAATACACTTATAATGAACTTGTTAATATTGTTCCACAGGTCAATGGGACTTGTTGTTTGTCTTTTTTTAGCATTTTTTTTCTCTCTTTACTTCAGTTTGTTTAGTTTCATCTTATTTGCTTCTGGTTCACTGTTTTTTTCCTCTATAATTTCTAATTTAGTTTAAGGATTATTCAGTGTGGGTTTTTTTTTAGATATTATGTTTTCTTTCAGTTTCGATTTTTTTTCATTTTTTTGTGATGGGATCCATTTTATATTGAGATTCCCTAATTGTTTTCTCCTTATGATCAGGGTTTGCTCTTAAAAACTTGAACTAATTTTTAATAGCTGTTATAAAGTCATCTTCTAATTCTGCTTGCTCTGCCAATTCCAGAACTGGTTTATATTTCTCCTGGCGATGGGTCTTACTAACTGCTTTTTGTATGTCTATTTATTTTCCACTGTATACTGGGCATTATGAATATTATCTTGATTATTTGGATTTTATTGTTTTCCTTAATAAAAGAAAAGTCTTTACTTGAGATATAGAGTAGACCTACCACTAATGTGTAACCTCTTTGCTACCTATAATACTAAATGATAACTGGCTAATTGGAAATAGGACATCTGTGCAAGCTGCAACAATTATTCAGCTCATAGCTCCCTAATAGTTGAGCTTCCTCTGGCAGTCATTCATCTCATCTCTTGGAGTGCCAACTTACATATGTTCAGCTAGGTCTTCAGCCAATGACTCATATGCATATTCCTGTACCTCCTTCTCTGCACAGATATCTACTCTATGGTACCATGATGTGAAAATTGCAGGCATCTCAATAGCTTCAAACTCCTATCATTTTCTTCTCAGCTATTTAATACCACTCTTGGGCTTCCTCTTCCTGAACTGTAGTCAGGAACATGTGTTCACACAGCAAACTAGAGCAATCAGATGGTTAATCAAATTTGTTTCTTTTCTCCCAGTTATTGAAGTCCTGTGATACCTGTTATCCAATGTCTGAAAAGAGTTCATATATTTTGCATTGATGTGCAGGTATTTGTGGTGGCAGACCAGGTCCAGCAGTAGTTACTTTGTGATGGTAGAAAGTAAATTACAAAACTGTACTCCATACAACTACAAAGTTGTTAGTAACAATATAGGGTAAATGCCCCTACATGTGACACACACACACACACACATATATACACACACACCCATATATATATATATATATATATATATACACACACACACATAACATAGCATCAGATGGCAGGAGGATAAAATAGGAATATAATTTAACAAAATATTGCCAAAATGATGCTGACTTATTTTCCAAACATTAAAGTAACATTTCTGGTAAGCATGTGGTTACAGGCATCAAAATATGTAAAAATAATTTATGTGGCAGTCTTACTCTTGGAAATATTAATATGTCTTTGTCTTTTTTAAGATATTATCATAATAAAAGCTTTGTGCAGAAGTTTGGACAGCAAAGAGTTGGGAGTATCCCAGTTCAGGTCCTCAAGTTTGTGTGTGTGATTATTATAGATAACATAGGTCTAGCCACACAGAGTATCAAATCAAGGAGACCAGCAGATAGGTCTATGTGCAATCTCAATGCAGATGTTATAGGGTGAAGGAATGATTAATACAAGTTGCATAATGTAATATTGAATTTTCTTTCTTTCTTTCTTTTTTTTTTTTTTTTTTTGAGACAAAGTCTTGCTTTGTTGCCCAGGCTAGAGTGAGTGCCATGGTGTCAGCCTAGCTCACAGCAACCTCAAACTGCTGGGCTCAAGCAATCCTGCTGCCTCAGCCTCCCAAGTAGCTGGGACTACAGGTATGCGCCACCATGCCCGGCTTATTTTTTCTATATATATTAGTTGGCCAATTAATTTCTTTCTATTTATAGTAGAGACGGGGTCTCGCTCTTGCTCAGGCTGGTTTCGAACTCCTGACTTGGAGCAATCCTCCCGCCTCACCCTCCCAGAGTGCTAGGATTACAAGCGTGAGCCACTGCGCCCGGCCTAGAATTTTCTGTGCTTCTTTATTTCACTTTTGGAAATAGATACATAACTTTTTGCCTACATATTATCATCAAGTTCAAAAGAAAGGCAGAGTTTTGAGGAGGAATATGGCAATTGGGAGACAGGGTTTTTCTCTCCATAATTACTGCAGGCAGAAGAGAATGTAAGTTACCATGATATCATAAAGTTTTAGTTCTCTCATTGAAGAGCAAAGCAGCATTGCTCTCAGGAAAAGCCTGAGAGACTGACCATCAACAGGTTTTTAAAGGTGAATTTAACAAGGTCCTGTACCTTATTGTCAATTTTCAGGGTCACCAACAATTAAGATTTGAATTGACATTAAAAGAAAAAGTATGTATGTCTAACAAACACATGAAAAGACACATGAAAGGATCCATTAGTCATTTGGGAAATGGAAAGTTAATCCACAGTGAAAGATCATTTTATACCCACTGGAATGGCTATAATCAAAAAGATATATAATAGTAGGTGTTGGTGAAAATAAAGAAAATTAGAACCCTTATATTTTGCTGGCAGTAATGTCAAATGGTGAAGCTACTTAGGAAAACTGCTAAGCAGTTTCTTAAAAAGTTAAATATAAACTTAACATATGATCCAGTGATTCTCATTCCTAAGTATCTAACCAAGAAAAATAAAAATGTGTGTCTACACAAGGACTTATATGTGATTATTCATAGCAGCATTATCCATAAAAGCCAAAATTGGAAAAGCTTTATCAGCTGGTGAATATCTAAACAAAATGTGCTATATCTATACAGTGGAATGCAATCAAAAGGAACAGGCTACTGTTAAGTGCTACAACATGGATGAACCTCAGAAACACTATACTAAAGAAGTCATACAAAATGCCACCTGTTATGATTTCATATTTATTAATGGTCTAGAAAGATAAATCCTCAAAAATAAATTATAGATTAGTAGTGGATGCAAGTAGGAATGGGGACTGTCTAACTATGGACACGTGAGATCTTTCTGTGTTCTTGGATATGTTCTAACACTAGATTTTTTGACAACTCTTTAAATTTACTATAAATTATTGAATTTTACACTTAAAATGGATTATTTTATGGTTTGTAATATCTAACTCAATAAATTTGTTTAAAAAAACAATAACATGACATCTAAAAATAAACTTAATATTACAAAATAGAATGTCCTTATGGTATTTAATAATGTACTTAGAGCAGAGTACATTAAGATTAACATTTTAGCACCTGGAGCTTTTTCCTAATTATTTGTCATTTAGGGGAAAAAAAACTGAAAACTTCACTTTACCTTGGGTGAGGGGGGCGTGGGAGAATTTTTTATTTTAACAGATCAGGAAAGAATTATTTTCCTATAGAATATTTGTCTTAAATCTCCCTTGTACATATTTTAAGGTCATTTTGCACAATAGCAACACTAAAGGAAAAAATACCTAGTGGAGTAATCACTGGACCTCTCTATGAAAATGAAAATCTTTTATCTTATATATGTTAATTTTTTATCAATGTTCCATATTTTGAAAGATGAAATATAAATTTGTATTTATATTTTTTATATTTGTATTTATGATTTTTATGTTTGTATTTATATTTTTTATAAATTTGTATTTATATTTATATTATATTTTGCTAATTTCACCTTTCATATTATTTGTTTTTTGGAAGAAGAAAAAGGTTATGCTCTGTATAAGATCAAAACCTATCAGACATTCCAGATTTACATATAAATGCTTTAAATAAGTTCATGTATAGATAACTACCTAGAAAAGTCTAGGACTCTTTGGAGGGATTCACTATTTTTTCTTATGATAGTTGTTTTTTCCTCTCTCAAATTACCTATATCTCCCAGTCACTACATGCTGGAATACATTTGTTGTCCAGTGAGACTAGCAGTATATAAAAATTCTAACAATATTCATCCAAATGGAAGAGTCTTTGTTTTCAACAATAGCTACCACTGGAACCAATGACTGAGAATTATATTACTGCTATGGATGGTTGACGAACCCCTTTTAATGATAAGGTTTATATGAAGTCTTCTTCTGTTGGCATAATGTCAGTGAATTAGAGAGACTTGTGATACATTGATATATTTCCCTCTTATCTCCTTGTTCCCTAATTTGGTTGTTCTCAAAGTATAGTCTGTGGAGCCCAGGCAGCACTTAAGACCTTAGTGTCATGAAATAGTGTTGATAGCAGCACCAAATTATATCAGTAGTCTAATAATCATTCTATTTTTCATTGCCATATATTAACAGTTTCTAAAAAAGAAAAATAATATTGAGTTTCACATAACAGTGTTCTTGTTGAAACAGTAAAATTATTAATTTAATGAAATCTCAGCCCTTTTTTGCATACATTTCTAACAGTCTGTATGACAAAATGAAAGTGCACACAATATCTTTCTGCTATATTCTTAAGTGCCATGACCATTCCCCCCAAAATAGAATCTACTTAGGCATTGTTAAGATACAGGCTCCATTAGCTTGTTTATTTTTAGTGTAATATCATTTTATTTGAAAACAACTGACATGCTATAATTATTCAGACAGACTTGGAGAGATATTTTCTCAAAAATTAATGAAGTTAAACTGTCATTCCAATGAAAACAACAAGCAATATATATTGCAATGATAAACCTCAAGGGGAACTTTTGATCAAGGAATCACTTCCCTCAGTGAAGAAAACATAAGCAGGAGACCTCCAGGATACCCCACTAGCATTATGAACACCTGTAGTCTTTACTGCTGGAGATTCCTGCAGTCTCCACAGGCCCTGAGCTCAGTTTTGGAAACTTCCTGGTGCCCACAGGGTTGTACTGCTGTGACACTCCCAGGGATCACTGTCTAAATGAAGCAAACCAGCTGCACAAACCCTTGCAGCCTAGGCCACCAAGGCATTTGCAGGCAATGATGCAATTGACTACAGATGGGAAAGCTGCATGGAGACCACACTACACTGTCTGCCCAGAACCAAAGCCAATGCACTCTAGCCACCATCCTAAGACACATCTGCAGTGAAAGTCTTTCCCTATGCAATTGGAACAGGAAACTGTTCTACCACATGCACAGATATCAATGCAGAGGCATGATAAACCTGAAAAAGCAAGGAAACGTGAACCTCCAAAGAACCACAATAATTCTCCAGTAAATGATTCCAAAAGAAATATAAATTTACAAATTACCTAAAAAAACACTCAAAATAATGATATTTTGGAAATTCAGTGAGATGGACGAGAATACAGATAAAGGAAGAAAGAATTCAAATAAACTCAATCAGAAATGAAAAAGGAGACATTACAGCTGATACCACAGAAATACAAAATATCATCTGAGATTACTATGAAAACCTCTATACACGCAACCTAGAAAATCTAGAGGAAATGGATAAAGTTTTGGACTCACGCAACCTGTCAAGCTTGAATCAGGAAGAAATAGAAATCCTGAACAGACAAAAAATGAGTAGTGACATTGAAACAGTAATAAAAAAATCTCCCAAAACAAAAAGCCCTGGACCATACCGATTCATAGCCAAATTTGTACCAGACTTACAAAGAGGAACTGGCATCTATCCTACTGAGGGAACCCTCCCTAACTAATTTTACAAGCCAGCATCACCATGATACAGAGCCAGGAAAGTATACAACAACAAAAAAGGAAAACTACAGATCAATATCTCTCATGAACATGAATACAAAAATCCTCAACAAAATACCAGCAAACTGAATCCAACACCAAAGCTATCCTTCAGAAATGTAGTAAAAATGGCAAAAGATAACAAGTGTTGCTGACAATATGTAGGAAAGGGAACTTTGCACACTGTTGGTGGAAATGCAAATTAGCAAAGTCATTATGAAAAACAGTAGGGAGCTTCTTTAAAAAATTAAAAACAGAACTACCATATGAGCCAGCAATCCTACTTCTGAGTATACATCCAGAGGAAATGAAATCAGTATTGGTGATATATATCTATATATATATGTCTATATATATGTATGTATCTGCACTCCCATGTTTATTGGAGCACTATTCATAATAACCAAGATTTGTAATGAAAGTGTCCATTAGTGGGCACATGGATAAAGAATATGGGGTATAAATCAACAATAGAATACTATTAAGCCATAGAAAAAATAAAATTTTGTCATTTTTCACAGCATGGATGAACCTGGAAGACATTATGTTAAGTGAAATAAGCCAGAAACAGAAAGTTAAATAACATATGATCTTACTCATATATTTAATACAAAATGTTGATCTAATAGAAGTAAATAACAGAACAGTGGTTACCAGAGACTGGGAAGAAAAGGGAATAGAGAGAAATGGGGAGAAATTGGTTAATTGGTAAAAAGTTACAATTAGATAGGTGAAATAAATTCTAGTGTTCTATTGAACAGTAGGGTGACTTTAGTTAGCAATAATGTATCATACATTTCAAAATATCTGGAAGAGAGGATGTTGGATGTCCCGAATACAAAGAAAGGATAAATGTCTAAGGTTATAGATATGACCATTATTTTGATCTTATCACTATACAATGTGTACATGTATCAAAATATCATATTGTACCACATAAATTTACACAATTATTATTTGTCAAATTTTTAAAATGTTAAATAAATGTGAAAGATTTTACTAATTGATATGTTTTAATCATTACTTTCTACAATGAGAGAGCCAATTCTCCTAGCCAGATTAATCTCCTTACTTTTGCTGGATCATGAAATGCTCAAACACTTCTCAATGCTGTGTTGCTGTGTTTCCTTCACTTTAAAGAGCATTCTGAAGTTTTACAATCTTACCAATTTTAAAATTTAATTTCAATTTAACTTAGATCTAGAAGAAATATATACTATTACTAGGTGAAACTGGAAATACTCTTGGTTCAAGCAGCTTGTCTTTTCATAAAATGGTTACATGAGATAAAATATAATATACATTCACTTTTCTCTTATGCATCTTGAACAAAAATAAAATATTTTACTGAAGTAACTAAATTAAAATATTAACCACTACTGCTAAATATTTCCAAAGAAAATGAGCAATGTACATATCTATTCTATATATCAGAGTAAATTTGTCTTAATTTAAATTATGAAATTTCTTTGAGATTATTTTAAGAAAATTTATTAATAGAGAAATTATCAATTTTTGAGAATGAGACTTTTACCTTAATAGGTTTAGAAATTAAACTTTATTAAAAACAAGATTTTCACATTTGTTAGACTCAAGTGTACAAAAACAAACAACCAAAAATCTCAGAAAATATCTTCAACTGTGAGAACACAGAGAAATTCAGAGACTTTTTTTATTGTCATTCCCTTGTTTTAAAAGGTGCATGTGTTTTGTTTCAGAGGTCTTTTATTATGCATGTTACTAAGAAAGAAGTTCAAACATTGCCATGTATGTCCTTCAAATTTCAGTTTCTTTTGAAACTGAAGAATACGTTTTAAATCTCCCATTTCTTTTTCCATGTGTCTCAATTTGAACATCTAATGGTCCTGTTATGACCATCATCTTTTCTTTAGAATCTGGACTTTTTCCTAAAGAGAAATAAAATGAGGTTTCTACAAAGCAAGATTATTATTTTATATACTTGCCAATATTTTTGTGGAAAAAGTAAGTGGCAGGAAATGTCAGACTTTCAAATTTAAATCCAGAATTAAAAAGATTCTTGATATTATATGAAATTGAATGCGTTGATCATGGTTCCATAAAAATCAGTGATTTTATTATGATATGCTCAGCTTTTCTAAAGTCTCACTACTAAATATAACTGTAATGGTTCCTTCTGGACTACAGAGTATAATACCTTGCAATGAAGACATTGTGACATCAGTGTTTGCATCCTGTTCAAATGTTCTTAAATTTCTACTTTCCATATGAGTGTTAGCTCACAAAATTACTTTAAGTTAAAATCTTCACAGCAATCTCATCTATAAATTTTCTATCTTAAACTTTCTTACAAATCTTTACTAAATTGCTGCATGATGAACTTATGAGGTACTTATATAGGTAGAGAATCATAACTGATTCTTAATTCACCTGTTTAGTGATGCTTTGAAAGTGGAACCCTCTTATTCTATATTTTGGCTTTCAAACAACTTGGTGGGTACAGAAGAAGCATAGATATATTAATAATTTTCTGCATCACAACCATACAAATGACTACTCCACTAATTTGCTATACCCTGGTGCTACTTCTAAGGGATTTGTGATAATGGCAGCTAAAGCCAAATCAACCTAACTTCTTAGTGCTGATTAGCTTTAACTTACTGTAATAGCTTTCTACTAGTCTTCTCTGAGTTAGTGATGTTTGTTCTGGAAAACACATATTCATCATCTCCTCCTGTAGGTCAAGTGGGACCTGGTCCCTGGGAGAGGAAACAGGAAAAATTGTTTGAGAAATCTGCTACATTCTGTAGAATTGTGTTGATCATTCACCCCATTTTCCCTTTACGGTGTTCTTTTATCATAGGATCTAGAAGACTTGGAAGTACATTTTTAGAAGTACTGCCAGTATGTTCCTAGGTATAATCTGTCAAGGAAATAGTGTAATTTTGGAAGACATAGGAAAAGCCAAAACAATTATTACTTTCACAGCTGTGGCATCAGTCACCAAGGCCTTAGCATCAAAGTTTTGCCAGCACCTTCTTGGTGTCCTATGAAGAATCACCTTCATTGTTAAGTATATTCCTAAGAATTTTATTTTCTTTGTAGCTATTGTAAGTGATATTGAGTCTTTGATTTGATTCTCAGCTTATCTGTTATTAATATATATGATTGCTACTGATTTGTGGGCTTTGATTTTGTAACCTGAGACTTTGCTTAATTTGTTGATCAATTCTAGGAGTCCTTTGGCAGAGTTATAGGGATTTTTCTAGATAAAAGATTATATTGTCAGTAAACAGAATAGTTTGACCACCTGTTTCCCTATCTGAATGCCCTTTATTTCTTTCTCTTGCCCGACTGCTCTGGCTAGGCCTTTCAGCACTATGTTGAATAAAAGTGGTGACAGTGGACGCCCTTGGCTTGTTCCAGTTCTTAGAGGGAATGTTTTCAACTTCGTCATGTTCAGAATGATGTTGGGTGTTGATTTGTCATGTATTGCTTTTATAATTTTGAGGTTTATTCCTTCTAGTTTGCCTAGTTTGTCAAGGTTTTATTCAAGAAAGAGTGATGGATTTTATTGAATGCTTTTTCTATATCTATTGAGATGATTATATGGCCTTTGTTTTTGCTTCTGTTTATGTGGTGAACCACATTTATTGATTTGCATGTACTTCGTAAATAGTACTAGGAAAATTGGATACCCACATGCAGAAGAATGAAACAGGATCCCTATCTTGTGCCATATACAAAAATTAATTCATGATGGATAAAAGACTTAAATGTAAGGTACAAAACCATGAAAATTCTAGGAAAAAAATGTATAAAAAAATCTTTTAGACACTAGCCTAGGCAAGGAATTTGTGACTAAGACACAAAGACAATGCAGTAACAACAACAAGAACAAATACATAAATGGACTTGATTAAGTTAAAAAATTTCTGTACAGCAAAGGAAATCAACAACAGAATAAAGAGACAACCTGCAGAATGGTAGAAAATATTAGCAAACTATACATCTTATAAAGGGCTAATATCTAGAATCTACAAAGAACTCAAACAATTCAACAAGAAAAATACAAAGAACCCCATTAACAAGTGGGAAAAATAGATAAATGGAAGTTTTTCAAAAGAAGACATGCAAATGGTGAAGAATTATGTGAAGAAATTCTCAATATCTCTAATCATCCAGGTAATGAAAATTAAAATCATAATGAAATGACATCTTACCCTTTAGAATGGCTATCATTAAAAATTCCAAAAACAATAGATGCTGGCATGAATGCAGAGAGAAAGGGATGCTTCTACACTGTTGGTGGGGCTGCAAATAGTATAGCCTGTATGAAAAATAGTATGCAGATTCCTCAAAGAAATAAATGTAGACTTACAATTCAACCCAGCAATCTCACTACTGGGGATCTATAAAGGAAAAGAACTTATTTTCTCGAAAGGACATCTGCACTTGAATGTTTATTGCATCACAATTAACAATCACAAACATTTTGAATCAACCTAAGTGTCCATCAATTCATGAGTGGATTAAGAAATGTGGTCTGTGTGTGTGTGTATATATATATATATATATATATATATATACACACACACATATATATGCACATATACACTATGGGATACTACACATGCATAAAAATAAATATAAAAAGGAATAAAAATGAATGAAATAATGTCTATTGCAGCAACTTGGATAGAACTGGAGAACATTACCCAAAGTGAAGTATCTCAGGAATAGAAAAACAAGCACCACACACACTCTTTAATAACTGGGAGCTAATGAATGGGTACACTCAGGCACAAAGGGAAGTAAAAGTCATTGGAAATAAAGAAGGGGGGATGGAGGAGAGGAGGGAATAAAATTTACCTATTGAGTACAACGAACACTATATGGTGATAGGTACACTAAAAGCCCCAACTTAAGCATTATAAAAGGTATCCACATAATAAAAACATGTGTACCCCCTTAAGATTTGGAAATTAAAAAAAGAATAAGTATCTTTAGTGAAGTGTGCAATGAAATAAATGGAAGTAGTTTCCTATGATTTGAGCATTTTCTGATTTTCTAAATGGTAGACTGGCTTGGCTAATCTTTTTTTTTTCTCTAGGTTTTCTTTTATTATAATCTCTTCTATTAAACTATATCCTGTTTGAAATCCCTAGAGTGATTTTCATTTCACTAGCTGAATCCCAACTGATACAGAGCCTCTGGAAGAAAAGGGACCTAGAATTCATCCCCTTCTTTTTAGAATTTTGGACATGCAATTGACAACTGAAATTTGTAATTTTGAAAGTACATGTGGCACTACCTCTGCTTGTGCAGAAACTAGACTCAGCAAGAAAGGCATTTAATGCCATTGAGGCATTAAAAATAGATGTATCATATATCATCTCCATGCCTCACATAAATGAAAAAGCCATTATCAGACAAGATTCCTCAGTCTTCCCACCAACAGATCTGCAGACCTGAATTTGCAGTTTTTCTTTCTCTTTTGTTATAGTAGAGGGACTCCTTCTGTAATCAAGGAAGCCTATTGCCTCCTCTTATTTTCTCAGTGATTCCACCTTTCAGTTCTCTTGCTCCTTCTATATCTTCAGCTTCTTTTCCATCAACAATAATGTTAATAAGCATGTAATTATAGTTCAGGAATGCACATCTACAAAAATATCTCCTTTTTTTAACCAAGATTAAACTATATTTTAGCTAGTCTAATATTGGCTAAGAATTTAAAAGAAGGTATTTATTTATACTGCCTCTGGTTTCTTACTACCAAACATTTGTCAAAACATTCTGAATCATTTAGCTTCTTGAAATATTCACTATTCATCAAAAACTTTCTCAGCTAAGGTTATTCATTTGTTCATACTCCCCCACACACACCATTTTTTCTTTAACAATGTATTTAACATAGCGCTATGTTAAGAGCTGGTCATATAGAGAAAAATATAAATAAAAGAGAAATTATTTCCACCTTGATTAATGACTTATGTGTTTCAAATACAATTAACATATTTTATCTTATTAAACTCTACTTTGTAAAACAAACAAAATAGTAACAACTTATTGCAGCAGTTAGAAAGGAGGATATATAAAAAAGTAATAATCTCTTCCAAACTAATTAGTTAATGTTAACAGTATGATATAGAGTTGTCCACATATTTCTCTATACTCATTAAGTTTGAAACACATGAAGTTGCTTATATTTCATTTTTCATTTACAAAATTGGAATATCAAATGGTGCAACCTAATGTACATGTACACATATAAAGACTTTTATTTACTTTATCTTAAATAGTTTTTGAGGAATGTTCAAATAATATTTTAAATATATGAATTGTTAAATGAATGAATGATATGTGTGTCACCATTATTGAGAAAATACAAATAAAACCAAAATCTCCTGCCAACCCAGAAAACCCCTTCACAAAGGTAGAAGAGAAAAACAGTTTTATTACTTAATAAGCATTAATCCTGAGTGTGATGATCATCATACAAAATCCACTAAGAATTGCAAAGACAAAAAGAAATCTCACCTTTTTTATATAGCCAAGCAGATATAACCCATTGCATACAGGTTCTCAAACAATAGCTACTCCTCGAATAAGACTTGATGGTATCATTTGTTACGCACAGTTCATCTTAACTCCACCTGGTAATGGGGGGACTCTCTGTTAGTTAATTGGCTTCACCTAAAAAGAAAACTAAACTCATATATTTATGACAAGAGATAATTTTGCAACTTGGCCAATATTAGGCTCTTACCTTCCCACAAAAACTGGGAAATAGGAGCAATATATTCCTTGGTAATTACATTTCAAACAGATGGTTTCCATGTCCTTGAGAAAGACATTCCTATGTTGTAAAACAGGAAAGAGGCTTATTTAGCCTTTAAAAAGTTTTTTAATATGTTGCAAAGAGACGTAGAAAAAAACCTAACAATTGCAAGTTTTCTAAAGTAAATGACCACAATGAAAGGAAGTAGGACATATTTTTCCTTCTTTTTCACAGGGAAAATTAAGTTTCTTATTTTAAATTATATTTACCCGTATAGCTTACATATGAAAAATAAAAATATTTACATAATTTAATTATCTTTCTATATAAAAATATTCTTCCAAAGTTTGAATAGTTTGGTTCTCCAACGTGGTAACTTTATAGATGGCAGAAAGGAGGCTACTGATAGGTTGGAGAAATGAGAGGATTAGTCAGCAAAGGAAGTCCTATAATCAGTAATCCATGTAGATATTATTTTTAGGCAATAAAACAAACAAAACTATGTATATAAAAGTAAATTTCTGTCAGCTTTTCTTTGGGTATATAAACACTCATGATCAAACTGAATAAATTCTACACTTTATTTCTCCTAATAGTTTAACAGTAAGTGCATGATTGTTGCAGTAAAAAATGATATATTAGATCTTGATTGTAATTAAAATGCATCCCCTTTCTCATTGCAGACATTCAAATATATATTGGAAAGTCACAACCAGCAAAACAAGAAGACAGAATGAAATAAATCACAGTTATAAAGACACGGAAACAGTACATATTTTTACTTATTATTTCTTGTCCGAATAACTGCATACTACTTTCAATTTTTATATTCAGGCATTTTTGTATCACATATATGTGTTTATTTGCATGTTTATCACCTTAAATTATACTTGGTTTTACTCCTAATACTTGTATATTTCCTGGCACATATTTGCCAGCACCCAATTACTATTTATTGGATAAAATCTTGGAATGGTTTTAGCTTAGGGTGATTGGGGTGCTAAACATTCTCAGTCAAGCAGGTGGTAATATCATGGTTTTGGATGATCATCTCATTCATAACATGGTAAAAGGATGTGAGTGTTACAGATATGACCCATGAGGAAAACTCTGAGCAGTTGACACATAGGAAACAGAGTTCAGAGCATGTGGAAAGGTTTCATGCAGGTATGCAAAACATGATTTCTCCCAGACAACTTAGCTGTGGTTCAGGAGAATTTCCTCAGGACTCTCAGTAAGATCTGGAGTGATAAATAAAAACTGTAACCAAAAGGTTAGAGAAAATACAATGCTCAGTTATATTCCAGTGAACACTATATAGCACAGTTACTTCACAACTCCAGAAACTTCCTTCTCCTTGAGATGAAGATATTGTTGAATCTTACTAAGCCAGACATTGCCAAGTCTGAGAGTAATATTGGCAGAGAGACTCAGGCAGGATATTTATGGAGGGGAGGAATGGTGGGAGCAGGATGGGCTGGAAGGGGAATAACAATCTTTGCAGGTTTCATATCTTTGCAGACGTCATGGTTTGGCTAAGGAGGCATGGTTATATTTAACAAAGAGATTCATGCTTATTCAAGGATTATTTTCATAATAAGTGAAATAAACTCACCTTAGATCACCTTAATTGAGGAGAATTATTTTGTTTCATGGGGAAGAACCACAAGAAAATTTAAGATGAAACTCTTTCTTGCACATTTAGAACAAATACATCAAATATTACCACAACTTTGTGTGACAGGGCTGCAGAAAGCTCAATTTTCACATTCACAGAACATTTGACCTGAGAAAAAAGATTGCCTCTCTCTCATCAATATTTTAAAATTTCGAAGGAAATACTTACAAGCCCATTAAGGACTGTGAATAAGGAAGCAATAGCCCAACATTTCCCATTCAAACCTCATAGTGGGAATATGAGGAGGAAGTACCATTCCTTAAAAGAACAGAAAGGCCAATAAATGGATATTTGTGAGCTACAAAGCCATTACATTTTGGATCTAATGCAGAGTGTGATAGAGAAATCATAGATCTCAATATGTGTTGAGCACCTACTATGTGCCCTATAAACTTTATATGTACATTATAAGCTCATTCAAATATTCATAAAGTAAAATAAATATGAAGATAAATGGGATGATACTGGGGAATATCTTTGCCCTATAAGATCTAAAGCAGAAGGAAACATTTATTATTAAAATAAAGAAATAATGATATATCCTTAAACCATTAACACTAAGGTTTAACCTGTCTATTGATTTTAAGAGTATTTCTTTGCCCAAACACAACTAGATAATTTAAAAATTCAGTCTACAGGAGAGCTGATATTTGCTGAGTACCTCATGCAAACATTTTACATGAACTATATAATTTAACCCTCACAAAAATACTGCAATGTAGGTATTTATATTTTTTAAGATATAGGCTAAGCAACTTAAGCAAAGAAACCTAAATATACATTGACTTAAAACAAAGATATAGGTTTCTTTCTTTCGAAGGAACACTTAGACATATGGGGTGATCCAAAATGAGTTATTTAGAGAGGTTTCTGGCAGACTTAAGGTAGAGTTTCCATCACTGAATCCAAGACATTGTCATTTTCTAAGTTCAGCTATTGCCATTTTCCAGCTAGTGAAAAGGAGGAGGGAAGGAAATCAAGGATTCATATAGTTTTTAAGAATATAATTTGAAAGTTACATATATCCCTTGTGTTCTTCTGTTAGCCAGAACTCATTCAGATGGTCACACTTATGAACAGGGCAGGCTAAGTAATGTAGGTAGCCTCTAGTTAGGAGAGCAGGACCCCTACTAAAATGTGGTGGAGTTGACCTCAGTAGATTTACCAGAATTTACTGTGAACCTAATAAATGTAGCATTACTTTTGGATCCCCTCACTTATACAGATTAATTCTAAGGCCCTGTGTGGTAGGGGAACTAACAACACATTCATTTATTTACTTTATATCCTTTTTTTCTTAACACCTTCAAAAGATTCATCTGCCCCTGGCTAGTAAAGCCTATTGGCAAAAGGAATACAAGGAGAATAAATTCTGGAAGAAAATTCACTACCTCTACTCCCAAATCATTTCCTTCATTTTACAAATGAGACCCAGAGAAGTTAAGCATTTTGCAAAAAATCACGTAACGTTGGAGTTGAAATTAGAACCCGGATCTCCATGACTCACAAAGTTTTGACCAGCAGTACATTTCTAGTGAATCAAGTATGTCTATCTTTTAGAATTTCATTTCCTTCTGGCAGTATTTCAGGAGAAAAGTTAGACAATCTAGCAATTACAAAGTAATTGGCTACATCACTTTGCCCCTATCTGTTCAGATGATCTTGGGAGACAAAATGAAAGTGAAAGAGAACACATGAGGTCCAGCTGACAAGCTGTCAGGACAGCCAGTTAGTTTGGGCAATGCCACACTCAGCTCAACCCAAAGGTTAATAACACAGATGCAGTCAAAGATCTGATGGATAGAGGCTGTGAACTCTGTATCAACAACTTACAGCAAATGCCTGGAGGTGGCAGATGAAGAGGCCCCTCATCAATTAAGCATGGCATCCCATTTTTATAAAATTGTCAAAAGGGATTATTAAATTTCACATCTTAGTTTGCTTGGGGAAAAAAAGTCAAATAATGCAAAAGGTTGCAGTTTAAAAACATTTAGTGTAAACTCTTGCTTCTGGCCTCATGTCAAACTGTCAGAGAGGTGCTGTACAGTTTGATCCATGTTTCACTTTTCCATTTCTGAGCCAACATATTTCTTTATACTGATTAAAATTACTGATCGATAAATTTAGTTTAAGAATTATACAAAATGAGTAAACAATTGTGAAGGAAATAGCTTCAAAGTCTGAATATGAGTGCAAGTTGAATATTTATTCAGCATAGTAACTTGGATTGATTGTACATTCCTCAAAGTTAAATGCTATAACACAACATTAGACCTAGTGCATGCTTTTTATATTTTCTTATTCAGAGTAAATTCAGAAAACCATTCTGCATTAAATCATAGAGGATTTATGGTGGTCCGTATACGTTCTTAATTTCAAGACTGGGTGCAGAGGGCTCCATCTAATTTGAGTTGAATTTACTGCACATCAGCTTGTGTAGCCTTTTGTTTCACAGACTAGGGCTTCCCAATGAGGGTCAAGATTACCATTATCTGCAGGTTCCTCAAGGAAACTTCCAATGTCAAGTACAACCAACAAACCTGATATCTGGGGTACAAAGTTACTGAAAAGTTTTCACTGAAAAAAAATTTCTAAATAGAACTGAGATTCTCTTTAAATCTTTTTTAATCTTCCTATCATATTTTTTGTTTTATACAAAATAATATTTTTAAAAAATTATGTTCACTATCTAAGAATAGACTTAAGGAGTAATTCAATTTCAAACCAAAAGCTCATTACTTTCATATTTCATTTTATGCAACTCACAAAAATAATAGCATTTATATTTCAAGAGCTGGATATAAAACAATGCCTTTCCAAGACAACTTTTCTATACAAATTTTAAAGTTAATATCAACTTTTTTTATTTAAAACTTACTGGAGGAAGCTGATGCATAGTTTTCTGACATACACACTTGAAAAAATGTTTTTATCAAACTTCTTAGAAAAACATTTGGATAAATTAAAAATAATTGCATTAATATGCATAATTTTCATATGCCTTTGATTTTTCCTGCTTTTCTAATTCCTACATATTTTATTTTGTGAAGAGACATCACTAACAATACTTTTGGTTCTTGAGAAGGCAGGATGGTGAGAATCATCTCTCTTATGTGAACAGAGTGTGAATGAAAATTGATTATACAAATTGAATTCATTCCTTTTACACCCAACTAAAATAAAGTCAAGAGGTCAAGAGAAAAAAACACTCAGGTCACAAACATCTGCTCTACAAACTGTCTCGCAAACTTAATGTACTGACATGACTTTAAGACTGCTTTTACCTAGTAAATGCTACAATTTACCAGCTCATCAGCTCCTGTGTAGTGACAATGCACTTAATTTATAAAACAACTTATATAACTTTTATCTTTCCCAGTAAAATCCCAAATTTCTCCTTTGTTCTTTGTACATACCAGAGACCATCCAGTCTATACCTATGCTCCAAATTGCAAGGCTATCTTTTGTACATTCTCAAATAAAAGCTTTTGCGTGGAGATTTATCTCTATATTTTTATTTGATATTGACATTACCTGGTGTCAGAAGTGAGATTCAAAGTGACTTGACCTTGGAGAGATTTGGTAGCCCCAAGAACTGGCATGCAGTGCCCACAACAGTTCTCTTGAGCCACCCACTCCCACATGTTGCCTTCTATAGCCACATTGAGTCTCTCTCAGATCAAACTTTCATTTTCTTTGGTTGAGTTTTTTGGTTCCATTTGGGATTTGATTTATGAGAGGTCTTTCCTCTCTTGTTTTTGAGGGGGTTCCTGTTGAAGAAGGCTTCTGTCCTTTTTACTAAATATAAACTTTATTCTTTAGTTCATTTTGTACACTTGGGTTTTATTTTGGCTTTTACATGTTCAGCTTTTAGCCAAACAATACAGATAAATTTATTTACACAGTAGGCTCACAAGGTTCAAAAGTATGCTAGCATAGCCCTGCATTGGGGGGCCCATCTGGTTATATGCTTAAGCATTGTGGCCCATCATAATATACTTTCTTATCTCCATGGACCTATTATACTAAAAACAATTTGGAATTACAGTGGCCATCCTTGGGTTCTTTTAAATTCCCTAAATTTCCCTTTCTCAAAAAATAAATTAGATGGGCATGGTTACAAAATTAAACAATCTAAGTGGGACATATATTTTAATTGGTTTCTTGAGATATCCAAATGTATTTAAGACTCAAAAATAGCCTTACTTGAAAATACTGTCTCTAAGTTAATTGACACAAATAAGCAATTAAATGAAAAAGGCCTTAGAAGCTTAAGCCCCTTCTGTTTCTCAGGTACCACCTACTATCTTTCCCCTTTCCCCTTCCCTTCCCAAACTTCTCTTATTCCCTTACACTTACTACTCTTATTCCTGCTATCCCTTCTGCTCCCAAACTTCAAGCTATAAAAATCTGTCCCTTTAAGATCTTTACTTTCCCCAGATTTCCCATGTCCCTTGGATTAAGCTGAACTCTGCTATAGCCAAAGAATTTCCTAAGGTTACTGAGGATCTTCATCACTTTGTCAATAAATTTAACATCACAATCCAGGCTTAATGGCTCTTCTTCTTTGATCTTTGTCAGTGTGTCCACATACTCATGAGAGAAGGCTAGGCCCAACATGGAAAGCAAAAGCCAATTAGTCCCATCCTTAATAGGATTTAGTGAGATCTGTTACCACTTCTCAAGTATTTGGAAAAAGCTTGACAATTTATAAGAAATTTGCATATAATCATCTTTGAAACATTTTCTAAGGCCACATATTTAAATAAATTCAAGCTTGCATTCAAAAGCCGAATTAACCGATTCATAACTATCAAAACAGACTCCAGATTGTATTCTAAGAAAATTCTGGCCTTCCTGTGGATGCTGACTTTACCAGATCACCTTTTATTCTAGGTATGTTAATGGTCTCCCCAAAATTTTCTCAGTTACATGGAATGGAAAAACATGCCAACCCTTGATCTTGTTAATTTGGCTAATACATTGGCTTACACCCTAGAGGATACCAATAAAAAAAATCACTAAAATTCTAAACCTCCAATTATAACATATGAATGCTTTCAGAGAAAAATAGTTGAAGCTCTCTAAATCCCACAACGTCCCTAATCTACAAAAAAACACCTCTTGGCATTTGTTAATTATTATAAACAACTTGGCCACTAAATTACAAACTGTCATGAACTTAAGCAATCTAAACAGTCTTTGCTATAGTTTGGATGTTTGCCCTCCAAAACCTCATGTTGAAATTTGATCCCCAATGTTGGAGGTGGAGCTGAATGGTAAATGTTTGGGTCATGGGGGAAAATCCCTCATGAATGGCTTGGTGCTATCCTCATGGTAATGAATGTGTTCTCATTATATTAGTTCCTGTGAGAGCTGATTGTTAAAATGCGCCTGGCACCCTCTCTTCCCTCTCTTGCTTCTTCTCTTGCTGTGTGATCTTTGCACAAGCTGGATCCCTTCTCCTTGTGCCACAGAAGTAGAAGCAGATCAAGTGGAAGCATACCAAGACCCTCAATAGATACAGATGCCAACACTAAATTTCTTGTATAACCTGCAGAACTGTGAGCCAAACAAACGTCTTTTCCTTAGAAATTATCCAATCTCAAGTATTTCTTTATAGCAACACAAATGGGCTGACACAGTATTCTTCATTTGACTCTTCAGCTTCTTCCTCTCAATAAAGGGGCTCCAAAAATATACAAGGGATTTTACCAACCCTTCCCTTTAACCACCTGGAGGGGAACACTCTGCAAATTGACAGAGAGATTTTGACTGTTCCCATAGACACAGGAAGAACCCCATCAATGTTCAATCCCACCAACCTCAACCAGCCCCTGCCTAGAGTAATACTGAAATCAAATAGCAGTAGTTTCTAACAAACCACTGATTATTTTTCTGTCTTAGCCCATTGCTTTTCACTTTGGGCCTCTATAGAATACGAATTTCTAATTACTGGTAAAATATACTCCAACTTATGTATTGGGGTGAGACTTTAAAAAAAAATACCATGCTGACATCTCTTTCTTCCAAGGAGGAAATATAATTTTAGAATTCAATATGTCCAATAGTCCACTGGACTTTACCAGTGATGTCCCACTTATTTGTTACACTGTCCCATCTACCAAAGACATACCTATTGGCTCTCAGCATTCTCTATTGGAATAAATATTAATACCTATCATTTTATGGACCACATCACCAATCAGATGTTGGCAGAATATATAACACATCCTTGATTAATGTCCACATTGAATCAACCACACACTTGCCTAATATTAAACAATATTCCTTGAGCTAAAATGCCTTGTTAAGGTTCATAATTTTAAAAATATAACATTCAAGGCCTAGTAATACCTTGTATTAGTCCCTATAATTCTCCCATTTTCCAAGTTAAAAAAACAACAACAAACTAGTTGTTAAAGGCCATATTAAGAACTGATCCTACACCTAAGGTTTATTGGATGTTATCCAGGTACCAGCTACTTCAGCTATTATCAAAATTCCTAGAAATTCAAAATTATACTATAATATAATATATTATATGGAAGTATATTATAGTATAATATAATATACTATATCCAATATACTCTATGGAAGCTAAATAAGCACCTTGCTAATAATGCTACAAAAAATGTCACTATTAAAGGTTAAATTAATCAAATCTTTGTCATATTCCAATAAAAGAAGCTTCAAAAGATTGTGTAAGAAAGATTACCAAACATACTCAAAATTGGGCACCAAAGCTCAAAAAAATATATAAAAATCATGGCTACTGATCTAATGATCAAAAAGAACTAACTATAGTACATA
This sequence comes from Microcebus murinus, assembly GCF_040939455.1. Taxonomy (NCBI): domain Eukaryota; kingdom Metazoa; phylum Chordata; class Mammalia; order Primates; family Cheirogaleidae; genus Microcebus; species Microcebus murinus. Next base: position 74,508,060 of record NC_134114.1, read on the forward strand.
ATTTGACTTATTGGGCAATTGACAAATTAAATTTTTTTAATAAAACAATATTGGTGGGGTGATGTAAAAAGGGCTACTCCAAGTATTTATGTGGCATGTGCCATCTGAATGTACCACTCCCAAACATTTTAATTTACCTAATGAGCCATTTGAAAATTGACAAATGGATTTTATACAACTACCTTCCTCCTATGGATATACATATATATTTTTGTTATAATCTGTGTTTTCCCATTGAGTGGAAGCCTTTTCTTATAGAAAAGCTACTGTTTCAACCATGGCCAAAATTCTTCTAAAAAAAAAACTATCCCTATATGGGGAAATTTTGTTAAATTTCATAGTGGCTAGAGAACCTACTTTACTAGCAATGTGATAAAGCAAGTATATTCAGCTTGGCCAACATTACATTTTCATTATACCTACAACCCCCAATTGTAGATTGCCTTGTAGAACAAACACATAAAACTATGAAAACCCAGTTGACAAAACTTATAAAAACCTTACACCTCCCCTGCCTAAGATTTTTCCTTTGGTATTATTAAGTTTGAAAATCACTCCCATTAGACCTCACAAACTTTCACTTTTTAAAGTAATCACAGTAATCCATCCTACACACTTAGCTTTCTCTACTTCTGATCCTCAGTTAATAAAAGGAGATGTGCTGTGATATTGTCAGGGCATTATTAAAACAATGGATAAAAATTATACTTTGGCAAAATAATCTTTCCACAGTGTGCTCCTAGGATATGAAGACATAAAACACCACAATCTACAAACTAGGTGATTTTATCTACTGAAAAAGACACCTACATAAAGATTCTTTCCAGCCTCATTTGAAGGGTCCATATCAAGCAAGACCTTCTCACCAAATCCTGTGCTACCAAACTTAAAAGCATTGACTTCTATCCACATCTCTAATTTACAAAAGGCTCCACTCCTTATTGGACCAACACCATGACAGGTCATTTAAAGCTATAGTTAACCCCAAATTAAGGCAAATAACATCTAAAAAAGACTACTATCCCCAAATGTCCAGACCAAGCCAGTATAGTCTTTTCCTTTTATCATTGGTTTCTTCCTATATGCCTTTATTTGCTTACAAAGAAAATAGTTTAATTCATATTTTCCAACTTATTGCCAAAAAGGAAAACTTAATCGACTTTGGATTTGTCAGAGAAACCCCATCTGTCCATTATACAAATGAATTCTTAGTCTACGCCCTAATAGATTTCACTAATGCAACTGTTTAAACTGTACATTCAGTCCTTTATACAAGATCTCCGTGTAACTTTTTGTTCAAATTGTACGTTGAGTCCTTTATATAAGATCAAGTCTTTGAATCTTCATATTCAGATTCCCTGCTTCACCCTAACAAAACCAAAGGTCATAGGATGCAAAAATTTTCTCCCATTCTGTAGGTTGTCTGTTTACTTTCATGACTATTTCTTTGGCTGTGCAGAAGCTTTGTAGTTTGATCATGTCCCATTTATTTATTTTTGTTGCTGCTGTGATTGCCTTTGGGGACTTCTTCATAAACTCTTTGCCCAGGCCGATGTCTAGGAGAGTGTTTCCAACTTTTTCCTCTAGAGTTCTAATAGTTTCATATCTTAGGTTTAAGTCTGTTATCCAGCGTGAGTTGGTTTTTGTGAGAGGTGAAAGGTGTGGGTCCTGTTTTAGCCTTCTACAGGTGGCTATCCAGCAATCCCATTGCTGGGCATCTACCCAAATGATCCAGTGACACTCTACAAAAAAGACACCTGCACTCGAATGTTTATAGCAGCACAATTCATAATTGCAAGGCTGTGGAAACAGCCCAAGTGCCCATCAATCAAAGAATGGATTAATAAAATGTGGTATATGTACACCATGGAGTACTATTCAGCTCTAAGAAACAATGGTGATATAGCACACCTTATATTTTCCTGGTTAGAGCTGGAACCCATACTACTAAGTGAAGTATCCCAAGAATGGAAAAACAAGCACCAGATATATTCTCCAGCAAACTGGTATTAACTGAGTAGCACCTAAGTGGACACATAGGTGCTACAGTAATAGGGTATTGGGCAGGTGGGAGGGGGGAGGGGGGCGGGTATATACATACATAGTGAGTGAGATGTGCACCATCTGGGGGATGGTCATGATGGAGACTCAGACTTTTGGGGGGAGGGGGGGAAATGGGCATTTATTGAAACCTTAAAATCTGTACCCCCATAATATGCCAAAATAAAAAAAAATAATTAAAAAAAAAAAAAAAAACCAAAGGTCAGCAAAAAAAAAAAAAAAAAAAAGAAAGAAAAAAAAAAACAAAAAAAACTTTAAAGTTAGGTTAAGATTATGTTTTTAAAAATCATAAAATAATTCTTAAAATTTGACAAGTTACAAAAACATTCATTACCTTAGTCCTCTAATCATTTATGGGCTTCAATTGTACAATAGTTTGATAATAGCATCTTAGATAAATACGGCTATAACCTCCCTATGAGTAACTGTTAATGCATAAGGTACTTCGTATGAAATTACCTTTTCTGCCCCATCAGGATATATTTTCAACTGTGGGGAATTCAACAATCAAACATATGCATGGAAAACATCATATCTCAATAAATGATAAATAAAGGGCCACTGAAGTTTAGGACACTTCTATATTCAATTTAAACTAACAAAATCTAAACATCGGTTGATACCACTTAACTTGCATCATCATATCAAGAGAGATATTATACTCAACCAAGAGGCATAAATCCAACAAGACAAACCTCTCAGTTGTTAAATCCTTTTTAAATTATATTATTTTTTGATCTAGGAGACCAAAATAGACTGCCTTTTATCAACTAAGAGCTAAGTTTAAGGAAATAAAAAATTACTTAGGGGCCAAGGACACAGGGCTCAGCTGGCACGGCAACTCCCTAAATTCCTATGGCTATGAGAAAACCATACTCCTGCGAAACTTCCCAACAATAGGAGCTATCAGGCAAAGTGGTGGACCCTTCCTCACTATGATTTACGACCCAGAACACTACAACTCTGATTGAGCAAAGTCCTGGCTGTACAAACATTCTTTCCTGATAAACAGCTGTAGAACTCAAACCAACTTTGGCAGCCTATAGAGACTGCACAAAAACAGTCTTTCTGCCCTACAGTTTACTTTTAGATATAATGAGCCAAATTTCACATTATTTTAAAACTAAAATCCCATTTCAAAGTGAACATGGGATGTATGTTACATATATGTTTGCCCATTGTGCATGCACTCAACTCCTCTCATAAATATGCATAGATTTCCCCCCAAACCTGCTGAATATGTATGACTCTATTGTAATACACACCCTGTGTGGCATAAAACCGACCCTCCCTTCTCTCTTCAGAAGGAGCACCTTCATTTTTTGCTAGAGATACTCTCTCTCTCTCTCTCTCACTTGAAAATTGATATTTTCAATAAAATTCTCTTTTCTACTATTTAGCCATCCTAGTGCTCATTTTAGATGACAGGGGTCAGTCACTTAAAGACAATAGTCAAAATGTATCTTTAACAACTGGATCTATGGCTGACTCCACAGCTAAAGCCATTGTGGCTCAACAAACATCTCTAGATTCTCTTACTAAAGTGGTATTAGATAACAAGATTATTCTGGATTGTGTATCAGCTAAACAAGGTGATGTTTGTGCAACTGCTAACACTATATAGATAAACTCCTCTGAGGAAAAGAAACACAGTTTTACATGATAAGAGAACAAACTACCTGGCTTCAACATATTTCACCCAATACATCTGGACTTTTCAATCTGTTCAGCTGGTTGGCTTAGAACTATTATTCAAACTAGATTTGTTATATTTCTGCTGATTATTCCTTACATTGTGATATTTAAACTCTGTTCTTTTTGTCTGTCTAATCTTCGTAAAGCCAGCTCTCCCAACAAGATAATGTTAGCCCAATTCTTTTAGACAATCATTAATGCCTATGGTATTAATAAGATGGAACTCCAACCTAAAGTCCAGGAGAACCCATCCTTTGAGATATTTTCCTTCTGGCCTCTTTGTTGCTCAAATTTGGCCTGAGTCCCTGACATTTTCTCCTATGCTTTCCCTTTGACATGAGACCAGAGACAGCTGGGACAGATCAAAGGGACAGTTAGGCCTAACTTCAAAGATAAGTGATCAGCAATGCTTTCATTAAGAGATCTTGATCAAAATGTGAAAAATGATTACAGAATTTGGAGTCATTCCTGTCACATCCAACTAAAATGGAGACAAGAGGCCATGAGAAGAAACACTCAGGTCACAAAGACCTATTCCAAGAAATGTCTTGGAAGCAAAATGACCTGCTATGACTTTAAGAGTAATTTTGCCTAGTCAATTAACACCACTCACCAGTCAGAGCCTGAAAGTTCCTGAATAGTGCCACAAGCACCAGTGAACTTTCTTTCAAAACAACTTATATAAATTTTCTCTTCACAATAAATTTTCTTTTCACAATAAAAGTTCAGCCTTCTCCTTTGTTTTTGCACATAACAGAGACCAACTTGGTCTGTGTGCATACCTCCCAAAGCAATTCTATTCTTTGTATATCACCAAATAAAACCTTTTGTTTGGAGACACATCACATATTTTTATTTGCTATTGACTAAATAATCTCTTCTCTTAATATCCTTATTAATGTGAACTGAACCTAAAAGTGTGAGTACACGGGTTTACTGATTTCCTGATTCCAAGTTTCTGCATTAGGTAAATTGTGTTTTATAAATTTTCTTCTTAAGGAATAAGTTTTGTATCTTCATGCATTTTATTTTATTTCCTATTAAATTTCTAAATATTTTAGAGTAAATATTATACTAAGGCATTATGTAAATATGAAAAAATTTGAAACAAATTATATAATGCTTGGTCTTTCATATTATCATTATATACAAACATGAATGCTAAGACTAAAGTGACAAGGCTTTGTTCTGTTGTTGTATGAAAGATTTCTTATATCAGATTCTAAGTTAACTAAAACCAAACTAAAATGGATAGTATCATTGCAATCAGCCATATGGCTGCTTCATTCTAAACTGGTTATTTTTAAAGAGTCAGCCTCCAACAATATTCCTCCTTAGAGGAAGAATAAAAATAACCTGACAACTGTATACATCAAAGCTACATTGCTCAATAAGTCATTATGTTAGCTGACACTAAATTCCTGAACAGTGTAGTACTATAAAAGATCATCTGTATGGCTATGAATGACGAATCTTCATTTGATCTAGGATTAATCTGGTAGGCATGGTATTTGTAGAAATAGAAACAAAGTACAACATTAATTCTGGATGCACAGTGATGGAAAGAGTCATCTTTTTATGGCACCAATAAATCTTTTAATATTACCACTGCTGCACACAGATCCTAAAAATGTAAGAGAAAGATTCCATTTTACTGTATTGAGAAACATCCTCTTAGAAAACCATTTCTAATCTAAAAGTCCCCTCAGTAAATGTTCTGCTTCCTGAAGATAACTGTAGTTTCATTTCAGATGATTATATGATTATTTTCTAGCCTTCTGAAGAATTTTTAATGCCCTATAAAGAGTTGAGAAGTGTGTAGGGATGGTAGGAGTAAGGTGATAAAATGCTATTACTAAATAATTTTAAGCCAACCATGAACTCTGCATTTAAGCTTCTCCTACAGGTTATGTGCATCATGTGCATTTTTTTGGCAGTATAAGATATATATGGGTCCCCACTTGGCTTCATGGTTTCCAATTTTTGTCCACTCTCTCCTACTTCATATCTGCTTTTTCTTCTATCTTGCCTAGATGACATTTTGAGACTTGAGGCCCAACATAAGATGCACAGGCAAAAACCTTGCAGAGACTCCTATACTAATTGTGAGAAATGAAAGTATCTGTAATAAATTTCTTGTTCTAAAGCACTTATCATCATTTGACTTCCTGGGTCAAATCTCGACAGATAAAGTAGTAATATAGAGATTTTAGTAAATTTATCAAGGGGATTAATGCCCAAACATTCTCAAAGGGATTTAGAAGTAGAACCAAGAAGCATTCCTTTACCTTCTTTGAGTTAGTTCCATATCATTGAATGCATACTTCTATCCTTATTTTAGTTTAGAGACTATTTTGCACAGTAACATGGAGTTTCTCCCAAGGTAGACTATAGCTCTTAGCAGCTATTCTGTCAATGTTCACTTTTAAGCTCCCAAGACTCTTCAGTCTAAAGTTTCTTGGTTTCACTTTTCTCTTCCTACATGCTGACTACTTACACAGTTTGTCCCTAAGTCTAGGTTAACAACCCTCACAAAGGACTATGATAAAGACTTTTTGTGTATTAAGAGTCAAGTCTTTACAGTAGCAATTTACCTCAGACGTACAAAGAAAGTGATTCTCACATTTTCTTCTCCTACTGTAAGAACCAGTATAGATCTGATGCTTCTGGTAAAATCTGACTAGAGCAATCAGCGTATCTTCTAGCAACAGCACTAAATCAACCCTAATGTGAAAAGAAGCAGTGCATGTCAGCTCTCTGACTAGGAGCTACCAGATAGACCTTTCCTTCCATTGCAGTAAACTTGGTTTTTGGCAGTCTAGGCACTTCATTTTTCTCCTGTGACAGATTTATCTGAGACATAGGTCCACTGTACAGGGATTCCCCACCAGCACACCCTGCAGTGTCATCAATTATTCCACGAGTATTCACTGAGCATTACCAAAGACTAGGCACAAAACTGAGCCTAGGCCTAGATTGGGATGAGATATGTGATGTATAGAAGCCTCTCTAGTTTATTATTCCTGTGCACACAAGTTGCCCAAAGAGAAGACTTGTAGTAGCTTTTGTTGGTGTTTAAAAAAAAAGAATAAAAATAAAGGGTGCTTTTTAAAATTTTACCTAACCTGTCACTGTTAAGAGTTTTGTGCACTATAAACAGAATACTCATTTTTTTTTTTTTTTTTTTTTTTTTGGCTAAGACTCAGTGTTTCCATGATAGCACATTGAATATGTGGCTGAGAAGAAATGGTTTATAGCAGATCTCTGGGCTTGCTTATTAGATATGCTATGCCCAAGACTTGGGCTTTCCTTTTATCCAGTAAATATATGTTCAAATGATTATGCTATAGATAGCATTTTAGACTGAGGAATTCTACTTAGGATATAAAGTGAAAAAATCAATTTTCTTTTTTACTCTCTTTATATTCATCAGTTCATTCTACCATAATATTTAATGCAATAAGATGGTAGTCAGCAACCCATTTGCACTAAACAAACAATATTTATGAACTTTTTACAAATGCAAGTTTAAAACTAAAAGGAAACAAAACATGAACTATATAAATCACTGTAATTTTACTAAAAGAAAACCTTAAACAGTCACACACACACACACACAAAGTACACCAGTGTGCATTAAAATATATTCCAAGGCAGAAACTCATAATTATGTTTACAAGTGGAATACAAGATAGATACATTTTGAGTAATATATTCGACTTTATTAGATTTTTTGAAAAACTGACTGCAAAGTAGTACATCTATCAAAAGCAGTGATGCTCAAAATATGTTTTAAACCTCAAGGGTGGTGAGGGAGAAGTTCTTTGCTCTACCATTCAGTTTCAAATAATTAATACTTTGGGTTCATTTTTCAATGTTGGCTCCCTTTCTCTTACTACTTTATTAAGGATATGTTAGCAGCTTTTAAATTTTAATAATAATTATAATAAATACTATAAAAGTACTGTATGTTATTAAAGGACCATTTCTGATACCACTTTAAAACAGTGGGTCTTGTGGAAAAAATACATAAAACAAACACAAAGATTTATGTTCTGCCTCAGTCGATATTATTAATTTATTCATTTATATTGTACATTCAGTGCTTTTGGAAATGATTTAGAGCAGCTTCTAAAATACATAAAATACAACAAAATACATACCAAAAAGAAGTGAAGAATTTATGACAAAGGTAAACAAAGGTAGAAACAATAGAATAAATTCAAAAGTGACACAAAATGTATTCCCTAGAGTGAAATATCTAGCATTGGGTCTCAAATTTGGCACTGCACTATCTAATAGAAAAGCAAAAGGAGAGAAACACAGTTTCTTGAGTCATAGCTTCCAAAGTATGAAGATAGGTCAGTTTCTCAAGAGGCACATTTGTTGGTCATACAGACACCAAAGATAAATGTCTTCCCTAGACAAAATTTTATGATTTGTGTTCTTTAGGTTTCTGTTATTTTTAATATTTTAAAAAAATTATTAACATACTCACCTTAAATTAAATATATGTACAATTAAATATATGTAATTAAACAATTAAATATATGTAATTCTTTGAGTACCAAAGTCCAGGTACACAGCCTCTTAAACTTTTGCATAAATCCAAATCAATTAGCTTCAAAGATATCAGGTGAGATGATTCCCAACCATTTTTTAGTTACACACCATTTTGAATACCTGATGAAAATAATAGATTGCCCAAAATGTATATGCAATTTTAAGGTGCTCTTACACTTTCCCTTATGCAAAGTTAAGAATCTCCAAGCAAGAAAAATTACTGTGCACTACTTATTTTTGTGCACTACTTAAAAATTGTATGCACTACTTAATTTCCAGAAAATCCTAAATATCGTTTATTTTTGCAAAGATTTTGAGACATTGAGCAATAGTCAATTTGAGCCTCCAGTGTATCTGTTCTGTATTGGTGTGTAAACCACAGCCAGACAGGAGTTAATAGATTAAGCTTGGGGTGGGTGTGGAAAGAAACAGCAGAGCTTTATGGGGGAAGGGGAGAAAGAAAGAAAGGCAGGGAGGGGGAAAAGAAGAGGAGAAAAGAGAGAATAAAAATGATATATATAGTAAATGATTAATTTACTTGAAGACCTCTCTTCCTCTGCACTGAAGAAGGACATGGTAGAATTTCTCAGAGAAGGAGCTAAGGACTCCAGAAGGCCATAGAGAAATCATATTATTATGCCATCAAATGAATCCATAAACACTTGAAGTTTAAAGGTCTGTAGCGAAAATTTGATGGTAACAAGATTCTTAGCCTATAATATATATGCAGTCCATTTAAGTGTGTATTTGTGTGTGTGTGTGTGCGTGTGTGTGTATTCTCCAGTAAAAGAACTCACAAATGTTTTTATAATAAAAGATCATAGTGAATATCCTAATATATATGTCAGTTGCTGGATAGAAGGTAGTAAATTGTTGAAAGACAAATACCAAAATCCAAAAAATATCTTTGTTTTTTGAAGAGCTGACCTGAAGTCATTTTTCCTGACAGTACTTACATAATCAATTCAGTTGGTTTCAAATTAAGAAAATATATTCCTGTCAACTGCATAGAAGAGAATGTGAATCTTTCTATTCTTTCTGTAAAGGACATGTTTCCAGTTCATGTAAATATAGCAGCAAGATGTTTCCTATCAAACTTGAATTTCAGTCAAACTGAGAACCAAATCAATGATGCAATACCCTACACAACAGCAACAAAGAAAATAAAATACCTAGGAGTATATTTAATTAAGGAGGTGAAAGACCCATACAGGGAGAACTATGAAACACTGAGGAAGGAAACAGCAGAGGACATAAACCAGTGGAACCAAACCATGCTCATTGTTAAAATGTCTATACGACCCAAAGTGATCTACAGATTCAATGCAATCCCTACTAAAATGCCTACATCATTTTCTGAAGATCTAGAAAAGATAACTCTACACTGTGTATGGAACCAGAGAAGACCTCGTATAGGAAAAGCAATCTTAAGCAAAAAGAACAAATTGAGTGGGATAAATTTACCAGCCTTCCAGCTATACTATAAGGCTATGGCAATTAAAACAGCATGGTATTTGCACAAGAACAGAAACATAGACCAATGTAGCAGAACTGAGAACCCAGATATAAAACCATCCTCAAATAGCCATCTAATCTTTGACAAAACAGACAAAACATACACTGGGGGAAAGAATCCTTATTCAATAAAGGGTGCTGGGAAAATTGTATAGCCACATGTAGAAGACTGAAACAGGATCTGCACCATTCACCTCTTACAAAAATCAATTCATGGTGGATAACAGACTAAAATGTAAAGGCATGAAACTATAAGAATTCTAGAAGAAAATGTTGGAAAAACTCTTACAGACATTGGTCTAGGCAAAGAATTTATGAAGAAGATCCCAAAGGCAATCACAGCAACAACAAAAATAAAATTAAAAAGATTCTGCCCAGCCAAGGAAACTATCACAAGAGCAAACAGATAACCTACAGAATGGGAGAAAATATTCACAAGCTGGGCTGATAAATAGAATCTGCACAGAACTCAGGAATATTGCATGAAAAAATCAAACAACTTTATCAAAAAGTGGGCACTGGACATAGAAAATTTTCAAAAGAAGATAGACTAATGACCAATGAAAATATGACAAAATGCTCAATATCTCTAATCATCAGGGAAATGCAAATCAAAACCACAATGAGATATCACTAAACTCCAGTAAGAATGGCTTTCATCAAAAAGTTCCAAAATAATAAATGTTGGTGCGAATGAGAGAGATAGAAATAATCATACACTGCTAGTGGACTGCAAACAAGTACAACCTCTGTGGAAAGCAATATGGAGATACCTCAAAGAGATACAAGTGGAACTAACATTTGATCCAGCAATCCCATTACTGGGCATATACCCAAAAGGAAAAGGGACATTCTATAAAAAAGACATCTGCACTTGAATGTTTAAAGCAGCATGATTCACAATTGCAAAGATGGAGAAACAACCCAAGTGCTCATCAATACATGAGCAGATTGATAAAATGTGGTATCTGTATACCATGGAGTACTACCCAGCCACAAAAAAACAATGGTGATCTAGCACCTCTTGTATTATCCTGGATAGATCTGGTCCATCCTACTAAGTGAAGTATCACAAGAATGGAAAACAAGCACCACATGTACTCACCATCAAGTGGTATAAAGTGATCAGTATTTATGTGCACATATAGTAGTAACCTTCATCAGGTGTAGAACAGATGGGAGAGGTGGAGGCGGCAATGGGTATATTCACACCTAATGGGTGTGGTTTGCACCATTTGGGGGATGGACACACTTGAAGCTCTGGCTTGGGTGGGGCAAAGGCAATATATGTAATGTAAATATTTCTACACCTGTAATATGCTGAAATAAAAAATATATAAATACTGTGTAAAAGTTACTAACTAGGTATGTATGTTGATTCCAAATAGCTACCTTCCTAGATATTTTATAAGTGTAAAATCAGTGTAGAGAATATTGTGATAACGTAAGTCCATATATCCATCCAGTAAAGAATAATCTCTAATAATAGGCTTTTATAGGGACCAATAAATTTTTAATCAAATTATTTTAAGATGGATTTTGGCCCATTTTAACCAAATAGTAGAGATACGTAGTGCATAATTGGGTCCGAATCACTGATGCAAAGAGCAAGGTAAGGTTAACAGAAATCCCACATATTTAACATTATTCTTAATGGACTTTTCCATAAAGTCATAAATAATATAAATAGTGCAATAATGAAGTGACAGTACTTCAAGCTGGCATACTCTTCAAATAGAAAAGTTGAAATAAAAATCCCAGGATACTAATTACCAAGAATGGAGTTACTATGTATTGTAAATGGAATATCTACTAAGTTAATAGGATCATAATTTAGTGGGAATAAAATCTTGATTTAAAAAATGGTAAATTATTTAATTCTTATTCTACTCTGCCTTGTTAACTTCTCTTTGTCTTTTAGGTATATGCTTAAATGTCTCTTTTTTTCAGGGAGCCTTCCTACAGGCTTGTCCTTAATCTCTAAGGATAACCACAGTAGGAATAGGAGGTGTATTCTGGATTTTTTGCTTATGTGGCAGAGTCTGCATACGAATCTCCTTTGCTAGCTTCTTCTCTATTACCCTCAGGACTAATTAACACACCATAGCCCTTAAATTAACCAGTGTTTCATTTTCTCATTAACTGAGCAACCAGTGATTACTGACATTTCCTTTTTGTGTTTAAAACACTTTGAAATGGTCTCTTGGTTGATGAGCACACTATATTTAAGAATTATATTTGAATTTTATCCAATAAATTGATGTTAGCAAAGAGGTGAACTCAAAATCTGGGGTTGTCAGCTAAATGTCTAGAGAAAAAATATCATATGAATGCAGGGGAAAATCCTAGGACAATAAACTCTGAATTAGAGGTGAAGATCATAATGATAGGTTGATATCTCCCTAATAATATCTCTAATAGTCGAGATGAGCTGAGGGAGATAATCCAGAAAAGGGCATATTTATAGTAATTGTGAAATTCCAAGCATGGTTTGAAGTATTCTATGTGCCTTTATTCATTTTATCTCTCCAATGACCTAGTACTATTATCTCCAACTTACACATATAGACAGTGCAAGAAGCCAGAATAACTTGAAGAAAGGACAATAAATATGCTTAATTGCAGAATGTAAACCTATTAATTTATAGTTTTCAAAGATATAGTCCCTAACCTTAGCACCTGCCATGTATCCTAGACACCTTAAAACAAAAAGATCTCCTAAAATTCTGAAAATCACAATAAAACCATTTATCTTTTAAATCTCTTGGATTCAAAAGACAATGGTATCTAAAAGTGTGTGGTTCAATTCCATTATGAACATTCATGAAATGACATTCATGAAGCAAAAGAAATTTTTTCAGTGTTATTGAGGTATACTTGATCAATAAAGTTGTGTATATTTTAAATGTGTGGCATAATGATTTCATATGCACATACACTATAAAATGATTATGACAATCAAGCTATTTAAGATACTTATCACCTCACTTACTTGCTGTGTGTGTGGTTAGAATACTTAAGATCTATTCTCTTAGTAAATTTCAAGCATATGATAAATTATTATCAACTATAATCAACATACTATGTATTGGTCTCTAGGATTCATTCATCTTATAATTGAAAGTTTGTACCCTTTTACCAACATCTTATTATTTCTCCCACCCTGATCCCTGGTACTCTCCTTTTTATTCTGTTTCTGTGAGTTTGGTCATAGATTCCATATATACCACATATAAAGGAGATCATGCAGCATTTGTCTTACAGTGTCTGGCTCATTTCACTTAGTATAATGTCCTCCAAGTTCATTTATGTTGCCACAAATGTCAGAACTTCCTCTCTTTTTAAATGCTGAAATAGTAATTTATTTCCTTTGAATATGTATCCAAAGTTTGGATTCCTGAATCATGTGGTAGTTCTATTTTTAATTTTTTGAGAAACCTCCATACTGTTTTCCATAATACTGTTTACCATTTACATGTCTACCAACAATGGATAAGGGTTCCCTTTTCTCCACAACTTGACCTACACTTGCTATCTTTTGCCATTTTATAGTAGCTATCTTAACAGATAGTGTGAGGTGATACGTCCTTGTGGTTTTGATTTGCATTTCCCCGATAATTTGTGATGATGAGTACTTTTCATATATGTGTTTGCTATTTGTATGACTTCTTTGAAGAAATATCAGTTCAAGCTCTTTCCCCATTTTTAAATTGAGTTACTTGGGATTCCTTTTGCTATTGAGTTGTGAATTATTTACATACTTTGAAGATTAACCCATTATTAGAATATAGAGTTTGCACATATTTTCTCTTATTACTTATATTGTCTTTTCATTTTGTTGCTTATTCCCTTTCTTGTGCATAAGCCTTCTAGTTCAATGTAGTCTCTATTGTTTATTTTTGCTTTATTTGCTGGTGCTTTTAGAGTCCTATGCAAAAAAACCACTGCCCAGACCAATCTCATAGGGTTTTTCCCCTGTTTTCTTTTAAGAGTTCTGAAGGTTTAATTCTTACGTTTAAGTCTTCAACCCATTTTTAGTTGATTTTTTGTGTATGGTGTAAAATAAGGGTCCAATTTCATGGTTTTAAGTGTAGATATCCAGTTTTTCCAACACTATTTTTGTTGAAGAGACTATGTTTTGCCCACTGTGCATTCTTGGTGCTTCAGTTGAAGATTATATGATCATATATTTGTGGGTTTATTTCTGTGCTATTCTCTACCACTATTCTATGTATTTGTTTTTATACCAGTATCATTCTATTTTTATACTGTAGTTTTGTAGAATGTTTTGAAATCAGGAAGTGTGATGTCTCTAGATTTGTTCTTCTTGCTCAAGATTGTTTTTCACTGTTTGAGGACCTTTGTTCCTCCATATGAACTTTTGGATTTTTTTCATATTTCTGTAAAATAGTAACTGAAATTTTGATACAGAATGCATTGAATTGGGAGATTGCTGTGGATAGTATGGATATATTAGCAATATTAATTCATCCACCCCATGAACATGGGATATATTTCCATTTATTTGTGTGTTCTTCAATTTTTTTAATGAATGTTTTATATTTTTCAGTGTACAGGCCTTAACCTCCTTGGCTAAATGCATTACCAACTAATTTATTTATTTTGATGCTATTGGAAAGGGATTGCTTTTTAAATTTCTTTTTCAGATAGTTGTTAGTATATAGAAATGTAACTCATTTTTCTATAATGATTTTGTATACTGCAATTGTATTTGTTTATTAGTTCTAATATTTTTTGATGGAGACATTAGAGTTTTCTATACATAAGATCATGTCATCTGCAAAAGAGACAATTTCATTTCTTCCTTTTAGATTTAGATGACATGAATGTACATATTTTTGCTTAATTGCCATGGCTAGGACTTCCAGTATTACATTAAATAGAACTAATAAGAATGAACATCCTTGTCATATTCCTGATTTTAGAAGAATGGCTTTTAGCTTTTTACCATTGAGCATGATGTTAGCTTTGGGTTTGTGATAGTCTTTATTGTGTTGAGGTACATTTCCTCTATATCTAATTTATTGAGAATTTTTACTGTGAAGGATGTTCAATTTCACCAACTTTTTCTTCATCTAATGAGATGATCATATGATTTTTATTTTTTATTCTGTTAATGTGGTATATCACATTTATTGATTGAACCATTCTTGCATCCCAGGAATCAATCACACTTGATCAGGGCCAAACTAAAAGAATCTTTGACATCACTTATTTAAAAACAACTATTTCATAAATGAAAAAGTTGTGTACCAATAAAGATGGAATAACCTGTATTAATTGTATATAAAAATTAACTTAAAATTTAGTGGCTTAAGCTAAGAATGTCATATAGTTTTTGAGATGCAGCAATTCAAATGTAGTTTAGTTACATATTTCTGGTTTTGGATCTTTCATGAAGTTGCAGTTGCGCTTTTGCCTGGGCTGCATTCTTATGGCTTGACTGAGGCTGAAGGAACTATTTCCAAGTTCACTCATGTGGCTATTGATAAGACGTTTTAGTTCCTTGCCGGGTAGGTCAATCCATGAGGCTTTCCCAAGATCACATGATCTAAGAAAGGCCCTTCCAAGAAGGAGTGATCTTAGAGAGAGAGGAACCAAGTTGGATGTTCTATCTTATGATCTATACTCAGAAGTGGCATACCATCTATTCTGTTATAATTGATTGGTCACATACACCAATCTTAGTGCAATTCACAGTAAGGGTTGGAAGGCATTGCGGGGTCATCTTTAAGTCTGAATAACACAGAGCTTTTGACTTGGAATTCAAAGACTTGTGCTAATAAACTCATTTAGATAGTAGAAAAAAAAAAAGAAAACCTGTCTTTTCCTTGCCCTCATGATGCCCTCAAGATACTCTTCATCTTTAGAAAAGATGACTCTGTATATAAATTGTCTTTCTGCTTTTGAGATACTAGATATTCACCTGATTCTTTATCATTCTTGGAAAACATAAAGCAATAGTGTATTCGAGCAGTAAAGAGGTACACTGAATGCCCCCTAAAATCCTTAATTCCCTTACTTTTGTGTAGCCTCCAGCTAAATCAATAAATTTACTAGAAAATTCTATTGTTTAACAGAAGTCAATATAGCTTTCTTAACGGGAGGAATTGAACGGAGTGGCAGTGCAATTTGTAACTTTCAGGTGCCACGATCTCCATTATTTTTGAAGCCCGAATTTATCCTTCTGGAATCTATGAATAGTTCTGCAAGGACTTAGGAATTCCTCTTTGATGTTTTCCTGATAAGCTTTCTGCATGCTTCAAGACAGAACACTAAATTAAGTTAGTCCCAAAGCTAACCTACACACTAAGCTGGCAATTCTCACATTCTTTATTCAGTTTAAATTAGGCTAGTAGGGGTGATGTAATAGAGAATGACAATTAGGTTTTCAGCTTATTATTATAGAGAGTTTTGCATAGTGTAGAACTTGCTCTAAATTTGCCTCTTTAAACACTTTAAAAAAATAAGACGTATTTTTCCGTGTATCACTTAGGCATAATGAATGTATAAAATCTAGAGTGGGCTTGCAATCAGGAAGAATTAGAGCAAGAAAGAAATATTTTTGTGCTGATCTTTACTGCTCAGAGCAACAACTTACATGAAATAAATGTAGTTTAAACATCAGCTGGTCTCCGCTTCATTCATTTTAAGAGATAGGCTCTTTTATCTTATTGATTTTTCTCTGCTCATTACAGATCACTTCATCCCCCTTTGATTTTTTTCTCTTACCGACTTGGCACTTCTTGTAGGTGCTTCACTTCTTACTAATGGCAATTGCTGGCTATTGACCAACTATGACATGACTACTGAATCGAAACTTTTTACATCATTATAGCTCAATATTGGTAAGTGCAGTTTTATATACTCCAAATTAGCTCTGCAAATGGCATTTAGAAATGTAGGGGCTAGCAAGGACAGAATCATAATATAAATGTACAACAATACAATCACAGTTTTTGTGTCTCCTAATACTATAGAGTAAAACAATTTTACTGATCTAGAATTGGGTGAAGGAGAAAATTCCACAAATACCCTGTACTTAATGGTGTAAAGATTCTTTCATTGCTATTTTTATTCCATTTGATAATAGAACTGCAAAAATAAAATTAATCCTATACAGTGAATACTTAGCCACTGGGTAAACAAGCCAATGAACACATTGCTTTTATTTATATATTTTTCTTTTTTTTCAGATGTAACATTTGACAAGCCCAAATCTCTGAAGGATAGTAATTGCTATTTAGACCACCTTGCCAGTCAGGAGTGGCAGAAAACAGATTATATTGTGCATTATATTCACTGTTTTCTAACCTGTTTCTATGACCTAGTGCACTTACTGAATCTTCATTTTTCCTATAGGTTGCATTTGTAATGTAACATAGTCTACAGGCTATGTGCCTGTAGCCCCAAATGGAAATAATTCCTTTGTGAAATGTGAATGTTTTGAAAAATATGAATATCAGAAGATGGAAGAGGCATAAAAAAATGATATGAGAAAAGAAGATAAAACAAAATTTAAAAAAATGTAGAGAACCTTATGGCTTTTGTCATACTTGCCAGAGCCCCAGAAGTGATGTACACATCTTATACAGGATACCCTCGTAGGAAGTGAAGGAAATATAAGATGAAGAGCTGAGTATTGAGATTTTTTTTTTTTTTTTCAAATTCTCATTTGGATACAGAACTTTTTCTCTTTTGGCTTGAGAATATAACTACATAATCATTCATGTGAATGATGTAAGTCAACACTTTCTTATTGACTTCCTTTCCTATTCTCCTCAGCGGTTGTACTATACCTTTACTACTCTCCTGGCATCCTTAGTCTGCCTCCTGATTTAAACTCTCATTTGGCCTTCAAATATGGCTCAGTCCTTTCCACTCAGAAAATGGACAAAAAGAGTGATGCATTTTATCTTCTCTCTTCTGACAGACTCTCAAGAGTAATCTACACCATTTTCATTCTTATGCCTCCATTGAGGCTTTCTAAATTTCTTCTAATAAAGTATTTTTAAGAGCAGTTTTAGGCCGGGTGCGGTGGCTCATGTCTGTAATCCTAGCACTCTGGGAGGCCAAGGCGGGCGGATAGCTCTAAGTCAGGAGTTCGAAAGCAGCCTGAGCAAGAGCAAGGCCCCGTCTCTACTATAAATAGAAATAAATAATTGGCCAACTAATATATATAGAAAAAATTAGCCGGGCATGGTGGTGCATGCCTGTAGTCCCAGCTACTCGGAAGGCTGAGGCAGGAAGATTGCTTGAGCCCAGGAGATTGAGGTTGATGTGAGCTAGGCTGACGCCACGGCACTCACTCTAGCCTGGGCAACAAAGTGAGACTCTGTCTCAAAAAAAAAAAAAAAAAAAAAAGAAAGAAAGAAAAAAGGAAAGAGCAGTTTTAGATTCACAGCAAAAATGGGCAGAAAGTAAAGAAATTTCCCATATACTCCTAGGTCCCACACATGCATAACCTCCCCCATTATCAACATCCCCTACCAGAGTGGCACATTTGTTATAATACAGTTGATGAATCTACACTGACACATCATTATCACCCCAAATCCACAGTTTACATTAAGGTTCACTCTTGGTGTTGTACATTCGTGGGTTTGGAGAAATGTACAATGACATGTATCCACCATCATAGCATCACATAGAGTAGATTCACTGCCATCAAAATCCTCTGTGTTCTGCCTGTTCATCCCTCCCTCCCCTCAACTTCTGGCAACCATTGATCTTTTTACTGTTTCCATAGTTTTGCTCTGTCCAGAATGTCATATAGAAGGAATCATACAGTATATAGCCTTTGCAACACTGGCTCCTCTGCTTAGTACTATACATTTGTTTCCTCAATGTCTTTGCATGGTTTGACAGCTCGTTTTTTTTAGCATTAATAAAATCCCATTGTCTGGATGTACTAAAGTTTATCCATTCGCCTACTGAAGAATATCTTGGTTGCCTCCAAGTTTTGGCAATTATGAAGAAAAGATGATATAAACTGATATAAACATGTTTTTATTATAACACATTGTTTTGTGTGTGTGTACGTAAGTTTTCAACTCCTTTGAGTAAATACCAAGGAGTATAATTGCTAGATCCTATGGTAAGAATATATTTAGTTTTGTAAGAAACTTTCACACTATCTTCCAAAGTAGCTATATGTTTTCATTCCCACCAACAATGAATGAGAATTCCCATTGCTCCATATCCTCAACAGCATTTGGTGTTCTCAGTGCTCTGGATTTTTGCCATTCTAATAGTTAGGTAGTAAGAACTCATTATTGTTTTAACCAGTTAGTCTTACATTCATTGAACTGTGTTTTTCCCTCTACTACTCCACCAAAACTGCTTAAAACTGACTTCTTGATTGTCAAATAAACTTTTAATTGTTCCCCTGCATTGATTTCTTTGCAAAATCTATTTTCTCCTCCCAAGGATTACCTGGCAATACTATTTTGATTTTTCTTATCACTTACTGTTATTTATCTGGCTGAAATACAAATATATTAGTATTTCATATGCTCTACTGTTCACAGATGAACATCATATTCTTGTTATGATCT
Source organism: Microcebus murinus (assembly GCF_040939455.1). Lineage (NCBI taxonomy): Eukaryota > Metazoa > Chordata > Mammalia > Primates > Cheirogaleidae > Microcebus > Microcebus murinus. The sequence goes on from NC_134114.1 coordinate 74,527,472, forward strand.
TTCTACAGTCCCTATATCGACTATATAAAATTATTTGTCCAGTATTAAACTTTCTTTTGAATGCAAGATTTATTTTGCTTCACCTACCAAACTTTGATAATCCATGTAGTTCTCCAATAGAAGCCTCAAGTATATTATGCCCCCCAAATAATAGTAGTAATAATACTAATTATTATAATGGTAGAAATAATAATATAGTTTATCATCATTATTTGTTTTTTGGAGATAAAACCCCTTGAGAGGGAATTAATCCACATGTTTTATTGTGGACAAAATTGAGCATCAGAATCAAGAAAAGTGCACAATATCAAAAAGCCAGTACAGGAGTCTCTTGTTTGAATCATTGTGATTTTCTACATATAATATCATATCATCAGCAAAGAGTGAGAGTTTGACCTCTTCTGCCCCCATTTGGATACCCTTAATTCCCCTCTCTTGTCTGATTGCCCAGGCAAAGACTTTCAGCACTATGTTGAAGAGAACTGGAGATAGTGGGCAATCTTGTCTGGTTTCAGTTCTAAGTGGTAATTAGTATATATTTTATATACAACTTATAGTTTTAATAACTAATTTGGCTGTTTATCTTTCAAAGCTAAGCAAATAGAAAGAAAGGAAGGTTTCACTGAATAATATTTCAATAGATAATTTATTTAAGTTGAGAGCCTTGGCCAGGCATGGTGGCTCACACCTATAATCCTAGCACTTTGGGAGGCTAAGGCAGGGGGATTGCTTGAGACCAGGAGTTCAAGACCAGCCTGAGCAAAAACAAGACCCCATCTCTACAAAACAGAAAAATCATCCCACATGATGGTCCACACCTGTAGTCCCAGCTACTCAGGAGGCTGAGGCAGAAGGATTGCTTGAGTCCAGGAGTTTGAGGTTGCAGTGAGCTATAGTGCACTTTAGCCTGCGTGACAGAGCAAGACCCTGTCTCAAAAAAAGAAAAGAAAGAAACATTTCATGGCTCTCCAAATTAAATAGTGTTTATTTTCAAAAACAAATAAAACCTCACTTAGTAACTCTGTCCCATTTTGGTAGAAATGCCTTGTAAGGGTATTAGTTTTGTATAAAGTGATATAAGAATGTCCTGATTAGTCATCACAATATAGATGTTTCCTACATTACCAGGCATTCTTTTTTTCCCCAGCTTTATTAAGGTAAAATTCACACGTAAAAACTGTGATGATTTAAGGTTTGTAATGTTATATTTTGATATATATTTACATTGTAAAATAATTACCACAGTCAAGGTAATTATTTCCATCACCCCAGTTAGTTACATTGTCTATGTGTGGTCAGAATACTAAAGATCTACTATCTTAGCAAATTTCAAGTGTACAATTCATTATTATTAACTATAATTACCATGTTGTACATTAGGTCTCTAAAATTTATTCATTTCATAATTAAAAGTTTGTACACTTTGACCAAGATTAGTGTTTTACCTGTTTGGGGGAATTGTTTTAAGAAGAAACAATACTGGACATCTGGAATTTAGACTTGGCTAAATGAAATTAAAACTTGTATTCTCAAAGTAACTTATTATTCTTATTTTTATTATGGAATTGGTGACTTTCTTTTTTTAGGCAAGGCTGGCAGAGAATTTAAATATGCTAATGTTTGAATCTAAAAATCATCCAGTAATGCAGGTGAAATTAACTAGGGTAGATTATATGGCACGGTTTTATGCATAATTTACTCAAATGAATAATTTAAAAATACATTTTGCTATTGAGGATACTTATTTGTTTTAACTTAGTATTTGTAAAATTTAACCCATTGTTGTACAACAGCATAGCTCCCATCTACCAGCCATTATCACAGCACAGCATCCTCTGACTAACTCTTTTCTAGAAATTCATTATAATTTTACTGAGCATATATTATTAGATTAGTTCCTTTATCTGACTGTGTGTATCTCAAAAATTGGAACTATAGTTCAATTAAACTATCAGTGTCTAACACAGTAGCTCATCGTAGCTAGTATTAATTGAAATTGTTTAGAAGCAAATAAAGGACAGAAAATCAATGCTAAAAAAAAAAAACCTGGAGGGAAAATATATTATAAGAACCCAATTTCAGGACATACAATGGTATGAAAGTAGCCAGAACTTGTAAATTCCTGAATTAGAAACTCAAATGCTGTTGAAAACAACAAAATGAACCAAAACATACAAAGTCCCTATTCACTTTTCATTTTTGTTCATTTCTCCCTTTGTCACCTCAGGTTTTTTTGATATCCAAATCAGTTTTGGCTACACCCAAGCCCGCATTGCAGAAAACGTGGCTGAGTTTTTACATTTTAACCATTCAGTAAACATTCCCACATGTGAGTTGAATTTTATTGCAAATTCTAAATATTTTAATGGATTCTGAATGACCCAGCTTAGGTCAGGTACACACCTAGAGCTTTGTTAGTGTGGCCAGGAAAGGGGGTCAGACTGCCCTATAATTATGTGAATATAGGTGTGAAGCATCTACCCAAGAGGCATAACTAGGTATGCCCATATAGTACTCAATATAAGTTTGATAAATTGAAAAGATGAATAAATGAGCTAATGAATAAATGGATGAATCACATGAAAATACACAATTCACAGACAATGTTTTCATCAATAAGCTTTGATTGATATATTTTTGGAAAGGGAAGTACTTTTTCCCTGGTGACAGGTAAGATAATTATTAAAGAAGAATCTTGTGATTAACATTCTCGGATATTTGTTTTTCTTCCTTTTCTGCCTGCTATATTTGTTTTTACTTCAGATTAGTTGGGGAGCCTTTAAAGTACAGAATTTGTTTTTTATTTGTTTTTATTCTGCTGTGAGAGAATCGGTAGTTTTCACATAACAGGATGTTCAGTGTATGTTTTTAGGACTGCTATATTTATTAGTGTCCTCTAGTGATTCATCTTGAACAAAGATGTTCGTAAACAAAACATAGGAACAGTGCAGATATTATCACTGGAATTCCCAGTTTCTACTTGCCCTAACTTAATTCCTTTTCTCTAATTGAGTGATATTTTCTCACCCATTTTTTCAAAGCTCTTTCTTTTTAAATTTTATTTTTAATTGACATATAACGATTGTACATATTTAGGGAGTACTATGTGATGTTTTGATACATGCATACATCCTGTAATGATCAAATCAGGGTAATTAGCATATTCATCACCCTAAATATTTATCATTTTTGTGAAATGGGAACATTCAAAACCCTCTCTTCTAGCTATGTAGAGATATAAAAAATTACATTTAGAAAGAAATAAGTTCTGGTGTTTTATTGACCAGTGGGGTGACTATAGCTAACAATATAGCATTGTATATCAAATCTCTTTCTTGAGGTTGCAGTGCACTAGGCTAGGATGTAAGCTAAAAATAGAGTATGTATCTTCAATAGCAACTTAAGTAAAATAATCCAAGATGCATTCCAAGAGGCAATAGCAGAGTGAATAAACAGAAGTGTGATTCTGGGTAGATCTCTGACCTGCATCATGAGCTTGTGGCTTGTGTATACTACTTTAATATGACCATGTGTGTGGATGGATCAGCTGGCTCTATTTAAAGTTTTAGACATAGGTTAATCCTCCCTGACCACTACCCCCTTTCTTTAGGACTTACCTAGCAGATTTATGACAATTCTGGGGCATTCCTGAGGTGACCGGTAAGTTGCCATCATAGTTTTCTTTTACTGTGCCCTTTCTACAAAACCCAAATCAAGAGCTTGTGACACAGTTCTTGGAGGGAGATACTTCTTTGACAATATGCCCAGATTCCCTTTCTTGGTATGTCAGTGCTGATTGTTGGGAGTAATCTCGCGTGTAATAAGATGAGTAATAAGTGTAATGAGAGTAATAAGATGATTAGTAAGCTTCATCTTATTAATATTGCAGGAAAACATTTATATAGCAACTGTACATATACACACTTTTTAAAGGAGAACTTAAATTTTAAACAGCAATATTTACATATTTATCCTATAATTTTTGTCATCCTTTGAGATGAACATTATGGACATACTACATAATTTTCAAGTTTGAAAACTGGTTAATCGGATAAAACAGGAAGAATTATTCACTACTGTTAATTAACCACAACAAAAGTAGTATTAAAACTATGCTTTTAAATTTCATTATGTTAAATGATTTTTTAATGGTCTCATAATCATAAAACCAAACTTTTTGTACATATTAAATGTCTAATTATATTATCTCCATTTAGAATAAAACAACTCAATTAATTTAATTTTTAAAATTTTTTTACTAATAGAAGTTAACCTTTTTAAAAATCTGAATATTTATGGATGTCAGGGGATAAATTCTTATTATCCAATTGTTAGTTGAAGTATAGTATTCGTGTCAGATTAGAAAACATTGTGTAGTCTGAAAGGGCCCAGTTTTAAAAAATTAGGAGATATGAGTTGAGTCATGCATTTAAGTAGCTATATGTACAGCGGAAAACTCATACAATCTCTACACATCCCTTTCTCTTCCATAAAATTTACCGTGTTCTATTGCATCCATTATAATTTTAAATGCCTCTATAAATATACAAAAGTCTATTTAGTGTTATTTTTTCTTTTAAATCATGGAATTTGATTAATCTGCAGAATTTGCATTATACCTTTCCATTTTTTTGATCCCTCAGAGAGTTGTGATACCTAAACAAAATGAATATATTATGAAGATTTTTCAAAATTCAAAATTAGAAATCTTATTTCTTATTCATTCTGTAAATTAACATAATATTAATGAATACCAGCCATGTGCTAGGCATTTCTGTTGCATATCAATGGCAGTTACAAACTTCTGTCTTTCAAGAAAGAGCATATACAGAAGTTTTAAACTGCCCATCAATGAGTTCTACTGCTTACAGAGATATATTTGATTTGGCCTGCTGTGTTGATTGCATGGTTTTACTTATTTTTATTTATTTGTTAATTGAAAGGTGATTTTTACATAAAAACATGGATTTCTGCTTTGTTTTGAAAAAAATCAAAATATGTCTTCTTTTGCATGACAAAAAATGACTGAAAGTAATAACCTTCTATTTTCAGGTAGGACCATCACTCTTCAATTGATTTAATATGCATTTACTTGCTCCTCCTGGCTTTTTTTTTTTTAGTTCAATCCTTGGTATACAAACCTAAAGTAGCTGGATAAATATCTCATTTAGGGAAGCCATACTGAACTAAATTTTCGGTGAGAGCTCCAATATCAGTGCTAAAATAGCCACTATATGTACCAAAGTGATGATTTTGTTAAGAAATTAGCATAAAAATAGGATAAAAGACATAATACACTTGTGAGAATCCAGGTCAAGGTAATTTGACAAAACATTCACACCATCTAAATTAATTTTGGGGTTAGGCTATTTATGTACAAGCAGAAGGATATTCTATGCACTTTTCAAACATTAACTATTTAGGGATAAATACCAGCTCTTTCTTCATCATTGAATTTTACCAAAGTGTTTACATAAGCCTTTAGGACAGTAGATAGGAAATAAAAAAGAATTGTAAAGGAATGAGAAAATTTATCAGTATGAAAGAAGGATAAAAGAAAGAAAAGGGGTTGATGTATGAAGAGAGAGAAATAGAAAAGCAAAATAAAGACTACTTTATATAATACTTTTGTTGCCCAGTAGGACTTGGTGGCTATATGCTATACTACCAGCTAAACAAATAAAGGAAAATAAAGCAAAATAATAATTTTAGTTCAGAGATGGTCATCTAAATGAGTATGTAAATATTGTGTTTGGTTGCTTGTTTTTGTTTAACTTGTGATTTACAAAGTTAACTTCATTTAGTATAAAAGAATTATCAAAAAGTTTAGAAACAACATAAACATCCATCAATGAGGGTGTTGATTAAAATAAATTATTATCCTTATAACATAAAAACTTTGTAGTGTCAAAACCAGGGCTAATTTATCCATTAGTGACAATAGCCATAGAATCTAAGGTCCACAATTCTTTTAGGGACCCACAAAAATGGTTAATTTTAATTTCTTTTATAATCAGAAAAAAATGAATATAATAATCATAAATAATTCAATCTGGATTATATTAATCTTTATACCAATGTAATCATAATATAATTTTAAAAATTTTAATGGAGATAAGGGCTGAAGAATATCAAAGTGCCTGAGGCCTACAAAAGTCATAATTCAGCCCTGAATGAAAGAATAAGACAATTCTCATTGTGTATTGATATGAGATCATCTTCAAGGCATTTTTAAAAATAGCAACAACAAAAAAGCAAAGTACAGGACTGTATATAATGTACGCTACCAGTTTATGTGTTATAGACAATAACAGTTTTATACATCTAGTGTATGTATGAATAACTTTGGAATATAGACAAGAAACCTAAAACATTATTAGGCTTTGAGAAAGCAACTGCCTATCTGGTGAGTAGGGATGAAGTTTTTCACTAAATATCCTTTTGTACATTTTGAATTTTGAACCTTATAAATCTATTATCCGTTAAAAAATTTTAATAAAGTAAAATAGGTTTTCATAATATGGAATCAACTGATCATTAGGATGCATTTCTCCTTTTATGGTATCAATGTATACTTTCAAATTAACAAGCCATTTTAAAATATAATGATTACTATCCAGATATCATATGCTTTTTCTGTAATTAAAACACAAATATAATGTCTCCAACAAATTCCAATTATAGCATCAGTTCAATTTAGAAATGGCAAGATTTTGTAAAGATTTACATATTCAGTGAATGCCTTGATGAAGTTTGGTTTTCTTTTCTGAGGTGCTTGTCTAGTTTCTAGGTTTTAAAAATACAAATTTCACTCCCTTCCCTCCCTCCTGCCAATATCAACCACCAAATCCTAACATTTCATTGAAGAAGTCAGTTGTAGACATATCTATTACAGATTATAAACCCATGGAGCTTCTATCTTATGGCTCTGCAATGCCTCAGTAAACTCCGATTGCTAAAGAATGCAGTGTGTGTTTCTCTTTTTTTACCTGGTGACATTGATGCTAAGATGATTGTTCAGTGCACATATACAGCCAGTCACAACACCCTTGTCTCTTTCAATTTAATGTCTTTCAATTTTCCTTTCAAACCTGATAGTGACTCACTTCTTATTCATTGCCAATACACTATCCTTGATCTTGGAAACACTGCATCACTGCATGGGACTAAATGTTGATTAATATAATCCTCCTGTACAAGACTTAATCTTCTCCCAAGTGATTAGGGCAGTGAGAGAGAGACATCCTACTCCATACCTGACTCTGTTCTCAAACACCACCTTCCTTTTTTCTTGCCTATCCTTCAACCACAGTCTCAAGTTTGCTTTCTGCAGTTGTTATTCTGTGGGTTGCTTGCTCAGCTACAGTCAATTAAAGCCATTTAATACTTAGTACTTGCCTCAGCTCTATCCACTTTTGTTTTTCAGCCAGCTGACATAACATTTAAAAAAGAATCTTTAAGACAGAGAGATTCTGCATACATAAAACCCTAAAATTAGGTCACTGGCACACATTCCTTTAAGAAACAATTCAATGGCAGAGATGCTGGAAAATATTTAAATCAAGTAATACCACAGGAGTATATTTAATAATAGTGTTGCAGCTAAACTGTAATGGACCAATGTAGTAAACACATATAGTAAACCATTAAAATTCATGTTTACAAAGAGATTTTAGACAAATATTTCTGATACAAGGTATAAAAACAGAATGTAAATTATATATACTGTATTGTTCTAATTATATAAGCAAAAAGTATATACATGTATATGCATAGACACACGTAATACTGGAATATCAGAAATTCTTAGGATGGTGGAATTATTGCTTCTTTACACTGTAAATTTCCAAACTTTGATATGACACTTTTACTATTAGAAAGATGCCATTTTCATGATTCACTCTAAGAAATGCCTGACAGACATATTTTTATTTGTATTTATTATATCTTCTCTTAGACATACCGCTTTTCATTATTTTTTACTGATTGCTGCAAGTCTAACAATATTCTTCCTTAATTCAACAAGTTGCACCTCTCATGTACTTTATGCTATTGCTATATTTTACATCTCCATTTCCTGCATCTCTCGTCCTTTACTTTCATTTTATTGCCATATTTTAATTTGTACATGGATTAAAATGTAGCCTTGTAATATTATTTTGAAGAACATTATTTTCACAAGATTAGGACATGATTAAAAAAAAAAACAGAGGTTCTTGTGTTTATACATTGATTTTCCATTTCTATTTTGCGTTCTCTCCTTCTTGTAAATTGAAGTTTCCATCTTGTATTATTTCCATCCAACCTGAAAAAAAAATGTCTTTTAGTATTACTTGTAGTGTTATCTTCTTGAAATAATTTCTTCAGCTCTCATTTGTCTGAAAATATCTTTATTCACCATATTTTTGGAGGATAATTTCCCTGATATAGAATTAAAGATAAAAAGCTTTTATTTTCTTTTAGCACCTTAAATACCTTACTGATATTTAATGTCATCCGGTGTCCATTGTTTCTGATGAAAAGTGTCTTCATTTGTATTATTGTTGTTCTATATGTAATACATCTTCTCTCCATCCCAAGACTGATTTGAAGATTTTCCTATTTTGGAATCTGATATGTGAGACTCAGTGTGACTCTGATATGCCTAAATATGGTTTTCTTTGTATTTATCTTGCTTAATATTATCTGTCCTTCTTGAAACTGTAAATCAAAGTTTTTATCCACCAGTTTTTAAAACTATGTTATTGTCTTATTATACTCTCTATTGCTTTTGGAGATCCAATGCATATACGTGTGTGTGTGTGTGTGTGTGTGTGTGTGTGTGTACTGTGAAATATTGTTTATTTCCTGGGTCATCCTGTTCATTTTTCTGTGGTCACTTTATATCTCTTCCTGAAATCACATAATTTTTGTTGATCTCTTAACTTTCCTAAATTGATGTGATTGAAGCTCCAAACTGCTTCCTCTAAGTATCTTGTCAGGGCTTTATTAAAATCACTTTGGAGTTGGTCTATGGTTGTATAGCCTAGTCCTCAAGCAAAGACTTGTGGGGAACCCCCACTGGACTTCTTGAAATCCACAGACCCCCTTTTTTAGTGCCCTGCCTCACAGGTTCCAACACTTCCAAAAATTCAAAACTCTGATCTCTCTTTCATTAGATGAGAGAGATTGCCATATTACGATTGAACTCAGGCGCACTACACTGTAGCTGGCAAATTGTTCCCTCGCAGAGATCTAGGACAACTATGGGACTCACCTTGTTTGTTTCCTCTTAAGAACTATAGCCCATTGGTATGGTAATCTTCTTTTATAGATATTTAATCCTAAAATGTGTTTATATTTCTATTTGGATATACTGTGCCTACTCCAACAACACTCTTTTCTTATTCTCAAACTGCTGCCTTTAGTTGTCTCTCTGATATTCCAATTCTGCCTTCACATTCTGGTTTTTAATACATGCTCCAGGCTTCTTGGTTTTGTGATCACTTCATGTTCTCTTTCTGGACTATTAAACTCTGTTTCCTTTTGGTCTTCAGTCACCTGATGTGGAAGTTTTCTTATTTGCTGTATGCTACTGAGACTTTTATGATTATTCATTATACAGCATTATTCTAGCAATAGTTGACTGAGACAATAAGCTAGAATCAAATAGAAATGCTTACTTATGAAAATATAATAATGTAGCAGTTATTAGTCCACTTCTGCTACCAGACAGCCAGGGTTCCACATCCAGTTCTATTGTTTTTAATCACCTGGATTTTGGCCAAATTAATTACACTGTGTCACTTTCTTCAAGTGTAAAATAAGAACAATTACAGGGTATTTTTAAGGATTAAATAAGTTGATCACTTAATGTTTGACAGCATAATATCTGGTACATACTAGGTACTTAATTAATATTGACATCATTATTCAATAACAGAATGAAGAGTTCAGATTTTACTCAGCTGGCCAGTGTTTTTCTAAGTATATGCCCATGAAATATGGTTGCTGTGTCAGCTGAGGTGCTATATTTTTTTTAAATTTTTTATTTCAGCATATTACAGGGGTACAAATGTTTAGGTTAAATATATTGTCTTTGCCTGCCCCAGACAGAACTTCAAGTGTGCCCATCCTTCAGAAGGTGTGAATATACCCATCCCCACCTCCCCGCTCCCACCTGCCCAACACCCAATGAATGTTACTACTATATATGCACTTAAGTGTTGATCAATCAATACCAATTTTATGGTAAGTACATGTGGTACTTACTTTTCTGTTCTTGTGATACTTCAAGTATCACAAGTAGAATGGGTTCCAGCTCTATCCAGGATAATACAAGAGGTGCTATATCACCATTGTCTTTTGTGGCTGAGTAGTATTCCATGGTATATATATATATATATATATACCATATTTTATTAATCCACTCATATATCAATGGCCACTTGGGTTGTTTCTACATCTTTGCAATTGTGAATTGTGCTGCTATAAACATTCTGATGCAGATGTCTTTTTTATAGAATGTCTTTTTTTCCTTCGGGTAGATCCTCAGTAATGGGATTGCTGGATCAAATGGTAGTTCTACTTGCAGCTCTTTGAGGTATCTCCATATTGCTTTCCACAGAGGTTGCACTAGTTTCCAGTCCCACCAGTAGTGTATGAGTGTTCCTGTCTTTCCAGATCCACACCAACATTTACTGTTTTGGGACTTTTTCACAAAAGCCATTCTCACTGGACTTAAGTGATATCTCATTGTGGTTTTGATTTGCATTTCCCTGATAATTAGAGATGGTGAACATTTTGTTCATGTTTGTTGTCCACTAGTTTATCTACATTTCTGTTCATGTCTTTTTTAATAAATTAAAATAATGTTGGTCTTTTCCCAGTATGCAGATAAATTTAAGTAATTTGATATAAATTTCTCATCCTAAGAAATTTTATCCTCTTTATGTTTTTAAATCTCTCCTGCTCAATACAACTTGTTTACAAGCCAACTGATAAGTAAATGAACTAGTATACTAAATAGAAAAATTCAGAAACAACCAATATATTTGAGAGCTTGTATTTTAACTAAATGTTTGTGCCCCAAATTGCCATTATAGTCGCAAGCAAAACACAATACTTTGCCTTAGGAAAATTGTCCTTCATCCCTATGATAGATCTGAATATATTATTATTAATATGTCATGATGTTTTACAAACAATATAGTATTCTACAAAGAACACAATAACTTAAAGGTACTTTGCCTGCTTAAAGGCAGTGTTGATGGGGACCAATTATCTCTGAAGAATCTATTTATTTTTTGTTTGTGTTTAAAGAGAGAGCTGATCCTGAAAAGTTGATCCTGGCAGTAATAACATACAGGCTTTAATTGAAGGTAGATGGGGCCAGGAGCCAAGAAGGCTAGTATATAGCCCTGTCAATATAAAAATGCTTAGCGATTAATATTACAAGCAGGAAGCAGAAAGAAGTGGATTAATGGAAAGACATTAGGGAAGCAGACAGGATACGAGAACATCTGGATGTAGGAAGCGAAAGAAATAAAAGAGATTCTTTAATTTCAGTGTAAATGAAAATCACCTTGAGAAATTATTTAAAATGTATATATAATCCATGTACCCATTCACCAAAATTCTGTTTCTAAACTTCTGGAATAGTGCCCTAGAATCTGCAATTTTAACAAATTATCTTTTTGATTCTATTGAAGGTGATTGGAAGTCAAATTTTGAGAAACTTTAGAATACGGCTTTCTCTAATCATTTAGAAACATTAGTTTGAGATTTCAGAATCATTTAACACTTTGCATGCCCCAGTTCCTGGTAAGGATTGCTGCAGATGAGAAGTTGAAGGTAATAAATGACTCCAAGGTTTTATGCCTGAGTAGCTGACAGTAATTATGCCATCAAGCAAGGTAAAGATCACAATGGCAAAATCTCATTTTAGAAGGAAGGAAATATAATGCACATTTTTCTTTTCTTTTCCTTTCTTTCTTTTATTCTTTCTTTCTTTTCTTTTCTTTCACAAATTGAATGTTGGTTTTTCTTGGGAGGTGGGAGAGAGTGGTATTAAATACTAATTCTCTTCCATGAATGGTGTGGAATACAGTTCTGAGTAAGGAAGATAGGAAATCAAAAGAGCCACTTTATTACTGATAAATGCCTGTTGGAAGCTGACACAAGTATGTGTCAAGAATGGGCTTCAATACACTGGAGCTCAACATTAAGAGGCCTAATCCCTGCAAATCTATCAGGCAGATGCAACTGCATCACCTTAAGCCCTGAAAGCAGCTAAAAGACACTATCCTATTCACCCTACCAAAAGTAGCAATTAACACAATTTGTAAAAGTGTAGATTTTGTACACTTCATTTATAACACACACTTCATAATTCAAAATTAGTGTGATGATTGTTGTTGAGCCTAAGTTCTACGAGGGCAGGAATCAAGTCTTATTTGTTCACTATCCAATACTCAAAATTTAGCAGTGCTAAGCAAAGAGTAGGAACTCTAAATGGTCTGTTGAATGAATAAGTTTTAAACAGGATTACATATGCTAACTTCATTTTCCTGTCAGATATTTTCTTGTTTGTTAATATCTACTTAAACTGACGGTCCCTGTTACTGAAGTTCAAGTTGAACAGGCATGGAAGACTTTATTCAAGAGTATCACAATAGGGTAGAAAGGTCTGAACTCTGAGCACAACACCTCTAAAAGTAGCAAAGGGCTGGAGAGTTTTTAAGAGCTGGGGTGGGGGGAATCATAGGCCATGTATGTTTGCTAACTGATTTTAAGCAAAGGAAAAGTAAACTTTCTTTTATCTTCATGACAGATTTTTTTTTACAACTTGAAGCAGCCTACTGAGGTTAGGCTCCGATCCTTCCACAGAGAATGAGAGATAGTCTTTGCTAATTACATTTCAAAGAAATGGTTTCTTCATCCTTGAAAGAGGAAGTTTTGAGTTATAAAACTGTAACAAAAGCTTTTTAAAATGTTTACATCTCAAAAGAGCAGAGAAATAAGTTACAATTACAAGTTTTCTAAAGTACATGCTGTAAGAAAAGGAAGGTCAAGGGCCTAGAGTCAGAAAGAAAGCCTGTTTAAAATTTGTAATCAAGCTGAGGGAAACTACCTTACTTGCCTGTCTTGCTTACTGATTAGATGTGTTTTGCAGTTTTGCAACAAGGAATTCAAATTATGAGCTTCCTACTATGTCTCATGGTTCCTGCATGCAATGAGTTGCTGCACACTTTACAAAATTCTTTTTTGTCCAGGTGCTTTCTTACCTGTTACCCTTCAGAAACAACTAGCCTCCACAGAGCTCACGCCTTGCTCCAGAACGCATGCGCATAAGCCCTGAGCTTCTGACGTCACTGAGCGCGCCCCGCCCCTACATGTTGGCAACCGAAAGCGTCCGTAGCAGCAGTGGCTGCTGAGATGTACGAACTTCCGGTTCTCCCGGCAGCTGCCGCCGCTGTTGTCTCTACCACCTGCCACGGCTGGGCCTCAGACTGGGTTTGGTCGCCTCTTCTTCGTTCTTCTCCGCGCCCATGGTCCCTCCTGGAGCTAGGGCGGCGGGCCCGGCGGCTCCCGCGTGGTGAGAGAGCGGTCCGGGGACGATGAAGGCCCCGCACTGCTGCTGCTGTCTCATCCACTTCCTGGCCCCGGTCTTCCTCCTGCTGCTGCTGCCAGGGCTGAGCGGACCTCTCGTGGTACTGGTACAGGCGGCCGATACCGAGCCGGGCCCTGGGCCTCCAGACCCTGGGTCGCGGACACTACCGCCCCTACCGCCGGGCCCCACCGCTGCCCAACAGCCGGGCCCTGCTTCGGCTGAAGCTGCGGGGCCGCGGGGCTCAGAGGCCGGCAATGGCAGCAGCCCCGGGGCGGGACTTACGGCGGATGATAACGGAGGGAAGGCCATGGAAGGCTTACTGGGTGGCGGCCTCGCTGTGAGCCCCAGTCTTGGCGACAAGCCCATGACCCAGCGGGCCCTGACTGTGTTGATGGTAGTGAGCGGCGCGGTGCTGGTGTACTTCGTGGTCAGGACGGTCAGGTGAGGCGAAGCCTCCATGGGGCTCCCCTGTGGGCCTGAGATGGGCTGGCCAGTCAACTCCTCCAGCAAAGCCGATCGTGTGACCCTGCGTCGCTCCTTCCCCTCCCCCAGCATCCAGGGCTCCTGCCTGAGAGTGAGAATGCAACTTTGTCTTCAAGGCCTGTTACCTTTGGGGAAACCTCCAAGTAATTGCTGCCTTGATTTATAAATTAGTACCCCACCTCCATGTTTCTTCATCTTGCCTGAGGCCTGCCTTAGCCTCAAAGGGCACCCTTTGTTAGAAGTGGTAGTAATCTTTTATTCCCTTGAATTTCCACTACACTATCTTGTATTCTTCTCCCTTTCTATTTTGTATATTTTTGTGTACCTGACGGGTCAAATTTTGCCCATCAGTGTGCAAACTTTTTAAGGGCAAACTTTTTAAGGGCAGTGTGCATACTTAGTAGGTTTGTAAGTCATAGAGTTCTTTGTACAGTGCTGCCACTGAATAGAAAATCAATATTTATTTGAGTGGAGTAGTACAGAAGGGCCTTATTATGGATATTTTATTTTTATAAAATTTTGGAGAAGAAAAATTCTTCCTTACCATCAGTGTTTCTTTGTATAGGCCTTTAATCTGCCACCTAACTAATTAGGTTGTACCTAATTAGTTGAGGACCACCTCCCTGAAGAGTTGACATATAGAGCCAAGACCTCACCATTAGAAGATAGCCAAGGGAAGAGCTGAGTGAAAGCTGTCTAGCAGTTTCCTCCATTATAAAATAAGAATAGAGGGTAGGTTTGCAGGATTGTATTGGTTTATGGTTTTTCAAACTACTTCACATTTTTTCCTATAATTATCCTCTCTATTATAATGTAGTTCTTTAAATTGATCATTTAAAGTAAAAGTTTCCTTCTAAACAAGTCATTATCATGAATGGAAAACCAACATCACTTGACTTAAATGACTAATTAAAAAAGTAATGCATAAACCAGTAGTTCTTGACATGTGGTCCAGGGAACACTGGGAGTGAATTTCTCTTAGACCTCTTCAGCAGGTCTACAGTATCAAAACTATTTTCAAAAGAATACATTCTTTTACAAGTTTATAGGGTACAAAAAGTTCATTGATATCATTTTTGGATTCCACATTGCAACGAACCTTTAAAAAACTACCTCTTGTCAAAATTTGGTGTAGTATCGAAAAAGAATAATCACTAGTATTTGAAAAGGCTACTAAAATGTTCCTTCCTTTTTAATGTTTATATTTATATGAAGCTAGATTTTCTTCATACCTTTCAACCAAACAACACATTGCAAATGATTGAATGCAGAAGCGAATATGAAAATCTGTTTTCTATTTTTTGTCTGTTCCTATTTTCTATCTACTTTTGTCAGCTTAAGCAAGCTATTAAAGGGATTTGAAAAAAAACCTAAATCAATGTCATTCTTTTTACCATTTTTTTTGACAATGTTTATTTTTCATAAAAATTTAAATTAACCTGTATTTATTATTTTATATCAGTTGATAAGTATTTATAAGTTTTCTCAGGTTTTATTAATATGTTAAATATATATATATATATAAAATCCACATAAATAAAAGTTACATGGGATGTTAAGAATGTAAAGGAACCCAAAACATTTGAAAACTACTGGTATATATAAACTATATTATTTGAATTAGATACTAATGGTTCACAAAGGCCAGCAAATCCAGGCCCACTTTCTGTTAATAGGGAAGTTAGAAAGTGTTTGGGATGTGTTAAAGGCATAATAGTACCAAATTGAGACTACTCTTGATTAAAGAAAGATTAAAAGACAATTGAAACAAATTATTTTTCTCACTATATAATTGTTATTCAATTCCATACACCTATAATTCCTGTGAAGATCCAGAGTACCTTAAGTTTTAATTCTCTCATAATTTATGGATATGAAGACAGTTTGGGGGGATGTCCCTTACTCATTTTTCCTTTTGCTTTCACCTTTTTTATAATTTTTATACATATGTTTATTGCCGTTGGTTTTCTGTCTTCATTGCTGTAAAACTTGAAAGGATTCGGTCTTTCCAGTCAGATTCTATTGGATGATTCAATAACATGTTGTATGATAACAGCTAAATTCTGAATTATGGCTAATATAAACTGCATTTTTCAACCAGCATATAATACATACATGCAGTCCAAGTCCTAAATTTAGTTGGCTACCAAATGTCCAAAGCTTGATTGATGCTAACAATGTCTGGGCAATGTTCAGAACTCATATTTTTTGCTTCCAGATTTTGTTTTTCATACTCATTTTGGTGAAGGCTCATTTTG
Source organism: Microcebus murinus (assembly GCF_040939455.1). Classification (NCBI taxonomy): domain Eukaryota; kingdom Metazoa; phylum Chordata; class Mammalia; order Primates; family Cheirogaleidae; genus Microcebus; species Microcebus murinus. The sequence continues at coordinate 74,543,804 of NC_134114.1, forward strand.
GCTTTCACTTCTAAAATATGTGTGACAGCACACCAACATTAGTTATTTATGCCAAGGGGGAAGAATAGGCCAAAATTATTATTTTTTTAACTGAGTTGAGGTGACACTGAGAATATTTTATTTGTAAATTTTTATTAGATTGAACTCCATGAGATTTCCAAATTGTTTTGTTTTAATCTAATTCAGTTGTAATGAATATGTGGCCAGAAATAACTTCCACTTTGAGTCTGGAAATATTCCAAAGAACAATCAGATTCTCTCTGTAGAAAGTGAAAAATATATGCAAGGAATACAGTGAGAGTAGACTTCCTAACATGAACACATAATATCTATAAGAAGACACCTGTATGTCTTACTCTCTGTCTCCAGTACTGACCATCATATACCACATATGATGGGCACTAAATAAGTAATTGCTTAATGAATGAGCATTCTTAGTTAATTCTCTATATTGCTGAATAGGTAGATGGTGAGGATTTGGAAATTTAGAAGTAATTTCTATTTACTGATAGAACAAAGAAATATGAAGATCTCAATTAATACTTCCTCTCTGTAGGACATTCCCCCTGCAGTATAAGGCCAGAAAAAAAAAAATCGCTCTGGAGGGTTGCTATTAATTTTAAACATGTTGATTACATTAAAGTAATTTCTGATATAACTATGAATAATGATTCTTGCCTTAAATTGGGAATTATTTCTATTTTCAGTGTCATCTCATTGGTGCTTTTTCATTTTTTATTCAGTGTGTTGTATTAGAAGGAGGAGATCAAGGCTTAGATTCTAACTCTTCCACTGTTTTGCTTCTGTGCTCTTTAGCAAATCACTTAACCTCTCCAATTTTAGAATCCCTCCTATAAAATGAGGACTAAAAGTTAGTTGATATGGTGGAGATGAGCATGAAATTTAACATAATAGCCTTCATTCAGGCTGTCAGTATTTATTCAGCTGCCCAATACTGGGTACTAGGGATACACTTGTGAGCAAAATAAACATTTCTGCCTCTGTGGCACTTATAGACTGGAGGAGTAGAGGGGCATTAATCAAATAATCATAGACAATTAGCAATATACAGGATATATCAAAAGGCATTACAACACAGGTTGTATTAATACTTAGTGTATAGGAAATGCATAATATTTATTTACTTTATTTTTATTTATATATTTATTTTTGAGACAGAGTCTAACTCTGTTGCCTGGGCTAGAGTGCCATGGAGTTAGCCTAGCTCACAGCAACCTCAAACTCCTGGGCTCAAGCAATACTCCTACCTCAGCCTCCTGAGTAGCTGGGATTACCGGTGCTTACCACCATGCCCGGCCTAATTTTTTTCTATTTTTAGAAGAGACAGGATCTGTCTCTTGCTCAGGCTGGTCTCAAACTCCTGAGCTCAAGTGATCCTCCTGCCTTGGCCTCGCAGAGTGCTAACATAGACATGAAACACCCTTCCCGTGGAAAATACACAATATTTATTTTGAATGGTTACCTAAGCCTATAAGCTAACACACAAAATTAGGATTCTTTCAAAGAGTTTTACTTTGTAACTGAAAGATTATTTTTGAGATTGTACTTACCATCTTAATAGCTAATAGTTATTAATTGCTAATTTATGCGACAGATATAATACCACATACTTTGTGTGCATTTTCCAATTCTTGCAGAAACCTGCAAGTAGGTAATATTATTCTTGTTGAGGAAGTTGAGCCTGAGTAAGGTTAATTTGTCCAAGGGCACATATGTAGAAACTGCCCGAACCAGCTGTGCTGAAACTTAACATGTTCAAGGACCATGCTGTTTCCTGTGATTATTGACTGTATCTGATTTAAAGTGATATTACACATAAAGATGGCTAGCTTATTTATGGTGAAAAATGAAGTAGATATTTTATGCCCAGTGCCTTTCTGTTTAAAACATGAATTTGTTCAATGTTATACCTCCAAATTTTACTGTTTTAAAAGTGAATCAGCTTTAACATTTATTGATCATCACATCAGTGCCACACTGAAATAATTTTATATATTACCTCAACCCCCTTCATTCCTTATCCAAAGAGTTTTCTTGATTTGCTAGACATAGGGAATGGTGATCTTTTCAAACGACCTCTGTTAATCTGATCATATTTATAATATTTCTACCTTAACTCCTCCTGTAGCAAATCACTATTAAATTATTAATATGAGATTCATAAATATCTCTCCTATCTATTTACTTAAGAATATGAGTTAAGGAATTTCTTTTTTTTTTTCCAGAAAACATACGGTTTCCACCCTACTTATGAGATCCTAAGAGATAGAAATCTCAGTTTAAGCAAAACAGGGAATACTATTTGACCATTTATATATTAAGTTACTGACATTAATTCAGTAAATATTATGGGCTACCTATTAAGGGCCAGTCGTAGGCCCTGTGATAAGGATTAGCAATGTACAAGATGGAAAAGTCCCTACCTTTGTGGAACTTCCATATTAGTTGTTTATATAACCTTAGAAAGCAGAATTTTTTCAACAAGTGTAAATTGTCCTGGTTTGCCATCATTTGATCAGCCAGGCAGTATATATTGAATGTTCTCTATAGAGACAAACCCAGAAGACTGAAAATGTATTTGATAAGGACAGGTTCTCAAGGAATTGATATTCTTTGCAGAGATGAAACTTTCTTTCTCAAAATGTTTGCTCATACACTTAAAATATTATAACATGTTAAGTTGGTTATGTGGTCAAGTGCCAAAATGTCAAGAGGATGGTGTACCAGTGGTATAACAATCAAATATGTCAGGGATCTGTGTGAAGTGATAATAGGATTTTTCTTATTTAAGCAACATTTGTAAGGTGTGCAGTTTGGGGAGGTAAAAGTAAAGAGTTTCTAATTTGTTGGGGATGTTGTTGGAGGTCAGGTCAATGCTTCCCAACCTTTTTCATGTCATGTCACACATAGAAATTGATATCTATATGGGGTAAGTGTATGAAACTATCTATCCTGATAATATCTACCTTATACCCCAGCTAGTGATCTCAAGAACTGTGGGGATCTTTCTCTCAGCATATTAGTAACTATTTGCATGTTTGACAAGCTTGTTGCAGAATTTTGTAGGTGATGCTGAAAGTGGACTATGTAAAGAAGAAGTCAGATAAGTTATCACATGAGCCACCTTTAAATCCACACAAATCAGTTTGTGATAAATTTGAGTGACTGTTATGTCTCTCAAACTGTTCTGAATTTTAAGACTTTAAAGGAAATAAAGAAGACATGTTTGTGTTCAAGGGGCTTACCCAGTGGAGGAGTAACATTGCTTTTTGTGCTAATAAATTGAACTTTGAAGAATATAGTAGCAAGAGATTAAGCTAACTGATGGAGAGGATGATCCTGAATCTTAATCCCATAACCACAGCTGTTTGAAAAGTCATTTAACATCATAGCCAAAATGATTATATTTTTATGGAAAACTGAAATCTTTATCTCTAATTGATATGAATTACCTACAAACTTGCCATATAACTAAATCTACTTTCAGGTGGCCTTAACTCTATTGCATGAGAAATACAGAAAAGTGCCCATTTAATAATGGAGTATCCAATTGTGTTTAAATTCCGGTGGTGGGGAAAGAGCCAGTAGAGAAGGAAATATTGAAGGTATTAGAGAAGGCATGAAGAGGGAATTTTAAATAAACCACATACGGTAGGACAGAAGTGAGATCCTCCATTAAAATGCCCCCATTTCCACACCTTTCATTGCATCTGGCTTCTAATTCTGCCTCTCCAAAATTGTCCTTGCGGAGGATAATTAGTAACCACATTGTCTCAATTTCATGGATATTTTCCCATTTTCTCTGTGGCAATCAATACACTGGTCTTTTCTTTGGCTTCTGTGATGTCTCTTCTGATTTTATAATTATTTCTATGAATATTTAGTCTCCAGCTTTTTCATGATTTTCTTTCTCTCTGAACTTTTCTTCCTACTGTTAGGACTCTTTTATAACTAATGTCTTGAGAGCAGGGCCTGTATCTTATACATCTTTGGTCCCTAAAGGCCTGGTCCAGTTCCTAGAATGTAGAGGCATTCATGGAATGTTTGTGGAAGAGAGTGACTTTTACTTCCTAAATATCTGGGCCTTTTTCTTAACCCTTTCTGCTTTGTCCATGTTCTCTGGGTGACATATCCCAAGTTCATTTCTATAACTGCTGTTAGATGCCTTCTGAGTTATAGACATGTATAGCCAGCCAGCTTCTTACTGGATAGATGATTCAGACCCATAAAGGTCAAGCTTGAAACCATTATTTTTACCCCTGAGCAAATCTTGCTGCACTATTCTTCACAAGATTGATGGCATCATCATCTATATAGTTTCTCAGACTAGAAACCTGAGCTTTCCCAAATCTCTCTCTTTTTGCTTACTATTCATATCCAATCACCCAGTTTCAATTTCTAAATATTTCTTGTCTACATTACCACTTTGTGAGCTGCACTGACCTTCCATTAGTTTAGGCTCACATCACTAGGTTATGGTGATATCTGTATTAACTTTTCTCCACTCCAAGTATGTCTCTCTTTCAATTTACTTTCCATGCTGAACATACAGTTTTCCTTCTGAGATGTAAATCTGATCATGCTGTGTTTGTGCTTATAATTTTTTATGGCTACACCATTCATATGGTTGCCACTACCTACATGTGGCTATTTTAAAAACTTAATCAAAATAAAATAAAATGAAAAATTGCAGTCTGTTAAACTAGCCACATTTCAAGGACTTCAAAAATTACGTCACTAGTAGCAACTGTATTGGACACAGTTATGGAGAATATTTTCATCATTATATACAATTCTATTAGACAGTACATTTCTATAGTTTCTGTTGGGATAAGGTTCATACTCCTTAGATTAGCATTTAAGGTCCTCCTCAATCTGGCTCTTTTATATCAGTTTTACTTTATCTTCTGTTGCCTCAAGTGTGCTATATTTTTATGGAACTATATTTTTAAAGTAGTGGATTCTTTCCTCCTCCTTTTGTTTAACTCCTAGTTGTCTTTGACTATGAAAATGGACTATCAGCCCTACTGGGAAACCTCTGTGATTGCAGAACACCTTGTGAATACCTCTAGTATGACACTATTTCCGTTGAAGCGTAATAGTTGGTTCAGTTGTCTGTCTTCTTTTCTTCCCTGTTTGCACCTTATGCTTATTTGGAAAATAGTAGACATTCAAATGTTTCCTGAGTAAATAACAAATGGCAACAAGAAAGAATGTATGGAAAACCAAAAGTAAAACATGGAAATGAAGATTAGAAATATGGGGTATCTGTGGGAAAGAGGTGTTAACATCAACCTTGTAAAATCTAGTCATTTTTAATTCCTTTCAAATACTGTCCATACTGGAAGCTCATGATCTGAGGTTGTACAGAAAAGTCTATTTGGGTTATTTTATGTGGATATATTATTCATATCTATTTACTCAAGATAATATACAAATTATTCATTAGAGTATACTAAGATAACTGTAGTCCTCAGGATAAATTGTAGTAGAGTGCAGCCAGGAGATACATTCCCCTGTAATTGGTAGAGGTTGGACTTGCAATAAAAAGGGAAAACTGAACTGAGATGTTTCTTATTGGTTATTGTAAAGTTATTCTGTAAACAAAACAATCAATAAAATTTGAGTTGTGAAGTTTCAGTAATGATATTCACATGTCATGTACCAATACACTTCACCGGTGTACTTAGCTAGACTGCTTGTTGCAGCCAGTGTCTATTCTGATCAGATGATCCTTATGTCCTGCCAATTGTTAAATAGCTAAATATCTAAAGCAGATATTCTGATTGGCTTATTTTATCTTTGTAAGCTAGGTCAGATCATAGGTCACAGTCTACCCTTGAGATTGACAATCATGATTTAGAAAAGATGGTCGTCCCAGGATCATATTAGTTGTGGGTGAGAGTAGGTGATTTTGCATGGTAGAACACATGATTAAATTAACCATTGCAGCCCATTCAAAGGAGTTTATACGTGGAGCAGTTTTTCTTAAGGAGGACTATGGCAATGGACGTGATAGATTCTATGATAGTATGTCTTCTGCTCTGTTGTAATGTAGATTTACATAATTTTTAGTGGTGGGACCACAATATGTAAATTAGCTGAAAGCAACACCACACTGATTGGCCATACCTCCATGGAAACCTAGGACTCAGAATTTCCCAGTTGGAAAACAGTTGTGTTGTTTAATTTGGGCTGCCTAATCTCTGAGGAAAGAATATGATAGAAAGGATATAATGATCTAGATGGAGATGGTACAACTGTGCCAAACTAAAAAAAAAAAAAACAAGTGTAAAATGAAGGTATGAAAAGTTAGTGAGCTTTTTTGTGGCAATATGATTTTATTAATGGATTGAAAACTGCTGAGAAAAACTTTAATCAGTTTATTCAGAGTGGAGGAATTGCTAATAGAACCTGACAAAAGAATTCTTAAAAAGAAGAAGGTTAGAAGGAATTATATATCCAGGTCATGTAATAATGGCAGTTCGATGCAGAGAAGTTGAGATGCTAGGTATTGTTATGAGTTAGGAGGTTTTTAGTTATAAGTAATAGAATATCCAAATAAAAATGACTTTAACATAAGGATATATTTTCTTGTTGCTTACTTATCATGAATATGAGTAGACCCAAGTTTGGTTCAGTGGCTTAGGAAGATTATCAAGAATTCTGGATGTTTCCAATCTTCTCTGTTTATAGGGTTTCTACCTTAGCTTTAAACATTAAGTTCTCACATAGTAGTATCTCAAGCAGGAAGGGGGAGAAGGGGTATGAAATCAGGCCTTCTCTTTATTATTTTTTCATCAGGAGAAAAATCTTTTCCTAGAAATCCCACTACCAGAGACATCCCCTTCTATCTCATTTGTCTGAACTGCTTCATCTGCTCACCCCTAGACAATGACTGGCAAAAGGAAAATTATATTTTCATGATTGGTTTATACCAATTATGATGATCATTATTATGTCCTCCTTAGGGCTGGGCACAATTGCTCTCTAAACAGAATTGTGTTTCTGTTAAGCCAGAAGAAGCGGGTTGTCTCTAAACAAAAAGCAGATTCTGTTACAGTGATCAAAACTAAGAGATGAACTAATCAGAACAAAATAATTGTACTTGTTTATGCAAGTAGCTGCCAAGTTTTGTTTTTTTGTTTTTTTGGTTTTTTAAACTTCAAAAGGATGAACTAGCAAATACAGTTCAACTAAAAAAATTATCCAGTCTGGTATAATGTAAGATCATTGTATTGAAGATCACATGACTGTTTTGTGACCTAATTTTATGATTTTTGGTTAAAATTACTTTGATTCATTAGGAATACACTTTGGCTTAATTATTTAAAACTCAGGCTTAGTACTCAAATTATTTGTGTATGACTCTTAGCTCTACCATTTGCTGTTCCAAATTTAAGTTTTACCAAACTCTACCTTTTTTGTGTACAAAATGAGGGTACTCACCCTATTTTTATATAGATTTTTGCACATATATGTATATATATGAAATATATTTTATAGTGTATCTGTGTATACACCTGTGTGGTATCTTGCTTCGGAAACTATAATCAGCAAGACGGTAGATCTGATAAGGCTGGATGTGGAGTGGGAGTCAGGGAAATGAGAGGTGAATATAGGAGAAATCTGGAGGGGTTGGTCATAGAGCCAGTGAGAGAGAGGCCAGCTGGAATGAATCTTCGGAGAGCTTGTTTGTAGATAGGACTTTAAGATTGATTAGGAATTAAATCTATGCTGAACTTTTAGAAATGGAGGTCAGAGAAATTATCATGACTCACTTCCCAAGCTTTAGGGCCTAAAAGAGAAGACTAGGAAATCCATGTAAAGACAAAAAGGAGAGATAACAGGAAACTATGTACTAAACTCTTTCATAAAGGATACTGCAAAGCCAAGGTATATGACATTTTTTTTTAGGATTTACATTACCTTAGGGTATCTACCAGCCTGCCTTCGAATAGGAAACAAATCTAAGCGTAAGAACTGATTATATGTGCTGAATTACAAAGAGTTTGGTGAGAAAAGGTGTCTATCAGAGAAAACAACATTACAGTAGCCTAAACGTAGGTGAACATGCTTTAGATGTTTTCTTTTTTGACGTTTGAGTGTTAAGTGAACATTTTACTGGAGATGAGCTGTGGCAGGATACCTTGTTGGAGGAGTCCTCTGTTTATTGATGCGCTTGGTCATGGTTGTGATAGTGACAGCGATTGATAACTGTCAGGTTAATAGACAGAGCCCAAGAAAAATTATGAGAAATTAAAGGATTCAAAACCACGGTAGTTTGAGAACTTCAAGGTGGGGTAACATACATTTCAGTAGATCCTGAGAGCACCATTGCTTTACATCAAAATGGACTAAGTACAATGATCCTGAGAGATTAAAAAGAGATTTTTTTAAAATCTCATTTTTTTCTGTGTAAGAAGGCAGGAATTTCTTTAGCATTGGATAAGGTTCCATGTAGAATACTGAGAATTTAAAAGAAGAAAAAAAAAGCCGGTTTAGCTTTCTGAAAGGGTAAACTTGAATTATTCATAGTGTATGTAAAGGATAGCTATGTGTTACAATAGAGTAAATTTACATAGCCAAAAGATAAAAATGAAACTCCTCAACACAGGATACAAGCTAAATATTAGTGATTCTAATTTGAGTAGACTCCAGCAAACACCTGAGCTGTACCTAAACCATCCTAAATGAAATCTCAGAGGTCCTGAAGTGAGTACATGTTTAATATGTTTAAATATTCTAGTACTGTTTTTGTCCTGAACCAGAAACTTATTGCTTACCGTCACAGATCCATATCAAATGGTTGAAAAATTGGCTAGGTCAGTAAGAGCTTGCAGTGGTGTGTTTCTGGAAATCATGTTCTTTCAGCCTTCTTTTGTCCTCAAGGTGACAATTTGCAAATAAAATTTTAGATTTCTTTGTCATACAGAGGAAATGCAAGATATATTTTCTGAATATTTCAGTTAATTATTTGGCAGATATTTATTAGGCATCTACTTTATGATAGAACTTGTCTGCTGTGGGTATAGTGGTAAGCAAAAACGGCTATTAATATAAAGCTCCTGTGCTCATGACACTAAAGGTCTTATAGGGAAGAAAAATAAATAATTATACAAGTGCACATTTGATAGGTACATTAAAGTAGATGCACATGGGTGCTATGTAAGCCAATAATAGAGGTTCATGACCTGGCTAGGTAAAGCAGAAGGCTTTCAAATTCATTTTTGGCCACTAATTCAATTTTTGCTAAAAATAGTTAAGACAAAAATTTCTGTATCAGTAGTTGTACTTGAATATATTTACTCTGATTTATCATTATGTCTAACTACATGGGGAGTTGCGTATATATATGTGTGTGTGTATGTATACATATATGTAAAATATATACATAGTAAAGAATATATTCCTCAGTCTAGTATTGAATGTGCTATAAAAGAACCGAAGGAATAATATTTATATTATTCCATGTTTAATACTTACCCTACAGATGTTCAGTTAAAAGATATGTATTAAATCAGGTAGGCGTAGCAAGATATAGCAATGTAGCAAGTTACATTGATCACTATTCTCCCTTTTGTAGGACAGTAAAATGAAATGGAATTTTAGTCTGTTGTGTTTATTTTATGTGGCATCATACAGTTTTACATAAAATTTTATCAAGCTTACTTGAATAGTTTAGTTTCATTTTGATAATCTAGCTTATACATGCTAGTGGAACAGAAATAGTTCTTACCAACCTGAATATAATAAAACATTAAGGAATCTGTATCTACAGTTCTTTGAATATTAACTTGAATACTTAAAAAGCATCTGACCAGGATCATTCATCTGTATACACCATGTGATGATGAGTGAATGTGATTTAGTATAGGTAATGGTATAGTTTTTTCTTTTGCCAGCTCAGGCTTACATACTTCCCTCTCTAAGTGTCTATAGAGAAAGTCCCTAGTTTTATGTTCATTAGCAGCCAGCAAAGTTTGTTTTAATATTTCAATATGCATTTCCTATGTCTAGTAGGAAAGTATACATATGCATAATTACATGTATGTAATTATCAACCCACACACATATTCAACAGACAAGTTTGGGTGTCATGAACTCAGTGAAAACAGTCATTTGTAAGAAAAGAACCTTGGATATTAAAATTGCATGGATTTTAAAGCTCCCTTTACTTTTGGGTTTAAGAATAATACTATATTAAAAGATAAAAGTAGCCGTTTACTTAAAATTTCAGTATATTTTTGTGTGTCTTGTATGTTATACTTAATGTTTGTTAGTATTTTCAGTATGCAGTTTACTGAATCAGCCCAGTTATTTTACAGCTTTATAATTGTTTTTGACCTTCCTTGAGAAATATTATGTCACCACATATAGTAATACAGTATATGTGTTTCATTTATAGTTTTTATGGCCATGTAACTGTCAAGGCCAAGTAGTCATCACTGCCTATATCCTTGGACTGATGAAAGACATTTTTAGAGAGGTTACATTTCAAATTTAAATTCTATTTAATAATATCCAGTTTTATTTGACTCATTATGTATTCGTGCATATACTAAAATAATAAATTCATTTAAATTCAACTGCATTGCTCATTTATTTGGTGCCTAACAATGTTCTGTGTATATGAAATAGGTTCTTGTTTTTAAAGAACTTAGATTCGTGTTTACATACAAGGTTGAATTAAAGGACAGTATAAGTTAGAATTAATAATAAAATGCCCAAAGCAATGCAGTCAAATATTTACACTATATGCATATTGGGAAAATAGTGTTATTAGATAGATTAGTCTGGCTTCTCATTGAGAGATTTGGAATCCCTTCAAGGTATGGCGAAGACTTTGAGAGTGGAGAAGAGCATCATATGGGAAAAATTTTTGAAGTCTGTAAACTCTGTGTTTGTGTTATTCCTTGTTTTAAGACTTGTCAACATATCATACTGTGGCTGACAATGAGCAGGTTATTAATGTATTGACTATTTGATATATATGACCTTGGAGAATCTAATTTATTTCCAAAAATAATTTCACATGACATTAAATTATTCATTTACTGAAGATGCCAGAACATTTGGGAAACCACATGGTTTAGGAAATCAAGCGAAAGACTGGCAAAAGGGAATTGGAGAATTTCTAACTTTCAGTATCCTTACCTTATGCTGCCAACTGGTTCCACTCACTTGTATGTACTCTTTTAAATGAAAGGAATACATACAAATATTATTAAATCATGTGGCTCAAAAACTCTAATAGTAAACTAGCATCCCTGTATGTTTCTGTATCTACCTTCTATAGACAATACTTCCATTCATTTATGTTGTTAGTTTTTCTTTAATTATTTTCATAAGTCTAAATCAGATATTGGTGACCTATGACCCACAGGCCGAATCCCATCTGCTGACACGTCTTTGTGAGGCACAAGAGCTAAAAATGTTTTTAAATATATATTAATATATATATATTTTTTAAGGGGTTGTAAACAAAATGAAAAAAAAATTAAGATGAATAGGTGCCAGAGACCATATGTGGCCCACAGAGCCTAAAATATTATTTAATTCTTTACAGAAAAAATTGAGACCTCTGGTCTATATGGTGTATGGGGTATATGGGCACATACCCCCACAACCAAACAGATACATATACTTGTCAATTTATAACTTGTTTTTTGAGACAGAGTCTCACTGTTACCCCAGGTAGAGTACAGTGGCATCATCATAGCTCACTGCAACCTCAAACTCATGGGCTCAAGTGATCTTAGCCATGGGCTAAGTGCCTTAGTCTCCCTGGTAATTGCCACTATAGGCACATGCCACTATGCCAGGCTAATTTTTTTCTATCTTGAGTAGAGATGGGATCTCACTCTTGTTCAGGCTGGTCTTGAACTCCTGAGCTCAAGCGATCCTCCCACCTTGGTAATAACTTAAACATATTTAATTTCTCACTATTAAAAAAGACTAGCTTATACTTCTTTCTGCCTCATTTTTGCTAGTTCTAATATTTATTAACTCTTTCATTGGTTACTTTTGTAACTTTAAACATCATGCTTAACTCACTATTTCCTGTTCCATCACCTTTAGGTGGGTGTATAAATAGATTTATAGGCAATGATTGGTGGAAATTATTTTGGTTTTTGTCCATGTTTAATAATATTTTGTGAATTTTGACACTGAAATTGGGTGCTTTACACTCAAAAGTTAGTATAGTGCCTGATGCTTAGTAAGACTCAAATATTTGTTAAATGTATGTTTTTGTGCATGTATGTGTAGGGCAGTTTGTTTTCAAGGGAGTCCCACTGTTATATTTGAAGAGGTTCATATTATTCTTTACAGTTGGTGTTATGTTTATCATATTCATTACATAAAGCAAAGTGAATCAGAATTTAAGTAAATTGAATTTTGTGATCAGTTCTGAAATATCTTCTATTTTATTTTTAAACTCCAATAGATAATTTTGTGACACATATTTTCCTATATGTGGAGTTGAAGTAGTTGAATTGAAGGTGATTTAGGCATTGATTACAGGGTCATGGTTTTGCATCACTTGAGCTAGAAATCACTCAGGCGCTAAACAAATACTTAAAGAACCCCCATCTTAATTGATAGGACACTGTGTTAGAAAGTGGTTATACAATGGTGAATGAAATAGTCATGGTTGCTTCCCTCATGGAACTTAATGGAGGAGACAGGTGAATAAATAACCACATAAACTATGTATAACCACATATGAATGGAAATTGAGGTAAATGATTTGCAAGAAAAGAGAGATAGTTTATTTGAGAGAGAAATGCAGACTGGAGCTCCAAATCATCAGATTCTTTCATATATACAGCTAAAATCTTTTCAATTCCTTTAGGGCAGCAGTTCTCAAACTTTAGTATGCATCAAAGGCACAAGAAGTATTTGTTAAAACATAGGTTTCTGGGCCCCACATTCAAAGTTTGTTATTCACTAGGTCTGGGCTAGCCATGAAGATTTGCATTTCTCTAAGTTCTTAGGTGATTGTAATTCTGCTGATCTAGAGAACCACACTTCAAGAACCACTGATCAAGAGTAGTGGTTTTCAACACATTGGAATCACATGTAGAACTTTAACAAAATATTGATGCTTGGTTCCTATTCCTACAACTTTTAATTTAATTATGGCCTGAACATGGGGCTTTTAAAGCACCCCAGATGATTATGATGGTCAGCGAGGGTAGTGAGCTACCTGTCTAGAATTTGACTATGCATATCAGTGCAGTTTCTTAGTGGGGCACAAAAACATGGAAGACATGGGGAAAAGATTGAAATAGAAGGCTTCAGAAAGAAGTACCTGCATTAAGGTTTAAAAGGTTATTTGTCAACACCATCAGTTGACAAAGGGAGGAGAGAGTATGTCAGACAGAAGAAACTGATGACATACAAACATGTAGGAGTAGGTTTTGTTTTATGAAGTATAAGTAATCCTAGATGGTAAATTGGCTGCAATCCTGAAATATAACCATTCTGATATTGAATACCTCCTATGTCTGAAACAGAATGATTATTTCTAATACACAAATAAATATAAATATAGGATCATCTATACATTATTGAAATAATTTTTATTTGATTAATTTATTCTGTTTAATAGGATGAGAAGAAGAAACCGAAAAACTAGGAGATATGGAGTTTTGGACACTAACATAGAAAACATGGAATTGACACCTTTAGAACAAGATGATGAGGATGATGATAACACATTGTTTGATGCCAATCATCCTCGAAGGTAAGTGTTCCAGGAGTTTAATTTCATGAATCAAGAAGCAAGTCCTTGCCAAGTAAATTGAAATGAAGTAGACTTTTATTTAACAGTTTTTATTTTAACAGATTTTATTCAGTTATGATTAATGAATTTCTTTTTGCTACCTAGCTTATAGCTCACGCTCATATTGCTTGGCTGAAGACACAAACAACAGAATAATACTATCTCAAAAAGAAATCTTAATTGTAATCTCTTCTTGGAGAGCTTTGTCTTTGAACTTCTTCATTCTTATAATATTTATTAACTGTGCGTGTGTGAAACACACAGAGAGAGATTTAGTAAACTTAGCTTTATTTTTGTATTCTTAAAATATTTTGCTTTTAGTTTGGGTTATTGTATTTGTAAACAGAGTTTCCTTAAAGAATTATGGGGCTGATTGTTTATGGTCTGATAGTATAGCTATATCCTTAAGCAGATCTATTCTTACTGAGTGTTGAGACTTTCCCTAAGAGATTTGAATAAACAAAATCACATGAGGGTCACATCAATCAAAATAGAATGAGAAAAAAAGGCAACAAAGATTCAATCTAATAGATAAATACATATTGAGGTAGAGAGGGATTACTTGGGTAAAGGAAAATGAGAGTCTACAACCAGGTGCATATGCAAAGAGTATAGAAATCTTAAAATTAAAAAAAAAGAAGACTTTACAAAAATTGTGCTCTTAAGTCCCATATATATACACACACACATACATATATGAATGAATTACCAACATTTCTAAAATCTCCTTTGAAGCTCTCACCTCTTTCAAATATTAGGGAGTGACTTCAGTGGGGAAAGGCCTTCACCGATACGTATGGGTGAGGGCCCTGGCTGGTGGCATGTCATAGCCTCTGCTCTTGACAGTGCAATAGCATGGATACCAGCGAGTTCTATAAGTTACTAAAGGAGCTTTCAGTAATGCTGATAATTTCTTCATTTAATAAAAATGGATTCATGAAATGCCAATTATACAGTTATGATAGTGTTAGGTTCTGGGTAGACAAACATGAATAAAACAACTGTATCTGCTCATTTAGAATTCAGTTTCATTATGAAAACAAGCATGAATAAAATATATAAGATTAAATGTTTATAACATTCAATTTTATCCCAGAAAGCTCAAATTGCCTACAAAATGTTGTATAATTCACAGTAAGTCTAAGATTGCCGGTTGTTTTTCAGGTATAAACCGGATAAAATTTCTGGCTTGCATTTAAGAGTTTTTGTATATAATACATGCTTATCTTTATCAATTGGAATAATAGGAAAAATATTGTGGAATACATTTGGGAACTGAGTCTGACTAAGGAAATAGCAGAACATTTCTCTCATCTTTTGCGCAGTCTACGAAGGTGCTTGTTGAGTAGGATAACTGTGGAGTATTACTTTTGATGTTATTTTAAATTTTTGGCAAAGTTCTTATAGATATTTTTAAAAAGCTGCACGTAAGGCATCTCCTCTGTACATACACAGAAATGGAACACACACAAAAAATAAGTTGTTAATATAGGAACTTAGGGTTTTAATTGAGCTGCCTGGTATCCATGCCACTGTGCCCTCTGGAGCAGAAGCTCCCCAAATGTACAGGAGAATATCTTTCCCCACAAAAATCTGTTCATAGCAGCTGGAAGAGATGACTACTTCAAATGCGCAGACTATCAATGCAAGGCTACAAGGAGCACAACTGTCCAACGTGTTTTGTTCAGTTTCTCCTTATGTTACTGTTTTTCCTTTTCTTTGCAACTAATAAGAACAAATTTTATGATCATGAAAATATCCTACTTCTCATCAAAAATTTTCCCTTTATTTAACATCTATTCATCATGATTCTTGCCTGATCTAATCTTCACTATGATGGTTGCAAAATGATGATTTTCCAACTTCACTATTTCCTCCACATTTACTAGTCAGCATTGACATTCTCCTGTGAGCAAAAGCTCTCCCTTCTTCCTTGTCTATTTATTATCAATAGGGAATCATGATTTTCTCTTTTTCAAATGTTTATAATTCATTTCTGTACATGCTTATTTTGGTCCCAGATGTGATTAGTGGGAGCTTCTTCAGAATGACTCCTGTGCCTTGTAACTTACTCCCATTTTTTGAGTACCTCCTTATTTTTTGGCATAAAAGAAATGTTCTAGGCTCATTTTGCATGCAGCCATGAAATCAGCCATTTCTCCACCGAGCCCTGATTCCTTTGAGTGGGCACTAGGTAAGCTGTTTGCAACCTTGGTGCCTTTGTTTCTGGTCCTTGCCATTCATGTCTATGAAATGTACACATATATGCACTTGTATTTTCATATGTTCACATATATATGCATATTTATTTATTATTACTTCACACCTTACATTCCATTTTATCCCTACTGGGTTCTTTCTTGCCTTCTCCCTTTTCATAATTATATTCTCCTTCTATAAAGAGATTCCTGATTTCAACACTTTTACTCATTAGTTCAATCTTATAATAAAACTAAAATAGTTTCTGAATTGCTTTGCCTATTAAACAATTGTTTTGCTTAATTAACAAACCTGCAAAAATTTCATGAATGTTTGCAGTTTTTTCCTCACAACCCTATTCTGTCCAAGACTGAGGGTATATAGTCATATACTGTGTTCATAAGTAATTTGGCTTAGTTCCTTCCTTCCCCATTCACTAAGCTGATGGTAGTCATTTGAATTGAACTCAGTTTATTGTCTGTTTTAAATTCCTCCTCCCCTTCCCATTTTTATTGTTTTAATATGAAAAAATACTAACATGTTTCTAAAAGTTAATCCTATACATAAAATTTAAACACACACACTCATGCACATATTCATAGTAATACTAGTTTCTCTTGTATACTCCATTATCCTCACCTTACCTTTTTTAGACAATCAACTTCATTATTTTCTGGATTATCCTCCTTGCAGTTTTTATGGTAAAAGTTGACAAAAATATGTATGTCTTATGTTTCCCTTATTTCTTACACAGGAGGTAGCATACTATCTAGGCTTTCTTATACTTTTTTGTCAAATTTAATATTTCCTTTAAGTTATGTGATGCAAGTTCATAGAGATTTTTTTTAATTTTTTTATAGCCACATAGTACTTCCTTGTGGCTATAGAATAATAACCGTGGTTTATTCAGTCACATGTGGTTTAACATTTAGTTATTTTGTAATTATAAATAATACTGCAATGAATAACCTTGTGTATATATATTTTTGTATTTTTGGAGAGGTATTTTCAGGGTAAATTCCTGGGACTGCTATTATGGGTCAAATAGTATGAAGTCATGGGAATCAGAGTATGGGAATCAGAGGTGCCTATAAGATGATGTCTGAGTAGACAGAGTAAAGTGAATGGATTTATTCTTTATTGAAAGCAAAGGTTAACTGTCTGCTGTGTGTGTATATACATACATATATACATGTATACACATATATATGTATACACACATATATTGCATTTTTGTAGTGACTTTGTTATGTTTTGATATTAGAGTTTTGCAATTCTCTTAAATTGTGCTGGAAGTGATTTCTTTGCATACATATTTTTAAAAAAATTATATAAAACTGCCCTTATTTCTACCTTGAATATTTGATAGAATTCATGAGTGAAACCGTCAGGAGAATAGACTTTTTTTTGATGGAAAGACCTTTGGTAACAAATTCAATTACTTTAATAGATAAAGGGTTCTTCAGATTTTCTGGGTTTTGTCTCATTGATAAATTTTATTTAAGAAATTTTTCCATAAGATACTAGATTTTAGTAAAATTATTAAGTAAAGTGGTGAATTGTGTGAGTAATTTTCACATAACTGCTTTACTTGTGATCATTTAAATACTTAAATGTATGCTTGTTTGTATATAAATATGGCATACATACAATTATATATATTTGATATATTATTATTTATATAATAGAAAAATATTAGGGTTGCTCAAAAATGCTATTTAATAACAAAAGCTGTATATTTAATTGTTTTTGACAGATGAAAAACATTCAGAAGCAGTATTCACTGTTACTAGTTATTCTATTGCTTTCTTTTATATATAATGTTTTCCCATTTTAGTCTTTCTCCCTATATTGCTTCTCTTTGGATTCCATTGGCACTTAAAACCATGCCCTCTAATAGCTACATTATTTTTTTAAAGATACAGGATAAATAGAGGGTTGAGAAATGTGGTATTCTTTTGCTGCTGTTGTTATTATTATAAATAACTCTACTTTCTATTGCCAAGATTGCTACAAATATCCTGCAATGGATAGTGTAGGATTTACAACCATTTTTATGGCAAAGCCTTTGCTGACTATGGTTGCATGTGTTATATGTTGCTGTACTGATTATATTAGCCACATATTTTTGTCAAACAAAGCAAATTAAAGTCAGCCGTCATAGAATATCAGGAAATATAAAACTGTTTCAGATGGGGCTTCATCACTGAGCTGAAAGGACAGTTCCTTTGCTGACTCGCTGATGATCCTGATCAGTTCTTTTTAGAAATATTGAAAGTTTTATATAAGTACTTTAAAATATACTGCCAATCCACCCAAACCCCAAAACGATTTAATTAATAAACCGGTTTAGTAGTAGACCTGCTTAAGGAAGGCATATTAACCTGTCTAACTAAATGTTGTAAGGTTGATTTAAGTTTTTTTCTTAATATAATGTGTTTTTTTCTGAATAAGATAACATTTGAGTCAGTTCAGAACTTTATGAAAACATCCTAAGTATATGGTTCAGTCATCTATAAACCAAATATTTTTATATTATTAATGAGCTGTATATATAAGCCTAATATACTGTTGATTTGAATTCTGAGGGATGATGAAACCTATAGTTCCACAAATCTCCAAACTTGAAATATTATTTCTAAACTGATGATTTGATCCAGCTTTCACTCTTAAAGTAAATATTTTATTTGAAATTACTTACATCACATCTCAGATAAACTTTTTAAACAATAAGTTATTTGTTTTGCATCTATCCCTATTCACTTCTCTCTTATAATTCTTCACCTAAATTTGACTCTTTTGTATCAAAATTAACAAAGAACCTATATACTAGGGTAGATAATATTCAAATAACTGAATGATATTCAAATAACCAAAAGCCTGGGAAGAAAAGAATATCTAAGTAAATGGTACAGGCTTTCATAGAAAGGAGTAATTATTTCTGGCCTGGGCAGAATGAGGTAGCAGAACTACAATAGAAGTGATTGTAATAGCTGCTTGTTAGTAAATACCTACTGTAGTGCAGTGTGTATCAGACACTATGCTAAGCTCTTTACATGTATTATGAAATCATCAAAATCATCTTTCAGAGTAGTTCTTTTTGCTCTCATTTGAAAGATAGGAAAACTAAGTGTCCGACAGTTCAAGTAACTTAGGCTTCCGTTTCTGATGAATCTCATTCCATTTGCTTAACATTTATTTGATTTATACCTGTGCTGAGAATGATTCTGAATTCATTCTGTCTTCTCTGTTACCACTTGCTATTACTCTTAGTTTTTCAAGTGAAGACTCCCAAAAGACATATCAGTAGCATGATTTGTCTGCCTTTTCAACTGCAGTACAGACTCTAATTAGTCTACAGTATAACTTTTAATAGTTCTTGTTAGATAATCTCTTACTGATGCTTTCTTCATTGTTTAAGTTTTTCTAAAATTAGTTCTTTTTCATTTTCCAAATTCTATCCACAAAATAACAGGAAGCAAGTCATTTCCAGAGAGATAAATGGGTTTCCCTGCTTACAGTTTTATAAAACTAGCTTTTTGTAGTCAAAGAGAAGGGTGTTTTTAATGTGGCCTTAAATAATCAAAATATTAATAGTGATTATTGTTGGTCATTAGGATGTGGGGTAATATTTCACTGTTACCACATATTAGAATGAACCATCTGAAAATGCCAATTAAAAATTTAATATAAATTTCCTAAAGGAAATGTGTTATTTCGTATAATAGAATGTCACATAATAGGGCCAGCTCCAGGCATGGTATCCCAGGACTCGTGCTCCTCTATCCTGTGAGTCTCTTGGTGTTGCTCATCTTTACGGGTTATCTTCATTCTTAGACTGATTATAGGATCAAGCTTGCAGTCCCTATAATTACAACCAGAGAGTAACTTTCAGTGGAAGTTAGGGACTAGCTCTCCTGTGTCTCTTTCTTAAGAATGAGAAAAGTTTCCCCAGAAGTCTGCCAACTGAATTGCCTTTATTTTTATTTTTTCACATCATTGACCAGGATTAGGTTATGGGATCATTCCTGAACTAAAACCTGGGGAGGAAAATGGAAGTGTAGTGATTAGCTCAGAATGATTATTTGAGGTAGAATGGATATCAAGTAGTTAACCACCGTTACTACTATATCTAGCATGTTAAACATGGAGGTTGATACAAATAGGGAAAATTTGTAGGTTATGTGGGAAAAGTAGCTTAAGCCACTTGCTTAATGTAACTTCTCATGAATGTGTTATTCCCATTCTAATTTTGTAGAATTAGAATTTAATATAATTTAATTAGAATTCAATAGAAGTTTTTGTTTGGTTACTCAAATCATTTTGTACAAAGGAACTATAAAATTCAAAAATGAATCTCAGTTTTTTAACTGTTGGGTACAATTTTCAGGTCTCTCAGGCAGAAAAACTGATGATGAATCAGAAGCAGCGTATGCTTACTAAAAATTATCTTCATTTTTCTGAAAGAAAAATGTTGGAGACAAATATTCAAACCCAGTCTCAAAAACACCAGTTTAGAACAGTGCTTTACAACTCAAAACACCAAATGGAAAAAATATCTTCTTGCTATTGTTTTTTATTATTTTGTTGTTTTTTATAATCATTTTTAAATTATTATTTTATAATTATATAAACTAGAGGACATTTTGACAATCTCAGTAACAGTTTCTAAAATCTAATACTTCTATAACTTCAAGGGTAGTCTAGTAATTTCTGCCAAGTTTCTAATTTTAAAAGCCTTAAATTTGCTTTTGGGCTACTTCTATTCTGCTTCATTAAATTTAATATCATTACATTTTGTGCTCAATGTGTTACTTGGCCATAAAATATTTTCTTGTTAGTAACATCAGTGTATCGGAATCACATAGCAGATTT
Organism: Microcebus murinus; assembly: GCF_040939455.1. Lineage (NCBI taxonomy): Eukaryota > Metazoa > Chordata > Mammalia > Primates > Cheirogaleidae > Microcebus > Microcebus murinus. Next base: position 74,564,688 of record NC_134114.1, read on the forward strand.
GATAGCCAGAAACCTCATTAAGAAGATCTTATTCAAACTGTTATCAATTTGAAAATAGCACAGTTCTAATCTTTGAAACTCTGCCTTAATTGTCGGGTATAACATATTATCAGAATAAACACCAGAGTTAGTCAAAATAAATAGAATAAAAGAATGTGCTAAAGTACTAATGTTTACTTTAGAAAGAAATTTATGTTTTAGTTTGTCCAGTGATGTGTTACTAATAGTATAGTTTATACATTATTTATTCTTTTAAATAGAACTATGCTGTGTTTGTCATTACTTAAACAGGTAGCAAAAGAGAACTTTCACATAGGTTTTTTCTGTATGTTTTACTTTCTTGGGGACATTGCGCCTCAGGAGAAAATTTGCCTTGCTCCATTAATAATTACATATCACAATGTGCTAATTTGATAGCCACCAGCCATTATGTGGCTTTTGAGCCTTTGGAATGTTGCAGCGATACTGAAGAACTGAATTTTTAATTTTATTTAGTTTTAATTAATTGAAATTTTAATTGTCAAATGTGGCTAGTAGCTATTGTGTTAGCACGATCTAGAGTGTTTAATTAATCTAGTTCAAAATAATTCCATTAAATGAAAGTCCTTGTAGAATAGAACAGATGAGTCACAAGTTTCTACTTATATAGCAGTTGATTCATTTAATAAAATGCTGCTTTGGTTACAGATTTACATTCTGCTCTGATTGGATTATAGAATCTTTTTTTCTATTTAAAAAATGTATTTATATTATTTTTGATTGAAAAATCATAATTATATACATTTATGAGATACAAGTGACATTTCGATATATTTATAAAAAGTGGAATGATTAATTCAACTAATTAACATATTCAGTGCCTCACTTCCTTACCTTTTTAAATCATGAAACATTTGAGATTTACTTTCTTAGTTATTTTGAAATATACATTATTGACCATAGTCACCCTACTGTTCAATAGATCTCAAAACCTCTTCCTTCTCTCTATGTGAAACTTGGTACCCTTTCATCAGCAACTCCTCATTCCTTTGATCCCCAACCCCCAGCCTCTGGTGACCATCATTTTACTCTCTACCTCTTATTAGATTCTACATGTAAGATCCTGCTGTATTACTCTTTCTTTCGTCTGTCTCTTTTGCTTTCTAATTTTGATTGCAGAATCTTTAAGGTATGTAATGGGGTGGATGGACATGGATATGGGAGGGGAACATAACCAACCACATGGTGACTTTATATAGATTGGGTTGCAGGACAGCGTGGGGACCAGGACCTCAAGTGTATGGATGGGAAAAGTCCTAAATATATTTATTAAGGCATTAACCTTTCCAAGGCACTCTCAGATATAATGTTCATTATCTAAAATCCAAAGACATTATATTTTATTTAAAAGGACCTAGAAGAAAAAAAAACCTCTAGGAGTCTAATATTTGCAAACTTATTGAAATGAACAAACACTAACAATACTCTTAACTGCACTAGAATAGTTTTTCTATTCAAGCTTGATTTAGATCTATAGCAATTTTGATATTTTAAGGTTTTCTGGATTAGCTTTTAAGCTTTCCTTAAAATAATGCATTTTTTTAAAAAATTGTATCACTGTATGATGTACACAATTCTTGAATCTTGGAAAATAGTCAAGGTAAGTTTTCCTTGAAATTTATTAATAACTATGTTCATGCTTTGCCACATAGCAAAACATGGTGATTTGGGGGAGTGAGGTAGGAAAATGATCTTTTACTACAAGTAATAGTAAACCCAGCATTGCAGAGACTTGAAAGATTTTCTCATGGCATGAGAACTCTGCAGTGATTGGTTCTTGCTATTAATTCAGTGGCCTTTTGATTATAGGTTCTACATCTGTACAGTTTTCTCAACTTTCCTTATGTTTGTCTTACTCTTGTTACATGGCTGCTGTAGTATCTGTGTTTTAGGCAATAAGAGGGTGGAAGGCAAGAACCCATGCCGCATCTGCCTCTTTATCAGGAAATCAGACTTTCTCAGAACTGTCCGCTCCCAACAGACCTTGCCACCCTTTTGCTCATGGGGGGAAAAAAATCAACATTTTTATTAGCAAACAAAAGGAAGAGAAGAAGAAACATTTAGTAGCTAACTTACAGTATGTCACTATTTGACTATTCAAAATATTTTTTAAAGGCCAAATTTGGCTATTGAAGAGAATGAAATATTTGGGACTGGGGAGGGTCACTGAATGAAGACATAGATTCTAAGGAATTATTATTTGTGAGTAACAGTTTTGTAGAGAAGTAAGAGATATCTGAGACAATAGGAGCAGAGAATAGAGTGCCTGTCTGGGTTGTTGTTTGTTTGTTTTTAGAAGGAATAAGAATCCATTGCCATAACCAGAGTAGCGATTTTTAGTATAGTGGGAATTCTGTAAATAGCAGAAAATTGAGCATTTGACATCTGTTCTATTCTTTAGATTTTAATGACTAAACCCCTATCATGGTAAAATAAGGATAACCAGAATACAATTATATGGACTCAAGGACTTCTGAGCTTCTTCCATTGCCTAACTGAATGAGTTTAAATCAGTCTCTTGAGTCTTGATTTTTCCTCCTTAACAAGTTGCTCACCAAATAGTATGGTAGGACTGAATCTCCTAAACTCTTTCTCAGTTTTGGACTCTATAATCATTGTCTGTTTTCATCTTGAAAACTGCCATAAAAAGACCATATTTCATTTTACTTGGAAACTATTTGTTTAATCCCCATTTTAACGTGGAAAAAAAAAAAAAAAGGCCAGGCATGGTGGCTCACACCTGTAATCCTAGCACTCTGGGAAGCTTAGGCGGGCGGATCGCTCAAGGTCAGGAGTTTGAAACCAGCCTGAGCAAGAGTGAGACCCCGTCTCTACTATAAATAGAAAGAAATTTTTAGCTGGGCATGGTGGCGCATGCCTGTAGTCCCAGCCAGTAGGGAGGCTGAGGCAGCAGGATTGCTTGAGCCCAGGAGTTTGAGGTTGCTGTGAGCTAGGCTGATGCCATGGCACTCACTCTAGCCTGGGCAACAGAGTGAGACTCTGTTTCAAAACAAAAAAAAACCATAGAATGCCCAGCAAATAACTGACGAAGATGGTACTAGAATTCAGGCTACCTGTCTTGGTCAAAGTTTTATGTCCTCTGAGTGATTTCTAAGCTTTATTTGTGATTTTGGAATAAGAGGGGGGGTTGTTTTTCTTTATCTTCTCCTCTCCTCTCCTCTCCTCTCCTCTCCTCTCCTCTCCTCTCCTCTCCTCTCCACTTTCCTCTCCTCTCCTCTCCTCTCCTCTCCTCTCCTCTCCTCTCCTCTCCACTTTCCTCTCCTCTCCTCTCCTCTCCTCTCCTCTCCTCTCCTCTCCTCTCCTCTCCTCTCCTCTCCTCTCCACTTTCCTCTCCTCTCCTCTCCTCTCCTCTCCTCTCCTCTCCTCTCCTCTCCTCTCCTCTCCTCTCCTCTCCTCTCCTCTCCTCTCCTCCCCTCTCCTCCCCTCTCCTCCCCTCTCCTCCCCTCTCCTCCCCTCTCCTCTCCTCTCCTTTCCTCTCCTTTCCTTTCCTTCTTCCTCTCCTCCACTTTCCTTTCCTTTCTTTTTTTTATTTGAAAAGAGGTTCACAATATATTGAATGTAGTAAATTTTTTTTAAATTTCAGAATATTACAGGAATACAATTGTTTAGGTTAAATATATTGCCTTTACCCTGCCCAAGTCAGAACTACAAGCATGTCCATCCCCCCAGACAGTGTGTACGATACCCATTAAGTGTGAATATACCCATCCCCTCTTCCCCCCTCCCACCTGCTGGAAAGATGTGGAAACAACCCAAGTGCCCATCAATACATGCGTGGATTAATAAAATGTGGTATATGTATACCATGGAGTTTTACTGTACCACAAAAAACAACGGTGATCTAACACCTCTTGCATTATTCATTTCCTTCTCTTCCTTTCCCTTCCCTTCCCTCCCTTACATTGGGAGCCATCAAAGCATTAAATGTCATAGTTCCCCTTCTTTTTTTCACATGAGACTACATTTGAAATAAATTTATGTATACTGGCTATACATGTCACCACCTTAACATGTAGTTGACCAAGGATGTGACATTCTTAATTTTTCTACATCTTACATTCTAATGGTAAAATACTTGAACTTTCTAATCTCGGTTAGTTCAGTTATTTCCAGCTTAAAATTTGTCAATTTAGGATTTAAATATCATTAATAAAAGATTCTCCCTCCTTTTTCCCCTCTCTTTTTATTCTAAATTGATTTAAGTTCTGTGTAGACTTACACCATTATTCATTTAGTCTAAGACACTATTAATTTTAAGCAGACCATTAAGAAAGAAAAAATAGCTGCCAATTTAATTATGAAATAATGTAATATTTTTAAGTTTTGCAAGAATCATGCGCACTAGCCTCTCAGTACTTTTACAGCATGCTTCCCTTCTGAAGAATGTGTCAACTTCTGCTTTCCGTTGCATTGATTGGTATGTAACAGTTTCTCAAAACAGAAACCAGCAGTTTCTTTTACCAGCAGATATTTCTGGAATATCTTCTAATCTCAAGAGACATGTTTACTTCTTGGCAAGAATACATAGAATTGATACCATTGTTCAGTGATAAATATTTGCTTCAATAATATTAAATTATAACTCTCTATTCTCATTCATGTCTTTCTACGTGTACTGTAACTGTGCTTCAGTGGTGATTCATGATATAATCTTTTTAAATGTATTTTAAACATCATTAAATTCATTCTTTATAAAACCGACAATGCATGTAAGTCAGTTGAAGTAACAACAATACAAAGAGCTTTGACTAGCATCTATAGGCAATGGCCAGTATGTAAGAAATTGCCACCTGATAGCCATTGTAAGATGCCATCAATTTTAAGATGCATCACAAGCTCAGAAATGTAAAAGTATGAAATATGTGTGTCTTATAAACTATGAAATACAGTACTTTTCATAGGGGAGGGTACATTTGCAGTCTTCTGTCTTTGCTGGCCGCAGCTGAGGCATGGCATGTCCTGCTTGGTTTGGGGGCTTCAGCCTATATCTCTGCCATTTTGCCAAAACAGCCTCCTGTTAACAGACCCCTGTAGATTATACTGTGTACTTCTAGTTCTATCTCCAGGTTTCTTTAAGTCTGCCAGTCAGCCTTCTACAACTTATTTATCACTTTACCAGGCAGTAGGAACTCTTTGTTATTTTCCCCATACCATGTTAATGCTTCATATTTTTTCATACTGCTGTGGGATGTTTGACAACATGCAAGTGACTTAGAGATATTAGCATAGGAGGTTTCACTGAGGAAGTGATATTTGATTTGCAGTTTTTAAAAAAGATTTAAGATAAATAAGAGCCTGTGAAAGGGGAAGAAGTTGCATGTCAGAGTTGAAAGCATGACCCATGGTATGGCCTATGCTCCAAGAATGTGTGCATGCTGTGAGCTTTTGTGAAAAACAGAATATGTACTGAAGTCATGGAAATTCTGTCAGTTGGGAGCAAATCAGGAAGGTCATGTTAAAAAATATTAAGGATTTGGATTTAATCAGTTGTGAAAATGCTCATGGGTCATTATATGCTTCTGAGAGAAGGAGTGATACCGTCATATTTATGTACTAGTTACCTTGTTCTGGTTACCTTGTGAAAGGTGAATTAGAGTTTGGAAAAAAACTAAGGTCCAATATTTTGAGGCTGTTTCAGCTGTCAAGTGACAGGTGTCAAAGTGAGGGCAGAGACTAGGAGGGAAAAGAATTGAAAAACCTTGATAAGATAATAGTACTCAGCAATATTCAGGACATAAAAAGTAGGCGGAGGTGACCTCACTGTTCCTAATGGTGACTAAGTGGATAACATTATGATTATTTAAGAGGATAGTGAGGAAGGGAAGGTTTAAGGCTGGAAGATGATAGGTTTGATTCTTCATGTGCTAAAAATATGTCCTATTGGGCATATAGATAAAGCATATGTTCTTCAGTATTAAATTTGTGTTTTAGTCATGCCAGGGAGGGATTGTAGAATGGTGTGATTTCATATAGCACATAGTGTAGGAGCTGAACAGGATGAAAACATCCAGGATAGAATTCTGTGGGAGTCCTCACTCAAGGAATGAAATACTCTGAGTGGGAGAACTGGTCAGACAGTCTTATAAAGAGGTTCAAGAAAATTTTGGAAATGCTAAATTAAGAATATAGTAGGTTCTAATAGGCAATTCTGCTTATTCACGTATTTTGTGAGGTTAACTATGAGTTTCAAAATACTTTTGTGAAGCTATACATTAAGAGATTCTTCATATGATAAATACTTCTCTATTAGAAAACTTGTGGTGCTATTTGATCTTCCTTAGGTTCTCATAAGTCATCTAAGTTCAAAAGGCTCTTTATTGATAGAGTTTAGGTTTTGGTCACTTTATGTTTTTCCCCTAATATGTGAAATTGCAATTTGATTTTAATTAATTAATTTTTTAATAATCCACAAGTTCATTATCAAAATGAGCATGAGTTTCAAGCATTAAAAAGACAAGGGTTGTGTAAAATGAAGTCTATGTGTTATATTGTTATCATTTTTTAATAACTTCCAATGCCTTTTTTAAAAGCTTAAATTTACTCTCAAAGTAAAAATATATTAGAACCTCATTAGGTTATACTAATCATTTAGAGACCTTTTATAGATTGCTGACTAAAGATTCTGATAAAAGAAGATGAAAAAAGAGCATTACTCATTTTTAGACATATTTCCAATAAAGTTCTAAGTGTTACTAATGATTATAAAGGAAGATTTATTAAGTTTGTAAAATCTGCATACCTTTGGCTATTCTTTTGCTTTGACTAAGTGCTTTTAATTGTGATGGTTGTTATTAGAAGTTTCTTAGAAACTAAAATTTGGATTAAGTAATAGAAAAGCAAGTTGTATAAGCTGTATTAAAGAATTAAGATCTATAAAATGTGTGTGATAAAAATGTAACTTCATATTACAATAAACAGAGAAAAAATGGGCATTTTTTTTTTTTTTTTTTTTTTTTTTGAGACAGAGTCTCGCTTTGTTGTCCAGGCTAGAGTGAGTGCCGTGGCGTCAGCCTAGCTCACAGCAACCTCAAACTCCTGGGCTAGAGTGATCCTTCTGCCTGAGCCTCCCGAGTAGCTGGGACTACAGGCATGCGCCACTATGCCCGGCTAATTTTTTATATATATATATATATATATCAGTTGGCCAATTAATTTCTTTCTATTTATAGTAGAGACGGGGTCTCGCTCTTGCTCAGGCTGGTTTTGAACTCCTGACCTTGAGCAATCCGCCCGCCTCGGCCTCCCAAGAGCTAGGATTACAGGCGTGAGCCACAGCGAAAATGGGCAAATTTACCCCATTGTGTGTGTGTATTGAAAAACTTTGCCTTCTGTATGGATAATTTTTGCTACTATATCATAAATATCCAAAGTATTTACTATTTCTAAAGTATACTTCCGGGTCCACAGCTTTCAGGAATCTATTTCTGAAGGCTTAGAAACAGGATCAGTTAAAGAGTTTATTTAGTGAAACTATAGAAATGAATAACTATAACTATACGGTTGACCCTTGAACAACATAGGGGTTAGAGGTACTGACACCCATGCAATCAAAAATCCATATGTAACTTTTGTACTTCCCCAAAACTTAACGATTAATAGCCTACTGTTAACTGGAATCTTTACCAGTAACACTCAATTACTAACACATAATTGTTAGCACATATTTTGTTGAGTAGGCCGAGGAGGAAAAAGAGGAAGAGTTGGTCTTATTGTCTCGGGGACACGGACTCTTGCTCAGAGGCAAGAGAGGTGAAGGAGATGGAAGGGGAGGCAGGAGAGGCAGGCACATTTGGTGTCACTTCACAGAAATACATCTGACTTTGTGCTTTTTCGTTTCTCTAAAGATATTTACATATTATACAATACCAATCCTCTTTCCAGCATTTGCCTTAGTTTCAGTGCCTGTATCCTAGGAGGGCCCATCTCATAAAGAAGTCAAAGGCAGTCTTTAATAATCAGAATCCTTCTGCCAGGTTGTTTAATGTCAGTTTGTTTTCTGGCACTGAAACTTTCACCTCTACTTCATCGTCTGGCACTTGTTCAGAAGCACTCATTTCCATCAAGTCATCTTCTGGTAATTTCTCTCATGCAGTGGCTGTTAGCCCTTAAATTTCTCAAAGATCTGTATCTTGAAGCCCTATAGCCCCTACCTTTTTTGCTATCTCCACAGTCTCTTTCATGATTTCTTTGATTGACTGTGTTGTAAATCCCGGGAAGTCATGCACAACACCAGGACACAGATTTCTCCAGCAGAAATTTTATTGCTTCAGGCTTGATGGCTTTCACAGTTTTTTCTATTCCTTTCCAGACTTTCATGATGTTCTGTCTATCAGGATTCTATTTCATAGCATTGACAATCCTTTCTATAGAGTGTTGTGGTTAATGAGCCTAAAAGGCCCTGATGACCCCCGAACTAGAGGCTAAATTAGAGCCATTGTGTTTGAGCAACCACTTTTTGTTGCCTTTAGTGGTCTGGGTGGCCAGGGGCATTGTCCAGTATCAAAAGAAGTTCCTAGCAAGGTACTTCCTGACTTCAGGGACAAACTGTCAATGGAACCAATCCAGAAAAAGAGTTCTTATTGTCCAGGCCGCCTTGTTTTACAACCAAAAAACTAAGAGCTGGTGTTTACCTTTGTTCTTCAAAGCTCAAGGGTTAGCAGCTTTATAAATAAGGGCAGTACTGATCATAAACCTGACTGCATTTGCTATTATAAAGCAGTAGAGTTGGCCCATCCCTTCCTGCTTTAAGTCTTGGTGCTTGCTTCTCTTCCTTAATAATAAATATACTTTGTGGCATTTTTTTTCCAGAGCAAATGTACTTTTATCTGCATTAAAAGCCTGTTCAGGCAGCTATCCTTTCTCTTCAGTGATTTTCTTTGTGAGGACTCTGCTCCCTCTTGGTCAGCAGAAACTATTTCTCCTATTGACATTTTTTAAGCCAAACGTCTTTCTAAAGTTATCAAACTATCCTTAACTGACATTAAATTCCCCAGCTTTAGATCCTTTGCCTTCCTTTTGCTTTACATGGTCATGTAATGACTTTTCTTTTTCTTGAATGGTATTAGAGTCTACAAGTATGCCTTTCTTACAGCAATCCTGCAACCACATAAAAGCTGCATTTTCAATATGAAATAAAAAATTATTTTGTAAAATGTGCAAGGTTTTTGCACCTACTGGCATAGTGGCAGTGACAGTTTCACAAATTTCCTTTTCTTTTCTTAAATAGTCTTTATGCTGAATTCATTTGTCTTGAAATGGCAGGCAACTGCCACTATAGGCCTCAGTCTACAGTACATACCAAGCAATTCAACTTTTTTTGATGTCATGACTTTCTCTACTCCTTGGGAGCACTTCCAGCATCACTAGTGGCACCTTGTACGAGTCGCATGGTGTTATTCAGGGTTTATGATATTGCACTAAACACAATGAAAAATATGTGAGAACCATAAGCAAGAGATTAATTTTACTGCGATACACAGTTTACTAGAGAGACAAACTGTTCACTTGGAAATGATTAGTGTCACATGTATTTTAATCAAATACTCACACTTGAGCTCACCTGAATGGCAGCAGGAGGTAACTACAAAATTACTCAAGTAGTATACTATATACTAAAGTTAATTTAAGGCAGTTTTGATTTAATGCTACATCTTTACATTTGCTTACATTTCTCTCGACTGCAAATGGTGCCATGTGTGGTCTATAAGTGTATGTGTAAGTTTTGATGAATCTTAACTTTTTGTAATAGATTTGTGTATATTTATGGCAGCAAGTGGTAATATATATATATATATATATATATATATATATATTATGCATTCCTGACATACTTAACATTTTCTTAATTTTTTTTTTTTTTTTTGTATTTCTAAGCCTTGAGGTTTATCTGGAAGTTTTTTCAAATTGTTGCAAATCTCCAAAAAAATTTTACAATGTATTTATTGAAAAAAATCTGAATATAGGTGGACTCTATGCACTTCAAACTCAGGTCATCCAAAGGTCAACTGCAATATACAATTGAGTAAACCAAAGTCATTTATGATTATTAAATGAGGGTATAACTTTATCATGAATATATCGTAGTCTTTACTCACAGTAGTTATATATAAAATCCCTTTGAAAAGTTTGAATTATAATTCAAGCAATGTTATTTGAAATAATCTAAACAAAATCATTTATTTTATCGGTTTCCTTTATTATAATTCCTGTAAATACTTTGATTATATTCTTCCTTCTTCTCCAAATCTCTTTGAATATTTTTAAATGTGTTTAAATTGTTCCATAAGGGGCACTTATATGGTATATTTTTTCTTGCAGATAAGAATGTGCCTTTTGATGAGAAAATTTCATCTTTCTATAGTGAAGAGCAGAGTTTCTATGTTTAAAAAAAGAAGAAGCCACTGTATCAATGGGGGAAGGGTATTTAAGTTACATACATTATGACAAACTTTAATTTGTTGTTAAAATAAATATTGTATCATTTTGTTATATCTTTGTACGTATAGGAGTGTTGTATTAATGGGCTCAGGGTTGTTGGGGATAAGCTATACTATAATACTTTACCTGTTTGAAAATTACTTTAAAGTGGTGTTTTTGGATCAGTTTTTGTTTGTTGCTTACCACATGATTGTAAACTGTTTTCTTTTATGTACTTATCAGTTGATGTTAATTATTTTGCTGTTGTCATATTTTAAAGAACTGTAAATCCCAACAACCAACTGGTGTGTAAAAATAATTAAAATTTTTCCTTTACTGAGATGTATTTCCCATTTTTGTGGGGAAAAGAAGGCAAATTTATTACTTTGTGTTGGGGTTTTTTAAATACTAATAAATGTCTGAGTTATTATATGAGAAACAAATGTGATTTAAAATTCTTTTAAGTACTACAAATAATATGTTTATAAAATAAACCTAAAGATTATAGAATTATATATTAATATGTCTTTTTATATGATTTCTAGAAAAATGTGTCATAAAAGGGTTATTTTATTTTAGCAACTTCCATGTACAAATAAGATATCTACTTTGATTAGCTATTTCAGAAACCTATGAATTTTAAAGCCATTTTATTTGTTTATAGTATAGTGAAATAGAAATGGCAATAATGGCATGGTTCAAAGCCTCGATCATATTAGGGTATAGGAGAATGAGGGATTAAAATAAATGCACAGTCTTTGGAGTCAGACCTGTATGCAGAAACTGACTTAATTATCTCTAAATAAATTATTTAACCTCATTTAGTTCAATTTTTCACATTTTAAAAATTAGAGAACTTATAGGAAAATCACAAATTCAGTAGCTTATTAGGCCTGGGAGGTAATTTAAACATGTGTGTCAGTTAAGATACAATAGGTCATAGAGAGTTAACAGATGGTTCCCAAAGTGGGTTGCAGCAAGGATTTATTTCTCACTCATCCTACATGTCTGTTATGAATTGTGATTCTGCTCTTCGTTTTCTCCAGGACCAAAGCTAATGGAGAAACTTCTACCTCGTTTACTGTCTCATAATTAAGCATGCAGACATGATGAACGGCATGCTAGCTCATAAGCTTCTGCCTCAAGGTGATATATTTCAATTTCACCTACATTTTATTGGCCAAAACGAACTCTAAGGCTGCTCCACAGTTTAACAAGGCAAGGATAGATAATCCTCTAGCAAGGAAACAAATGGGAGTATTTGGCCATCCAAAATGCCAACTTTATTTTTACTTGTATGCCAACTGGCTTTCCACAATAAGTCAAGTCGCCATGATGTTTGTGTGTGTGTGTTTGTGTGTGTGTGTGTATGTGTATACATATATATAAAAAATAGGTAAACAGGGACTAAAATGGAAGACATTTCTTCTAAAGGAATCATCCTCTCTTCAGTTCCAACTAATAGTTACTACAGGAAAATACTTGTCCGTTGTTATTAAACCTTAGTATTTGGTTTCCAAGAGAAGCCAAGACTGCAGATTTCTTAAATTTCCCTCTTTTAAAATGTTATTAACATAAAACACATGTTTGGATTAAATTTAACCCAAAAGCTCACATTTGTGATATGGGATAATCATTGAGTATCTTTGAAACAATAATAATTCATTTAATAGCTGCTATCATTTATAAGGTAGCTATTGCTTTAAAACTCATTGAAAGTAAGAATCAAATCTAGCAAAGAATATGAATTCTAGTAATTAAGGCAACCTACAGTAATGATCATTTTATAAATGGTCTTCAAGTTGCTTTTAAAAGGGATACTGTTAAAATGTTTTGACAATGACAGCAACTTTATTAGAAATATACAATTTCTCTAGATGACTATATTATAAAGGATAACAAGCTTATACATCTGAAATACATACACACACACACATATATATACATATATATATCAGATGAAATGGTTAGGATTTTCACTTAAAAAGCTATATGTACATTTTAAAATAGTGGTATCTTATATGTTTTGAAAACATGTTACTATTCTCCTTTTCCATTTTATACCTCCTTTTAGCTATTTTATTGGTAATAGCATAACCTAGGAATTAGAGATCAATACAACTATTATCATTGAATTTATATATCAGGAAGAGAATAAATGGGGAGAAAGGATAGGTTTTAAAGTAATTTATAGATGTTCTACTCTTCAACTGGAAATTTCTGACCAACCACTATGTGGGACTAGAAAATCAAGTAGCTTCTTTCTGCCCAATTTCTCTTAATTATTAGGTAAGTAACCACTGCTATGAAAACAAACACCTGAACTAATTGTTCAACCTGTGTACCTTGTCAGCTTCTAGCTAGTTCTTGGGTTTAGTTGCTTTACCAAGGATGTAATCCATTACCCTTTATCACCTATCCTGTCACCTCTCCCCCACCCCCGTTTTTGTTTGTTTGTTATGTTTTTCTTTTGGTACTTCAGTTTGAATTGTGTTCCTTTTCATTTGTTCAGTCTAGTTTCATCATTTTTACCTTGTTTTCTATTGTTTGTTTGTTATTTTGTTCTCTGACTACTGCTATTAAGTGAAGCAATAAAGGAAAGTTTGTTTCTTTTATGTTGGAAGGTAAAAAAGAACTTACAAGAAACATAAACGAAGGGACAAATGCAGTTAAACTATCCCTTCCATAAACATGGGCAATTGGAGTATTTATTTCCCTAAATACCCCTCTGCCTATCCCATCACTTTCAAGGATGTATTTTATAAATAGCTTTATATTCTGTGACTTATAAGAATCAAGTAAAAATTATTCTCAGTACAGATTTATGCTTGATTTACTAAGATGTCATTTCCTTTCTTTCACACTATTAATTCCTTGTATCAGAAATTAAACATTTTAAATCCATAGTCTCCAATGTATTTTTCCTGTCCATGCCAATAGCATGTTGCAAGGCAGGAGGTAAAAGTGAAGAGAAGAAATTTGAGGAGGGACCCTTCCCAAAACTTTCATGTCTGGCTGGTTTTGAAACTATGGATGCTGCACCTCCCATTGAAAGATCTTATTATAGATCCACAACAGAGTATCTATAGCTGGGTACCTGATTCTATTTTTACATCTGATTCTAGGACATATTTTGGTATTTGCTCCTCTCTCTGTTCTTGCTATACAGATGCCTTCAGTACCCAGGCCATGTCACCAGGAATAAGCTGAAATTAGGTAATTTTTCCTCAAATAGGCTTTTTGAAGCAAAGTAAGCTAAACATCTCTTGACAGTTATTTCTCTTAATCTGCTAGGGTCCTTTTGGGGGCAACCCGGGCCACCTCTATTATTATTACCTAAAAAGGAGTGCAAGTTCATTTCATCCTCCTACTCTGCTCACTCCTTTGCCTAAAAAAATTTCTTGACTTAGAGTGCAGCTTAGGCTGATTTTTTTTTTCTTATCCTTTATCTACAAAGCAGGAAACATGACAATTTTTAAACTCTAGACTTTAACTCTTATTCTTTTGTTCTACATATTTTTCTCATTGAATCTTGAATGGATGAATATTAGCATTCATCCATTCAGGTTTCAACCTCCCTCCTTAAAATAGAACATACTCTATTATTTGTTTGTTTGTTTTTGCAACAGGATAGATGATTATTCTCAGCCAGCCTCATAAAGAAATGTATCTTTGAACCTTTCAACTGAATGCTCAGACTAATTTTCTAATTTTTTGCACAGTACTAAGAAGCTTCTCATGGACCAATAGATTCTCATGGATGAATCAGCCAAAGTATAGGTAGAGTAGAATCAGTGTAGTCAGGGGGTCCAGAATGTCTGCAGCTTTACCTGTTTCCCAGCAACAGATATGTGACCTTTAATTAGTTGTCCTTGGCTTGTCAGATCTGCAATACTCCATACTCAGAGCTAAGGATTTAACAAATCTTAAGTTCTAAAGTCAAATCAATAGATACGATCTTTCAGAAAAGATAAATTCCGGAACATTTCTGCTGATAAATATTTCCTTCTTGCAATGTGGCTACCTAAGCTCCAAATGTAAGCATCCCAGTTATTTAGCTTGTCTTTCCAGTGATTTTAGTATTCCATTTTCAAAATATGTGAATTATTTAAAAAATACCCCATACTTTTATTTTTTTTTTTTACTCTGTAAAGTAAAATAGACTTTGATGGATAAAGATAAGGGTAGATTAATCAAGTTTATTTCTCACATCCACAGGGGTCTGCTGCTTATTGCTTCTAATTGAATTGCCTATCAAAGCACTGACCATTATTTCTAACAAAGGCACTACTTTGGATATCTACTCACAGTTTTATTTACCTTTAACTCCTTTATGATACACATGTTATAAAATTATATCTGAGGCCAAAAAAACCTGTTAACAGGAGCAAAGGGATTCTTCATAGAAGTGTTTTGGAGCAAGATGAGTTCTATAGGAAATATGATGGTTCCTAGCCTATGGAAATGTTTTAAAAATATGCATGTGATGGTCCCACCCTCAAGTATTCATATTTTATCATAAGAAGTGGCCTAAGGATCTATAAGAGTTGAAAAGCTCCAGGAGTGATTATCCCAAGATGGAGAACCTCTGCCAGTCTGAAGATAAATCACACTGTGATTTAGAGCAGAGCTTCAGAGACTATCGGATCTTATACTGAATTCTGGCTCCAGCATTTTTTTCATCTTAGTTATCTTCAATATTTCTTTTTCCACAGTCTACTGTTTTCTACATATAATTAATAGTTTAGAGTAATTGAATACTAATGTGTTAAATGCTTTAGATTTGTTAATTCATTTAATCCTCACAATAACTTTGTGGAGAGGGAGACTACTATTCCCATTTTACAAATAAAGATACTAAGGCTCAGAAAAATTGAAGAATTTTCCCCAAATCAAACAATTAGAACGTAGTAAAATGGCCTTTTAAATATGAGTTCATGAAATTTATTTTTGTTAATGAATACTTCAGTTTGTTTCCAAAGAAAGGATAAGATTGTTTATAAGTATACATATAATAAAAAGAAAAAATAATTTGAGAAGACAAGGAAATTGAGGCACAAGTAAACAAAAAGTAGAAAAATGAGGTCATATGATCATTTCATTTTCTGAAAGCTATGATATGAAATTCCATACACTTTTTATAAATGTGCCATAAATTTCACTCAAGAGAGAGGAAAAAGCTATTGACTTATTGCTGGTATGGAGACTAGAATAAAAATTGTTTTCCAGGATTCTTAAGGAGTAAATATTTATATAAGGAGATCCCCTGGTATAAAGTAGTGAACATTTTCCCCAACATATTTAGAATAATCTCAGGAAACTATATTATGTACATCTTTCTTATAATGTCTTTTAACATAGACTAGTGGCATTTCACTACAATATACTTCAGTAAAATTAATTTCACAGGGGAAAAAAATCATTCTGTTTGTATGCAACCTTCTAATGGTTTATCTTAACTGAAGGTTAAATTTTAGTGCCATCTAAGACAGCTTTTCTCAAAATATGATCTATGAAACAACCTATCAAAACAATCACTATCTTTCCTTGGCTTCTCTGATATCCTCCTTTTTTATTTGTTTGTTTTTCCTTCTCTCTTCCTCCTTTTGTTAGTAGCTCTTTCTACTTTTAGATTTCTCCTCTTCACACTCTGATCTCTCCCTGGGCATAAGTACCCATTACTTCAGTTGTCATATATTTGCAGTTTAAAATGAAAAATTGCAACAAAGTTAAACAGGCCAAGACAACTTTATTCAAGGCTGTTGCCATAGTGGCGAGACACCAGAATTAAATTTAAACTCCACTCCACTGAAACAAAGGGCACAGAGGGAAGGAGTCAGTGGTGGCCCTTTTTGGAATCTACTACTGTCTGCTCTTTGGCTACCAATATTTATGTTCCTCCCACAGGCAAAATTTACTAATCCCTTTCCAATATCCCCCAAGTTATATCCCATTGTGACATTGGTTTAAAGTCTAGGATTCTTCATTTAAATAAGGTTCAAGAACAGATGAGGGTCCAATCTCTCAGGTGCAGTTCCTTAATCACTTCGGGACCGCGCTCACTGGCCGTGAAACCTTGCCTACAGCCGGCACTCATAGTCTGCATAATAGTTTGTGCTGTGCATCCACGACGAATCCGTTTTGCTCTTGTGTCATGAGGAAAGCTTTAAAGCACTGAAAGCTTGTTTTACTTTACAGGCAGCTTTACTTGTAAATATCAGAATAGGTAACATATACATATATGTTTTCATTACATTATTTTTAAATGCTCACAATTTTATTTTGATAAATGAAAAATTAGAAAAGTCATATCACGGCTGTTGGCTAAAGTCGACACTTGGCTGTGTGCCTTCCCATCATGGCTGTCTGTCGGCTACAGTCACTGTGCATGTTCATCTGTGGCTGTCGACTATAGTTCATGCTGGTCCCAAAGTGGCTAAGCATGTGTGTGTGTGCTTTTTAACAGAGGAATTTTAAACTAAAGAGACAAGTAATCTGCTCAATAACTCAATAAGTTATCTGCTCAACAAACTCAATATTACAATAGTGACCCAAGGGTATGAAATTTACAAAACAAAATCCAATTTACAAAGGAGTGGCTTCTGACAAGAGGTACCTAGCAGTCATTTATCCATAGCAATTCTGAAGTCCAGCAGAGCACACATCTCTGGGGCCCAGTCTTACTCCAAGAGACTGGGGCCTAGTCTTACTCCAAGAGAATGTGTCTGCACCATGTCTATGCCCTTGAAGTTGTGCTCCAGACTGACTTTCTTAACATTAGAAATGCCTATGTTTGCGATCAATAGCTTTTATAGCCTGCTTTCTGCTGGTGGAAGTTTGAGTCTTAATTCCTCTGTTTTACTCCATTAGACAAATGCTACTCCCACATTTTTTTCATCAGATCCCTCTCTATTTGGGGCTTAGAGTTTAACGCTGTGGAATCACAGCCTTAAGATTCTTAGGAGCCCTTATTGTCTAGTTGAGATTGTCTGTAAAATATTCCTTGATATTCCTAGAAGACTTTTCTCTGGTTGTATGTAACCCTGCCATAAATGTTTCTCAGGTGCCAGTAAAGGGCCCTCCAACCCAAGAATACCATTGAACTGAACTTTACCCTGCTGTTATGTGTTACTGGAAACACTCTGGTATTGAGTTTTGCCCTAAGGCCATCTTTTGTTTTGAGAAAACTTTTGCTGCCAGGAAAAACTGGGGATGATAAATGATTCTACTTTTGAGCCATTTCAGTCCTAACTCTTTTCTCTCTCTTCCAAATTATTCCATAAAAACCAAGTATTGTCTTTTTTATTTTTAAATATCATTCTATCTATACATTATCCTATGCATCTAACATAAACCAAATGACACTTTCAACATTCTGTCTGGAAATTTCCTTAGCCTGATATATAATTTGTTAGGGCCATCTTCTGTTGGCTACATGACTGTAGCATGTTTTCAATAAACATTTTGCCACTGAAAGGTTCCAAAAGACTTAGTCTCAAAAGTCCCTAAATGTAACTTCTACTATATTCTAGCTGTAAAATCAGTCACATGACCTTCCCAGATTCGTGAAGAGAGATATTAAACTTTACCTCTTCATGTATGAAGGAACATGTATGTAAATAAAGGGAAGAAATTTATAGTGGGCATATTTACAGATTATCTACATCAACAGGAAAGCAAAATTTCCCAGAAATCCTTGGCACACTTTCTCACAGACCAGGATTTTTATTCATAGTTGAGAAAAGGAGCAGCATAGTTCTGTAAAATATTTTTGTTGATGTTGTGTTCATTACCAGCCCTCACACAAAATAATACAGGAAATCCCTTAATAAGGAAGAAGGAAATGTATATTTTGTAGGAATATAACAAAATTTAGTATAGTGCATACTTTGACTACTTAACATTCTTTACACATTCTTCCTTCAAATAATGTAATATAATTACCTCTTTTTCCAGTAGAGACATCTCAGATTCCTTTCTAGCTATTGCATCGGACTCAAAGTTCAAGGTGGGTAATCTTGGTGATGTGCAATCTCAGTAAGACCACTTATAGTTCCTGGTTTCTGGTTTTCTGGCATTTTATTATCTGAAGGACAAATTATCTGTCCCCCAAATATGTACAATATTGAAAAAGAAATAGATTAGATGTTATGAGAACTTTCATCCGGGAAAAGAGAGGATTAAGCAAATACAGAGGAGTCACTGATTTCTAGCAATTCTGAAATACTGTTGATCAGGAATGATAAGGACTCCCGGAACTAGTGGCAGAGTAAGGTCTTGGTCAGCCAATCTTTCACTCCCTCATTCAGTTTCCATGTTCCCTAGCTCTGCCCTCTGAGAGGCTGTGCAGATTGGATACTTCAGGCTATTGTACAGCTTTCAAAAACTACTGTCGGTGGTTTTTTTCCTAGGGGCCATGTTGGGGAATTTTTCTGTATCTTTTTTAGTGAAGCAATGACAGAAGAGTTTACATTCCAGATTAGGTGTTTGGACACCATACAGTTCTGTCAGAATGTCAGCAGATTACTTCTATCTAGTCAGTATCCTGTAGGAGTAATTATAGCTAAAGGTCTTATCTAGTCAGAGTTTTTAACCTTGAATGTTCTCTTTATTAATTGGCCTTTACACTCTGCCCACTCACTCTCCCTTACCTTAATGTTCACTGTCTTAGGGTAATTGAAAATAATATACTTGGGAGAAAGCCAAACCCTTGCCCTCAACCTTGCTTTCAGACTGGCTGCCTTTGCCTGGCTGCCCACCAGTTCATCACTTGCTGGGTTGCTGCTTGGCTACCCTTATGATGGCTCCTATTTAGAGTATTAAAACTTATTTCTTTTTAATCTTTTGATGCTTCATTTATAGGATTCTCTGGTAGTATGGATGTCCAGCTATGGGGAAAGGATAGTTGCTTCAATAAATAGTGATTGGATAACTGGATATCCATACACAGAAGAATGAAACTAGAACCTTATCTCTCACCATATATAAAAATCAAATCAAAATGGATTAAAAATTTAAACCTAAGACCTAAAACTATAAAATTACTAAAAGAAAACATTGAAGAAGAGCTTCAGAACATTGATCTGGGCAAAGAGTTTATTTAGTGATACCCCCAAAGCACAGGCAACCAAAGAAAAATTGGACAAATTAGAAAAAATCTAACTAAAAAGCGTCTGCACAGCAAAGGAAACAATCTACAAAGGAAGAGTCAACCTACAGAACAGGATAAAATATTTGCAAACTACCCATATAACAAAGGATTAATAACTAGATCATATAAAGAGCTCCAACAACTCTATAAGAAAAAAAAATTAAATACTCCAATCAAAAAATGGGCAAAAGATGTGAATAGACAAGTCTCAAAGGAAGACATAGAAATGGCTGACAGGTATATGGAAAAGATGCTCAACATCCTAGTAATCAGAGATATGCAAATCAAAACTACAATGAGATATCACCTCACCCCAGTTAAAGAAGCTTTTATCAAAAAGACAGTAACAAATGAAATTGAGGATATTCACACTTTTTTTGGAAATGTAAATTAGTGCAACCACTATGGAGAACAGTATGGAGGTTTCTCAGAAACCTAAAAATTGAACTAGCATGTGACCCAGAAATCTCACTGCTTGGTAAATAGCCATAGGAGGGAAAGTCAGTATAAGGAAGAGATATCTGCACTCATGTGTTTTTTGTTTTGTTTTTGTTGTTGTTGTTGTTGTTTTGTTTTTTTTTTGTTTTTTTTTTTTTGCAGCACTATTCACAATAGCCAAGATTTGGAATCAACCTAAGTACCCATCAATGGATGAATGGATGAATGAGTAAAGAAACTGTGGTACATATACACAATGGAATATTACATGACCACAAAGAATAGAATCCTGCCATTTGCAGCAACATGGATGGAACTGGAGAACAACATGTTAAAGTGAAATAAGACAAGCACAGAAAGACAAATCTCATATGTTGTCACTGAGATGTGGGAGTTAAATATTAAAAACAACTGATCTCATGGAGACAGAGAGTAGAATGCTGGCTACCAGAGGATGGGAAGGATAGTGGAGGAGGGGAATAAAGTGAGGATTATTAGGGTGTGCAAAAATATAGTTAGATAGAATGATCAATATTTGATAGTACAACAAATGACTATGTTAACAGCAAGTTAGGATATGCTTTAAATTAACTAAAAGTGTGAAATTGAAATGTACCTAACACAAAGTAATGATAAATTCCTGAGATAATAGATACCCCAATTACCCTAAGTTGTTTAATACATATTGTATGCCTATATTGAAGCATCGCATGTACTCTATAAATATATACAAATGTTATTTATCCATAATATTTAAAAAGTTTTAAAAAATCATGGGGGATGATATTTGATGTGACAGATGTCATGATAGGACCCTTTAATGGTGATCTACATTTGCTTTCTGGCTTTTTGTTGTTGTTGTTGTTGTTCATGTCTTTATTTTGTCTTTGTACCCTAGCAGCATCCTTAGGTTTTTAGCAGGCTCCCTTGCAGAGTGAATACTTATGTATATTAGCTGAAGCAATGTGAAAAGCTGCCAAGGCTGTTGTTAGAATCAGACTTTACATTACAGATGTGTCCCCACCATCAAAGTTGGCTGATCACTGTCATTTAGGTTTATATTTGCATGGTTTGCAGGTCTTGTTTTATGCAAAAATATCTAATGGCCAACTATCAGGGTTCACAAACATAGCTTCCCCCTACTTGGATGCTTGCTTTTTTTTCTGTTTTCTCTTCATCTAAAACACTTAAAGCTATTATTGCTGTCAAAGATTATTGGGTAGGCCAGTTCGTGGATGCATCAGTTAAATTCTATGCCAAGGTGCATTAAGTATTTATGAATTTGGGTTTTTTAAATGCTTCAGTTTGGAAAAAGTCCACTCCTACTCCCACTGTTCTTAGACTAAAAAAGGAAAACAATAAGTAGATGGCACAAGAAAAATTAAAGATAAATCTTCTAAAATCCAAGAATTTTTAAAAAGTATTTTCTATAACAGAAATATTAAATAGAGAACAATATATTTATGTCAAATCAAGAACAGTTTTTAAGAATTCAAGCTTGTCATTTTTCACATTTATATAATTAGTTGCTTTTACTACATTTTAGTTCTGGAAACTTTAAACAATTTTATTTAGTTCAGTAATGATTTAATGAATACTTACTACATGGAAAACACTGAGGCTGATGCATTGGAAAATAAAAATGATAATTTTTTTACCCGGCCCTCAGGGAGTTTAGATTATATATAGCACATTAAAAGAAATCTTATCGGCCGGGCGCTGTGGCTCACGCCTGTAATCCTAGCTCTTGGGAGGCCGAGGCGGGCGGATTGCTCAAGGTCAGGAGTTCAAAACCAGCCTGAGCAAGAGTGAGACCCTGTCTCTACTATAAATAGAAAGAAATTAATTGGCCAACTGATATATATATAAAAAATTAGCCGGGCATGGTGGCACATGCCTGTAGTCCCAGCTACTTGGGAGGCTGAGGCAGGAGGATCGCTTGAGCCCAGGAGTTTGAGGTTGCTGTGAGCTAGGCTGACGCCACGGCACTCACTCTAACCTGGACAACAAAGTGAGACTCTGTCTCAAAAAAAAAAAAAAGAAATCTTATCCAGTGTTTTCTTTAGTTGTGTGAGCTCTCTAGATTTTGTTTCAAATACATCATTTTAAAACATAGATCACAACAGAAATTTCTACATTAATTTTCTTCTCTACGTACATGTGAGCAAAAAGTCAT
Organism: Microcebus murinus; assembly: GCF_040939455.1. Lineage (NCBI taxonomy): Eukaryota > Metazoa > Chordata > Mammalia > Primates > Cheirogaleidae > Microcebus > Microcebus murinus. The sequence goes on from NC_134114.1 coordinate 74,586,929, forward strand.
CTTCCAGTGATTCCAAACTCATTCTTTCTTAATGCTTCTCTCCATTATTGTCATTTAATTCATTATTTAATTTAGAGTTCCATAAAGAATGTGTGTTAGTATTGGAAAGCTTTTTCTCTACTGATTCTTTGATCAATTGATTTCTTTCCTTTGTATTCACTGAATTTTTCATACCACCACCAACTTAGTATACTTTACACATTCCATTGGTTTGCTGATCTATCAGGTCATCAATGGGACCGTGAAGAAGTCAGCAAATAATTTACTGCTTTGCTTGAAAGAGTCCAGGTTTTTTGGCCCTTGGAGCATAATGGAAGATCCATCTGTTTGTCAAACATATGCCAGATGAAGTAGCAGGTGTAATATCCCAGATATGAGTCCTACAGTGTCATAAATAAGCATAGGTATTGTTTTTGTGCCAGAAACAGTTGAATGAACAGATCACAAGCTAAATGATACCTTAATTATATGTTTTAAGTGTATTGTCAATTATCACCAACTCCATATTCACTGTGAAAATCTGGAATTACCTTTAGAAATTAAAATTTTTATCCTGTTTTCTGAAATAAAACATTTTATCTCCAAATTTTGGAAACTGAAAATTAAAAGCACACAAATTTAAAATAATATGCTATCTTATCATTGTATGTACACACTGAAGCATGCAAACACAAATATACATACATAAACTGAACTATAAACAGCTATTTTTAATTTTGAAAAATTAACATGTGTTCCATTTTGTCAATTGTCGGTAATGTAATTATTTTTACTGACTACACAGTATTATTTTCTGTGGAATAGTGTAATTTATGTAATCAAACACACTATCAATGCTTTATTTAATTGTATAAAGAGTGCTAAAATAAATATCCTTGTGTACATATCTCTGCACAGATTTCACTGTTGAGGATAAAATTTAAGAAATAATAATGTCTGAGTAAGCACACATGGACAACTGTTTTCGCTTCTACAAACTCATAGAAATGGTTTATGATGCAACCAATATGATTTAAGAATACAGTGTTAAAAAAATACACAAACAAGAAATTTGGGGGAAGCCACAACAGGAAATGATGCATTGTGGCCAAGGGATGCTGGGCTCAGAAGCAGAAGTTGAGTCTAGAATTTCACCCTTGCATATGAACAGAAACTTAGCATAGTTTCTGCTTGGATCACATAGCTAGATTAGCTACATGAATATAGTCAGCAAAGCTTGTTCCACTTGCAGGAGAAACAAATTGCTTATATGTGGTAGAGAGAGTAAAAAGAGACAGCAGTACAAATCGGATCCTAGCCAACCCATACGCTGGTTTGAAGGCAGCCAGTGTTCCGAACACTTTTGGGTGACCTGTGACTGGGCTGAGATAACCTCACAAAACACTGCACAGGGAGAAAGGATCTTGTGGGAAAGAGATATATTCCAACGCAAGATGGGTTTTCAAGCTAAGATTTGATAACATAAAGGACAAAAACATTATTTCTTTCTCACTAAAGGGTAGAAATTTTAGTTTGGCACTGGCTTTGACACAATTGTTTAACAACCTAGCCATGTGGATGATTCTTCCATCTTTAGCATGTGGGTTCAAAAGTTGCTCTTATCACCATCTTGAAGGCCGGAGGAAAGCAGGAAGAGCATGGATGGAAAACACATGGGCCACTTGTGAAAGGACACATGTTATTTTTACGCAAAATCTGTGAATGGACACCCACATGTCTCAGATTAAAACAAATTATAGAATGAAAACATGTTGTTATCAGTCAATAACAGGGTAATTTAAAAATTAACCAGTTAAAATACTGAATTAAAAATACAATAATTGATAGAGCAAATTTTAATAGAAAAACTCTGTAGTAAGCTGTACACGCATAAACATATAATTAGTCTACTGAAATGTAAAACTGAGAAAATCACCCAGAATTTTAGAACGGAGAGATAGAATAAAATTCAACAAGTGTTTAATTGAATTTCTAGGGGCAGCACAAAGACGGGGACAGATGCAATGCAAAGTTATAATGGCTATATTTTTGAGAATCGAAGAAAGCCCAAGGTACTAAATTAAAGAATAATAAATCAAAGCAAGCAGAATAAAACTAAACTTCACATTTAATATTTTCTAATAAAGTTACTGAATAGCAGGAACAAATAAAACTATTAGAGAAAAAAGAATGATTACTAACAAAAGACGAACATTTAATTATAGCAGACCTCACTTATAATTTAAAAATGTCATAAGACAATAGCCTTATATTTTAAAACTGCTAAGAGGGAATTGATTGTGAGTTAGAATTTTCTTTCTAGCTCATCTTTTATCCAAAAGTGAGAATAAAATAAGTACACATATAGGCAAAACATGATTAAGAGTTTAATAGGTGTGGGAAGTCTAGGAGAAAAACTATTTAAAGATATACTTCAATAAGAAAAAAAAATGAATTCAGAAGAAATGAGTTGAAAACCAGAAGTGATGAAAAATTTAATTTGTAAACCAAATGTTTAAATATAAATAAGTACAGAAGGAGAAGATGGATGAAGGAAGAGTAGGGGGAGAAGGTGAAATATATTACTACGCTGGCTTTGAAATTTACAGAAAACATAGAATGTTAAGTTTTTTGACATTTAAGGCTAATCAATGAGTTTAGAAATAGAATTTATAACTTAATAAGGAGTAACGGGAAAGGAAGAGCTCGTTAATTCAACAAAAGGTAAAAGGAAAAGAAATGAAGTGAAGGCAGCATAGCATTGTATAGACATAAAATTGTGAAAGAAAGACAAAATATGTATTAGCATTAATATCCACAATAGAGGTAAAATAAATTTATCTTTTATAAGAAACTCTGAGATTGGAATTATAAAAATATAACTATATGCTCATTAAAAGAGGCACACCAGTTGTTAAACAATACAAAGATGACTGAAAATAAAAGGATGGAAAAAAGATTCATTAGACAAAGTCTCAAAAGAAGTGTGGCATTGTATAAGAAATAGAATTCAAGGCAAAACAATTAAATAGGATATAAAAGGAGTTTACTTAACATTAAAAGGAAGATAATATCAATCATAAACTTGCATGTATCTAAAAGCATAACCTAGGACAAATGAAGCAAAACCTGAGAGAATTACAGCAGGAAAAGACAAATTAACAACTATAGTAGGTTTTTTAACACCCATTTCTAAAAATAAAATAAAAGATAAGACATACTATTTTTCCTTTTAGCCAGTATTACAGTAGATGGATAGTATAAAAGTCCCTCTAACTTCAAAACAATTAGATTATAGACATGGCATACTCTTTGAGGCGGTGCTAGTCTCATTTGAGGAAGCAAGCAGTGGTCTCCAAGGCTAACTTCTCTGTAAATATGTAAGCAAACAAAACATGAAGAAGTAGGAGAGATGCAATCAGCAAGTAGAGTTGTAGTGGATATTAGTAGCATAAAAGCTATCTGAATACTGAACTTTGGGCCAGAATCAAGGTGAAGAAACTGAAACTAAGGTTTCTGAGCGAGACTATTCAGCTGAAAAAAATTAAAGAGAACTGCCATATACCTGGTGCTTTCCATCTACCAGAAGAAACTTGTTTGTCTCTGTAGGAAAGTCGTTCCAATTCAGACCAGCAGGACTCCCACACATTAAAATAAAGCATTTAGTTCACAATAAAAGATAAGAAAACACAGGTGTAGCCAAGGCAACATGAATTATAGTCAGTAGAAATAAAATACCATATTTAGACCACTAAGGGATAAACACAGAGGAACGTAGAGGATTTAAGAAGCTGTTTATAAAATTAAATAGAAGCAAAAGACAATCACAAAGATGAGAAAGAAAGAACTGATTAATTGAAGTGTATAGGCATATTTGAAAGAAAAATTGAACTGATTGAAATGAAAAATATATAATTTTAAAACTATAAAATCAATAATATAGTAAAATCACAAAATATACATAGGTAAAACTGAAAATATATCTGAAGAAATTACTTGCTTATGAAATAACATTTTCAACATATTTTGAAAGTATAGCTAACAGGGTTTTTTCATGAATTGGAGACAGTTTACAAAAGAAAGAGAAGTCAAGAATAACCCCAAATTGGTGAAGAAAAGAGAAGTTTCAAAGTCACGAAGTTGAAGTCACGAAACACTCCAACATTAAAAGGTGATGTAAATGGAGAGGAGGAAAAATCTGAAACTTTTATATAGGACATTAATATATAGAGAGAAACACTTTGTGTGAAGAAGAGTAATCTTTTAGTGAGAAAACCTGAGTTTGAGTTGAGGCTTTATTCTAATGGGATGGGTGGACTTGGGCAAGTTACCTAACCATATTAAGGAAACTCATCATTGGTTCTTCACACAGCTGTTCATATTCAGTTAATATTTAGATCTAACTTAAATGGAATTTTCCCCAAGAGGTCTCCTCTGTGCATTCTTACCAATCATCCAGCCCACTTACTCCCTACTACCACATCTTGATTATTTCATTTGCTATGCTTAATCTCAGTCTAAAATTTGCTTATGTATTTATTTTTTAATTTTATTTGTTTGTCTCCTTCCCTTTTACTGCCAGGCCAGAAATATATATTTCATGTAGGTAGGGATTTTTCCTTGTTCCTTATTTTGTCTTCCTACTGTGATGTCTGGAATATAGAACAAGGTCAATACATAACCAAGAAATAAATGAATGAATTTCTGAAGAATGAGAAATAATGAACTGAAAACTTGCTCGTATCCTAAAGGACATTCCACTGGCTAAGCAAATTAAGTTATATTCTTAGGAAGAATTAAATATTTAGAATGAAGCTTAACAATGATCCTCAATTGTCTAAAAGAAAATAATTTATATTTTTAGATGCATACATTTCTAGTAATCTGTGCATTCATTATTCTGTCTAGCCATAGATGCACCCAGTCTAGACATTTTAAAACATTGGTCAAAAACTTACATATCATCTACAGAAAAGAAACAACAGTTCCAGAAGGGTTATAAGAAAAATTCTTCCACCAACAATAAATACACAGAAATGCCTGCACACACAAACACAAACACACACACACACATTTTATGGTCTCCCTTTTGCATTCTGAAACATGTCATAGAATGATAGGTTTGGATTATTTTTCTACTCATGAGGTCTTTCTACATGCCTCTAGAATTGAAATGTTACTACATGCAACACCATATCTAGATTCCTAAGAGAAGTGCTTTGAATTATCCCCATCCCTTGTCCCCTTAGCCACATGTATTCAGAATTGCAGAGAATTTGCTTCAGTTTGGCAGATAACTATGACAAGGAATCTCTTTTGTCATCTCTTCTGTGTTTGCTAATCAGACTCTGTAAATACCCGGGAAAAGAACACTAAGAATTTTGAATAATGGAATTTCATAAAATTACAGATATAAGTATGTACATTTTGTTTTTATACACTGCTGGTGGGACTGCAAACTAGTTCAACCTCTGTGGAAAGCAATATGTGGATACCTTAAAGCGATACAAGTAGATCTACCATTTGATGCAGCAATTCCACTACTGGGCATCAACCCAAAAGATCAAAAGTCACTCTATGAAAAGAACACCTGCACTTGAATGTTTATAGCAGCACAATTCACAATTGCAAAGTTGTGAAAACAACCCATGTGCTCATCAATTCATGAGTGGATTAATAAAATTTGGTATATGTATACCGTGGAGTACTACTCAGCCTTAAGAAACAATGGTGATATAGCACCTCTTGTATTTTCCTAGATAGAGCTGGAACCCATTCTACTAAGTGAATTATCTCAAGAGTGGAAAAACAAGCACCACATATACTCACCAGCAAATTGGTATTAACTGATCAACACCTAAGTGGACATATAGTAGTAACAGTTATCGGGTGTCAGGAGGGTGGGAGGAGGGAGGAGGGGATGGGTATATACAAACACAATGAGTGAGATGTGCAACGTTTGGGGGATGGTCACGCTTGAAACTCTGACTCGAGGGGGAAGGGGGGACATGGGCAATATACGTAACCTTAACATTTGTACCCCCACAATATGCTGAAAAAAAAGAACTTATAGAAACAGGAAATTTACCAAACTATCATAATCAGAAAGCACTTTTTTATAAAGAGAAAGAGAGAAAAAAAGAGACAATTCTCACAGGAAATCAAAGCATTATTATGGAGAAAATATGCAGTTACTTAGCAAAGGTAGTAAATGGCATGTTTGCAGCTTCCCAAGCAGCCACCCAGCCACATAAATTATTTAAAGACCACCATCTTGACTTTTACAGCTAAATAAACTCTGTGGACACTCATGCTGTCTTTGATGTCAGTGCCCTGGATTTATGATCTCTTCATCCCAGAATAAAAGAGCTTTTTAATTTGCCCATGAATCGAAGGATCTCTGGTTGTATTATTTATTAAAAATAAACAGATTGAGCAAGATTGAAAAATCTTTGAGAACTTCCTTCTAAAATCTCTTTTGAACAGTTTTATGAAACATTCATTTTTCAAAAATGTATCTCTAGTGTGATACAAATATTGATTTTTTTCTTCTTTTTATATTAAATTATTTATAGAAAAGGTTATAATTATTATATAAGTGACTTTATTAAGATATTGTACTTTTATTAAAGAATTTATATTTCCACTGAAAATATTATTCCACAGTATATACATTTAATTCCTTTTCTTAATAGTAATGAGTTTTTAGGAATCAGTACCAGTAGAAAATACATAAGTACATTTGAATTTGTCCTGTAATCCTGTGTTAAACATTGTATAATTTAGATATAAAATTTTATAACTTTTCATTTTTAGCAAAGTAAAAATTATGACAAGTAAATATATCCCTCATATTTATTGGAAAACTGATAAATGTATTTTAGAAATTACTCATTTCCTGAATATAGACAGTACGATGATTCACATTTATTCAACATTTATATAGTAGTATAACTGTTTTGTGGTCAATTCTGTTGTATAATTGTAATTTTTTTGTCATTTTTTTATTGTAATTATGTTTATCAGTGTTTCACCTTCAAATGCTGTCACTTATAATCTTTTAATTATTTCAAATTTGGCCAATAGGAGCCCTTTCAAACTGACTTTTGTGTCTTTTTGAACAACTTTCTCCATTAGGCTTCCTGGTTTTCTTGTACAAAAAGATTCTCAGGTTCATGTTGTGTTTTCTCCACTATAATCCTGGAATGTGTCTACGAACCCTGGTTTATTTTAGGGGGGTATATGAAAAACAAAATCTAGGTTTCTGAGTTTTAGGAATACTCATTACTACTATGATGTCTGTACCTTTCAGGGCCTTAAAATCATAAGTTCATATTGATGTGTCTAACTCAAATTTAACAAGACAGAATATTTTTCTTAAATTTTGATTTTATAATTTTACCTCTTTTAACATAAAAAAATCTTAATCACTATTAAAAATAATACAGTTACTTATTTGCTTTGTCCTGTAATTTGAATATAACTGTTACAAAATTGCTATATTATATCTATATAAATAACCAATACTTTTACTAACAATAAAGCTACAAAGAGAAGTTTAACATTCTCTGACATTTTTTTTTTATTTGTAAAGAGGTATTTCACTAATGATATATGGTCAGAGTTGTGCTCAAAAGCCATGTTAATTTTTTTTTCCTGTGTGGTTTTAGTGCTAATTTGATATAAAGTTAGGTTTAATTCAAATCATTCCCACTCCACTCTCCTTTCTTCCTGAATTTTTCTTAGTGTCCACCCCCAGTCTCACTTTGACAATATCCAGCTTGGATAATATTGATTATATGTCTTCTTTCCTTTTCCTATGACTCTGCTAAGTGTTACTGAGGGAATCATATAACATCCTGGTTATGTTCAATATATATTGATGATTTTTACTTGACCAGATCCCTTGCTTATATTTTATAATTGCTTTTATTATCTATGGTTGACTTTCTATCGTAATTACCAAGATTGCCTCCTAAATTTTCCTCTTTTTCACATCAACAAAGTTCTTATTTACAGCAATTACCTTGTTTTATTAAGATAAACCCAACTGTATGATTAATATGTAGAATCTCAACATTTGTAAATTTGAAGTTATTTTCTCTGAATTAGTCTTCTCTTTCTTAAATGTTTGGAGATTTCAATGGGATCTTCCAGTGTAAAGTCAAAGCTACAGGGCTGGTTGGAATATCTTGGGTCACCCAAAGAGGCTTTTCTTAATGACAGGAGGTCCACGTTGACATAACTTGCTTTATTCAGAAGGTATGTTTTGGTATTCCCTAGACCACTGGATAGTTAAAATATTCACCAATGGCAGGTTTCTGAATATTTAGGTTTTATCTCTCACTTCCTGGCATACACCTGTCTTTCCAAGGCATTAAGAATGCTTTCCCCTTTCTGCTTCTCATTTCTAATTGATATGATGTCATTAATATAGAGGATCACAGATTATATGGACTACGTAGATAATCAAGATCCTTTGGGGCTATATTATATTAGCAAGAGAGTTATTGATAGTATAATACTATAGTACTGTTACATATTCTAGGTTAATTAAACTTCTGGATTTTCCTCTTTATAGATTTGAAAAGAAAGCATTTGGCTAATCAATGGTTGCATATTAAGTATCAGAAGCTGTGCTGATCTGTTCTAGTAAAGATATGACATTCCTACCAGTATCTTAACATGGGATTAAGATCCTGATTTAACCTAGAATACTTGCTGACGCTGTGAATTGAGTTTTGTTTTAATTCTGTTACTGTAACAATAGGTTTGGGCTTGATTTTCCACACAATATACCTTACTGACGCAGATTATAAGGGTCTCTTTATAGGCCCTTCACACTATGCCCTATCTTGTCTGCCCCTTTGTTCTTTCAGTAACCATTCAGTTCTTTCACCTTTAAAATCACTGTTACCTTCATTTCTCACAAATTCTAGAGACACTTCATAAACCAGTGCTTCCCCTTTCAATTATATCACATCTCAATTCACCACAATAATGATAGTAGTACAACATGCCAATGGGATCATCACCCAATTTACAACCGGCTAATAGATTCTTGTTACCATCTGGTTGGTTTATGCTTCAAATTTATAACTCTGCCCAAATAATCTTATTGTTAGAGAAATTTCTAGTACTGAGTATCATAGATTGGGTTTCCCAGAAGCTGCTTCTAAGGCAAGGACTAAGTGTAATAGTTTATTTGGGAAGCTCAGAATTAAGGAATTAAGAAAGTGATTCAAAGAAGGGCAGATAGTTAAGATTCAAGGTGAAGCTACTTGAGCTTATTATCATAAAAAATTGTGGAAAAAATACAAACAGGATGAGTGGTTTCCAAGCACTTCTACAGATAGAATTATGTATAGTAACCTCAACAATTTCTCAGTCATATTCAAATACAATACCACTGTAAGATGTCCTGTATTACAATACAAATGAATATATTTACATATTTTTATTCATTGTTGTCTAAGAAGAAAAGTGGTATCGTACTTTAATTTCTTTACCATATTTATCAATACATATTTTAAATAAATATATAATATAAAATTTCTTCTCTTAGATTTGTTTGTTTTATGGTAGAATTCTTACTGAAATTACTTTCAGATTGTTTTATCCTACATTGAAAAAAAGCACATTTAATAAATAATTTTGTAATATCTATTATGTGGATTTAATTTAATCATTGATTTTTCAGTCATTTCCAGATAACTTATATTTGCATACACAACATTTTGTGGATTTGTAGTCACCTAATATATCTGTAAAGTGAAGGTCAGAAAATGTGTGTAGGGGGTATGTGTATTTTATTTAAAATATAAGATTGCTTACTTTATACTATATCTTTTTTTAGGTTAATTCTCTTACTATTCGTAAAACATGACAGGTCAACTAAATTGGATTATATAGGATAAAAGGCTCAAAGGATAACACTGAACAGATTTGTAGCAATATTACCACATTTGGAAGCATGGTTTAATAAAAAAGCTTTTTAAGCCATTCAGATATTGTTTTAAATCCTAGTGACATTACTTAAACTCTGAGTCTGCATCTATTAAGTGGAAAATTGAAAAGCTTTTGTGTACACTTCTAGATTGTTGTAGGATGAGATAAGATTATACATACTTTTATACTTAACTCTTTACTTACCTTCGCCTCCGTCAATGTATACTCTTTATGCCATTTTTTCCTTCTCCTTTATTGAGTAAAAAAAAATTCTGAGTGAATGAATGAATGAACTATAAAATATTTAGCAGGAAAACTTCCAGAGATGATAACAAAAGACAACTTATAGACTGGAAAAATATTTCAATGCATGTGACACTATAAGGATTATTTTTCTTAGTATTCAAAATGTTCATACGAATTGAAAACATACAAATAAATGTTTTTACTGGGAAAATGAGCAAATGTAAAAAAGCAATTCATAGAAAAGAACATACATATTATCAATAAACTTATGGGAATATATTTGATATTGCTAAAGGGAAATTTAAATACAAACTTCTTATTCACCAATTATTATTGGTTACTGTTTTCTATCCCTCCTAGATCAACTGTGTAGGCCCGATGTAATCACAAGGGCTCTTATAAAAGGGAGGCTGGGGAGTCATAATTCAAGAAGGTGTACTGGCACATCATCGTCTGTGTGAGACAGAGAGAAAAAATAAAGAATGACAGAGAGTGAGAAATGTGGGATGCTGCAGTGCTGGCTTTGAAGATGGAGAGAAGAGTCACCAGCCAAAAATGCAGGTGGTCTTTAAAAGCTGTAAAATGCAAAGATTCTCTGTTAGTGACTCTAGAGGGAATGAAGCTCTGCAAGTACCTGGATTTTATCCTTGTATTTTGGACATCTGACCTCCAGAACTGTAAGAGAATAGGTTTAAGTCACTGAGTTTGTAGTAATTTGTTATAGCAGCAATAGAAATCTAATACAGACGTCCTTGTCATTCAGGCCTTTGCAAATAAAGTTAAGGAGTAAGTTACAGTGCTGTGGGAGTACAATAAGTAAGGAAACATCTAGAATATTCACAGTGTTGGAGCAATTTGCTTGTACATGATTTTCTTGGAGGCTGGAGCTACAACCTGTGCCTAGAAGTGTGATTGACAGTCCCCAGACAGGGATTTCAGCCCCAAGTCCCTCTTGAATCAGTCTCATTTTCATAAGAACACAACAAATTCAACACAAAGAAAGGAAACATGTGAGGGTAATTAAATTTTAATTTTCTCTTCTTCCAAGAATCAACAATTTTATTAAAAAAATTCAGAGTTATGCTTTAAAGAGGGGTTTGCCTTGTCAAGAAAGGACTTCTCAAGATGACATTCTGCTATTTCTTATTTTCTCTCCATCTGTGTCTTGCATAGTAAATATTCTCACTCTACAAGTCAAAACAAGATTTTTTTTGACAGTGTTGAAGTTCAATCTTCACTTTAAAAACCAAACTGTTCTTTCTGCTTCACATCTAGTATAACTGATAATAATCACTGAAAATTTTACAAATCAGATGTGCCCTGGTAGTCCAGTTGATACATGCAACTATAAAAAGATATTGCTTGCCTCTTGCATAGATAGTCTAATTTCACTGTGACAACAATAGCAATCAGATGATTTGAGGGTTGTAAATACGTAGAATATGTTCTCGGAAATGTTTTAGGAACAGATAAGAAAATAAATATAGAAGTTACAAACACTATCAATTTATGCCATCTAGGAGAAAGTTACCAAAACATGTTAGGAAAAAATGAAACCTATTCTTATTTAAAATGAATACCAATTTGCTCATATAGAGCCTATGTCAAAATTCAAACCAAACTAGGTATTACTTATAGGAATCTTTAAGTCATGCACTTTAGTAAATTTATATGGTATGTAAGATCATATTTTGGCTTTTAGTAAGTTTATTACTATTACCTTTATGTAATTAGATATTTCTAGAGGATTTCGAATAGTTCATTTATAATGTTCTTTAAATTTTTTTTTCTACTTTTCTGCATTAATTTTTGCTGCCTACTAAAATAAGTTTAATCCAGGTAAACTTCAAAATAGTCCACTGAAAATTCTTAGTTAGTTATGTTTCAAGCAAAACAGTCTTAATATGTCATTATAAAAATAAATTCATATTTATGCTATCTATTTCTATATCTATATATCTAGATAGGTGGATAGAATATACATTTTCCTGTGGCTTTAAAGGACTTCACAAATGTTGCCTAGGATTTTGAAACTTTGTGACTAGCAAATATTATTAAAAATGAAAGGAGTAAAATCTCAATAGATATTATGAATATGATCATAGCTTTAAGAAATCTAACAATCACTTTTGTAGATTTATAGTTTGCCTTCTTCCTGCTTCAACTCTTATCACAAAAAATGTAATTAGCAGTCAGCACTGTCTCTTGTAAACAAACAAACAATAAACAAATAAATCAAAAAGGTTCCCTCCACCCCTGGTGAGAGGAAGCCTGGCTGCCTCTCTTGAGCTAGGCTTCTCTGCTTCTCTGTGTGGTAGTGAACAGCAGTGCTTGCATAATGAAGAATATAGCACTAGGGAGTAACGCTTGTGGTAGGTAGAAGAATGATTGCTAAAGCAGACACTATTAAGAAACTATTCAGTGTGGTGCTGGTGGCCCTCTTTTGTATCTCCTTTATGCCTGCTGCCTGCATTCATGATCCTATCCAGTCACTGCAGGCATTTTAGTTTGTTTCATGTGGTTTCTGATAGATAATGAACATGTTGGTTTTATCATAAGTAATGAAAGCTACAAAAATATAAATGCAGACTTTCTTAAATGTCCATCCTTTCCTTTCTGCTCCACTATCTTACTGCTTCTGCCTTTAAGCTCTCTGTGTATGGCTATACTTCAGAATCATTCACTGCTTGTAACTTGGACAGAAGAAAATATTACTGGTTTTTGGTTTTTTTTACATTATCTCTTTGAACTTTGCACCCTCAACAATAGCTATAAAATATCTCATTTACAACTCTTTTCACGTTGTATTGTGAGTATTGTGGTATATGTCTTTATTCTGGACTTTAAATGTGGTATAAAAAAGTTTAGATTTATCATTTTAAGCCCAATGCTAAACATGAATAGGTGTTTATGAAATGTTTGAAGCAAGCTGAATTGAATACTATCCAGTGGCATTCTTTATGTTCTTACCAAAACTACATTATGATACTATAGATACTGATAGAATTCCAAAATTATACTTCTTCTTCCAGGATTGGGAGGTGAATATTATCAGATTCTAAGATCAGGGCCAAAAATTTCAATGACAAATCTGGGACTTAAGTTGCCATCATTAAGATGGAGCCCTTTACTATTGTCCGCCCACTTTAGAATGTTATGAGAAATGACTGTACTGTCAAGGTTTTGATTGTAACAATAGAAGTAAGACTAACTCTAGCAACAAAAGAATTTATTACAATATTATTTATTGGAAGGAATTTGGTGAGCTTTGAAGGTTCAAGGAGAATATTGGGAAGCTTACAAAGACTCAAATAGAAGCTCAAAAAGATGAGAACAACCCAAATTCTGCCACAGTAAGTCTCTGCCCAGGATTCTGCCACTAGTGACCACCAGCAGAGATATCTGCAGCTACACCTGCATTCATCTTTAATCTTCATCATAGCCTGTTCAATAGTAATCAGAAACTTGCTTGTTCCTTGGAATCATTTTTTCAAGATTCAAAGCTCAAAATGAATTGTAAAAGGCACAGGTCACAAAAGCAAAAACAGACAAAGTTGATTGCATCAAACTAAAAGCTTCTGCACAGCAAAGGAAACAGAGAGTGAAAAGACAGCCTACACAATGGAAGAAAATATTTGCAAATCATATATTTGATAAAGGATTAATATTCAGAATGTATAAGGAACTCAACCAACTCAATATCAAGAAAACAAATAACTAGATTATAAAATGAGCAAAAGACCTGAATAGAAAATTTCCCAAAGAAGGCTTACAGATTACCAACATCACTAATCATTAGGAAAATGCAACTCAAAACCACAATGAGATATCACCGCACACCTGTTAGCATGGTGGCAATTATCAAAAAGACAAAAGATAAGTGTTGGTGAGGATGTAAGGAAAAAGGATCCTTTGTACAATGTTGGTAGGAATAAATAGTATAGCCATTATGAAAAATAGCATGGATATTCCTCCAAAAAACTTAAAATTGAACTGCCTTATGATTCATAAATCCCTTCTTTGGGAATATATACAAAGGAAATGAAATAACTACCCCATAAAGCTATCTACTCCCTCGTGTTTATTGCACCATTATTCACAATAGTCAAGACAGGAAAACAATTTAAATGTTCACTGATGGATAGATGAAGACATTGTGAGATACACATACACACACACACACACACACACACACACACACACACACACACACCCCTATATGTATGTAAAATGGAGTATCATTGATCCTTAAAAAAAAAAAACGAAGTCCTGCCATTTGTAACAAAATGGATGAACCTGGATGACATTATGCTAAGTGAAATAAACCAGGCACAGAAAGACAAATATTACATGAACTCACTTATATGTGGATTCTAAAAAAGTCAAACTCATAAAAGCAAAGAGTAAAATAATGTTTTCCAGAGACTAGAGTTGAGGGAAATACAGAGATGTTGGTCAAAGGGCACAGAGTTTCAGTTATGTGGGATGAATAATTTCTGGAAATCTACTATAAAACATAGTGACTATAGTTAATAATACTGTATCAAATTTCAAAACTTGAAATTTGCAGAAAGAGTAGACCTTAAATGTTCTTATCTTTTTCTCTCACTCACACAAAAGTAACTATCTAAGGTGAAAGATGTGTTAATTAGCTTGATGTTGGTAATCATTCCATAATATATACATATATAAAAACACCCCATTGTATATCTTAATATATATGCAATTTTTATTTGTCAATTATATCTCAATAAAGCTGGGGAAAATTTTCAAAAATTATCTAACAGGGTGGACTTGGGTAACATAAAAACAATTTTCATGTCAGGTGGTTAAGAGTTAAAGTAGGTACCCCTTTTAATTTAAAGGGGAAAAAAAAAGTAAGAAAGGAATAAGAAAGGAGTTAGGATGTGAGACTACAAATATGACGAAGGTTTATTTTGTTGACTCCCTGAGGTCCCAACCCATCTGAGATCCAACTTTGTTACTAAAACATATCTCCGTTCTTGGGACTTTATAATTTCAGGGTTTTTTTCACATCTAAGTTACAAAATATGTAGAGTAGGAAAACGAATATGGGCAATTGATGAGTTTAGTTTCAGAACACTTTTTTTGTCCATTATCTGTCTAAAGAGAGTATATCTTCTTATATTCAGGGGTTTTATTTGGATCCTATTTGTCATAGGGTTTGCCAAAACCTTTCACATCCAACACCCCTACATGCAGTGTCCAGCATACAAACATACGCTAATAAAAGATAAAATGTGTGCAAGTTACAAGACAATTCATAAAAACCTACTTAGCTCACAATAGAAAATAACACTGTTCTAATATTAAGAATCAAATTACTCAACACCACAAATTTTTATGACATTTCAAGGATGTTTGTTGGGAAAAGCTGGCTTTCTTGGAGAAAGATAAGGACATACCAATAAATTTTGCAGAAGAGAAAGAATTTCCAATGTTCAGCAGAAAAGATCTGAATATAGGGAGGAAGTAACAAGGGACAAAAGGATATAAAGATGTATATGTGTGAGATTATTGGAACTGTAATTCACGGGATCCAAGAAATAAAATATAATAAGGGCAAAATGGAGAAAATTACAACCCATCAGTATACAGTAAGCAGGAAAAGCCACTAGGAGTCACAATAGACCCAGAACTATTATTTGGTGAAGAAGATAGAAGTAAGGATGAAAAATTAATTCTTCACTGGAAGTACATGATGTTTATAATCCAAAAAATTTCCAAAACTAGATGTACATCTATCAGGTATTTGAATTATCTTATATTTATAATGATGTTTGACATTGATTTCTGAACACAAGTAATGGTCCTTAAGAGTTTCTTAAGAAACAAAGAAGGTAAGAAAAATACTAGCTAACTAACCCATTAAGACCATTCCAAAACTGCTATGATGTGTGCTCAGGTCATAAATTAAAACTAGTTGCCTATTTTTTTTCCGTTTCTCTCACTCTATGTGAATGAATAATAAAACATATTTCAAGATGTGTATTAGTAGTTGGAAAAAAATAACTGTGCTAAACAATCACCTAAAGTTTTACATTTAAAATTTTTGTTTGCACATAAATCTAGGATTTTCTTGATTTTTATTCATGCTAGAAAAAGTGTATTTGAGATTTTGTCTTAACTTGAGAAGTCCAGTTAATTAAATTTTAAAACTATTTTCATAGATATTGCCACATTCATCTTTAAGACAACTAGGTAAATATTTTCAAAATTCATTTTTCTTGGGAAAACACAGCTCATGACATGGCACAGATGCTGAATTTCAGCTCTTTCTCACTCAGCTCAAATGGATATTTTTGTATAGTGCATAACCTGCATAACCATATGTGGCTGCTGTTTAAGGAATGTATAGAATATTCCCAGGGAAACGTTATTTCCTAACTCAATCAAAATAATCCTAATCTATTTATATATATAGATGAAGATTCTTACACACCATTCATGTATTTACAGCACATTAATGACCACATGTTTAAAAAGCTCAATACTCTGGATGTCGTATAAAGAAATAATAATTTCTTTTAGCTCCTAGTTTTAAGTACCTTCTTTGTACCAAATATTGCAGCACCACTAGACACACACACACACACACACACACACACACACACGTATGTGATACATGTGTCATTTTATATATATATATATTTTTATATATAATTCTTTTTCTCAAAAAATTCTAAGGGTGGTAAGCTTTCATAGCTTGGTAAAAGAAATTGTGTATATTCTTTTCTCCATCAAGGGCATAGTTTTGTCTCAATAATATATGCAGAGGTTTTCGGAGATCTCTAGAGGTCCACGTGTCTCATTGTGACCTATATTTTGATTCAATTTTTAAACAGCTTTTTGAGGCATGAGTATACACTGCCATTTCACCCTATTTCTGCATATCTGTGTATGTATGTCAAGAAGACTGTCTCATATTGTGAATGCCTGAAGCAGAACAACTGGAGAGTTTATATCTGGTATCTATCTATCTATCTATCTATCTATCTATCTATCTATCTATCTATATCTGGTGTGTGTGTGTATGTTTGTGATATATGTATGGTGTGTGTATATATATATGACATATATATCATATATATATATATCATATATATATGTTTGTGATTCATTCATCACTCTGGGTATCTGGCTTACTTGCATATTCAATCCCTCTGTTGTGCCTACATACAAGCAGTATCTGTTACCAAGACAAACTATGGACAAACTGTCTTATTTATCATCAACACGTATTCATTTCAAAGATTTAAACAAAATATTTATTTCCTCTTAAGTTACTTTGAAGAGATTCAAAACCAGGCTCCAAATATCCTTTTTGTTCTGCCTCCTTTCCTACCCGTATTGCCTTCTATCTTTCCGTCCTCCTTTCTTCATTCCTTAACCCAGGTCCTGGGAGCAAAGAGAGAAGTGTAAACCCTTAAGACCCTCTTGTAGCAACTTCTCAAAGTATTTCTTGCTAATATGGACATATTTTAGTATATGATTATTCTAAACAACAGCATTAATGAAAATATATTTTTCAACCAGAGCTGAGAAGAGAAAGAAACACAGTGGGTGATGGATGCAGAAAGCCTAGTCCTAATTATCAAACACAATGAAAGAACTGAGATTTGAAATGCTCACATATAGCCTAAATAGATTAATTATTTTTATAAACTAGAATTCTCCATGATCACTAACAGCATTGAAAATGCTCTCATCTTCAAAAAGTGCATTACTTGAAAAGTACAACTATGATCAGAAAAGTTTACTTTCAGACTTAAAACAGTACTGTTTCACTGCGCATTTGTTCAGCCTGGTTAAGTTCTAAAAATCAGCTCTGCTGATTTCACAGAGGAAAAAACAATCGCACTATTATCATCAATGCTGAGCTGTGTACTTCCAAAAACCAAGTTGGATTTTATTCTACCTAATGTAGTATCAAAATGCTGCCAGCAATATACTGATCTAAGTATTTTTATTGTTGGTGATGATATACAAAGTGGAAAGCACATAGGTTGATTTTCAAATAAGCAGTTAAACTTGCACTACTGGCTACATTAACAAAAGAGAAAAAAACGACCTTGGGAACTGAGTATGATAGGAAAGTCATTGATGGGAAGTAAACTAGAGCACTAGGATATCATGTATTTGGAATTACTGTGCTTCAAATTTTTAACAAAAAGCAAGTTACATAGGCATTTTTTAAAGGAAGTTAAGTGTTACTTTTGAATAAAATGTAATATTCTTCTTAAAGTTGATTCCAGTGGAAGGTGCTTTGATATGTTTAAGTAACAGGTGATAAAAGACTATAAATCTGCATAGTATTTTTCTGGAAAATAGCCAATAATAAAATATCTGGTAATAAAAATTCTTAACAATTTTTAGTAATAAGTCACATGGAAAGAGAGAAGAGTAAAATGGAAAATCTATGTTTGTTTTAAAATAATTTGACATTTAGACTAATTTAGATATACTTGAATTTACAACAAATTATATAATAAACAAAATTTGATGTTCTGAATCTTTTAACAGGGGCATTGTCAGTTCCTAAAGTAATAGAATAATTAGCCATAGGCAGAATAGCTCAGAAAAGTGTAGATGAATCTAGTCATTGTATGATTTTCACAGAATCTTTTAAAAATAAATTATGTAGGGTTGTTATCCACAAGATGCATATACATAAAAATATATACACACACAAATGTGCATACACATATATAGCTTATGTAATCCAGTTTAAACATGTTTGTAATATTACCTCTTTTAGCATCTTCTGCTTCAAAAATATTACTCTACATATTTAACAGTTGTATTTATTTATTTTTTATTTCAGAGTATCATGGGGGTCAATGCTTTGGTTACATGAATTGCCTTTGCACTGCCCGAGTCAAAGCTACAAGCTTTACAAGCTTTCCCACCCTCAAGATAGCATGCACACTATCCCTAAAGTGTGAATTTACTCATCTCCCTTCATCCCTCCCATATGCCTGCCACCCTATGAATGTTACCTCCCATATGTGCACATTATGTTGATTGATTAATATCAACTTAATGGTGAATACATGTAGTGCTTATTTTTCCACTCTTCTGATACTTCATTTAGAATACTGGGCTCCAGCTACATCCAGGATAATACAACAGGTAGCTCACCATTTTCTTTTATGGCTGAGTAGTACTCCATGGTATACATATACCACATTTTATTAATCCACTTATGTATTGATGGACACAATACATAAGTGGATTATTTTCACATCGTTGCAATTGTGAATTGTGCTGCTATAAACATTCGAGTGCAGATACCTTTAATATATAACATCTTTTCTTCCTTAGAGTAGATGCCCTGTAGTGGGATTGCTGAATCAAATGGTAGTTCTACTTTTAGTTCTTTGGGTGTTTCCAAAGAACTTTACTTTCCATAGAGTTTGTACTACTTTGTAGTTCCATTAGCAGCATATGAGTGTTTACATCTCACAACATCCACACCAACATTTGTTATTTTGGGACTTTTTGACAATAGCTGTTCTTGATGGAGTTAAGTGATAGCTCATTGTGGTGTTGATTTGCATTTCTCTGAAGATTGGAGATGTTGAGCCTTTTTTAATATGTTTGTTGTCCATTAGTCTATCTTTATTTGAACAGTTTCTATTCATGTCCTTTGCCCACTTTTTAATGGGGTTGTTTGATTTTTTCTTGCTGATTTTCCTGAGTTCTTTATAGATTCTAGTTATCAGCCCTTTAGCGGATATATTGCATGCAAATATTTTCACCCATTCTGTAGGTTGTCTATTTATTCTAATGATAGTTTCCTTGGCTCTGCAGAAGCTTATTAACATGATCAGGTCCCATTTATTTGTTTTTGTTTTTGCTATGATTTCTTTTGAGGTCTTCTTCATAAATTTTTTGCCTAAGCCAATGTCTGTAAGAGTTTTTCTAACATTTTCTTAAAGAATTCTAATGGTTTCATGACTTAAGTTTAAATCTGTTATTGATTGTCAGTTGAGTTTTGTGAGATATGAGAGGTGTAGATCCTGTTTCAGTCTTCTATATGTGGCTATCCAATTTTTTCAGCACCATTTATTGAATAGAGATTCTTTTCCTTAGTGTATGTTTTTGCCTACTTTGTCAAAGTTCAGATGGGTACATGAGGACGGTTTTATATATGGGTTCTCTGTCTTATTTCTTTGGTTTGTGCCTCTGTTCTTGTGCCTGTCCATTGCTGTTTTGGTTACCATAGCCTTGTAGTATAGCTCGAAGTCTGGTAAAGTGATGCCCCCCAATTTGTTCTTTTTGCTTATAGTTGCTTTGGCTATATGAGGTCATCCCTGGTTCCATATGAAGTGTATAATTATTTTTTCTAGATCTATGAAAAATGATGTTGGTATTTTAATAGGGATGCATTGAATCTGTAGATCGTTTTGGGTACTATGACATTTTAACCATGTTTATTGCGCTGATCTATCTATGAGCATGGTATGGTTTTCAATCTGTTTATTTCCTCTGCTATTTCCTTCTTCAGTGTTTCATAGTTCTCCCTGTAGAGTTCTGTCACCTCCTTAGTTAAATATATTCCCAGGTATTTTATTTTCTTTGTTGCTATTGTGTAAGATATTGACTCTTCGATTTGATTCTCAGTTTGACTGTTGGCATATATGAATGCTATTGATTTGTGCACATTCATTTTGTAACCTGAGACTTTGCTGAATTTATTTATCAATTCCAGCAGTCTCTTGGCAGAATCTTTGGAGTTTTCTTTATGTAGGATCATATCATCAGCAAAGAACAATAGTTTGACCTCTTCTTCCTCCATTTGGATGCCCTTGATTTCCTTCTCTTGTCTATTGCTGACTAGGACTTCTAGCACTATGTTGCATAGAAGTGATGATAGAGAGCAACATCATCTGGTTCCAGTTCTAAGTGGGAATCCTTTCAATTTTTCTCTGTTTAGTATGATGTTGGCTATGGGTTTGTTATATACAACCTTTATTATTTTGAGGTAAGTCTCATCTATGCCTATTTTGTTAAGCATTCTTATCATAAAAGAGTGCTGAATTTTGTTGAATTATTTTTCTTCATCTATTAAGAGGATCATATGGTCTTTGTTTTTACTTCTATTTATATGGTGAATTACATTTATAGATTTGCATATGTTGAATCATCCCTGTATCTCTGGCATGATGAATTATTTTTTTGATAAGCAGCTGTATTCGATTTGCTAGGATTTTCTTGAGAATTTTTGCATCTATATTCATAAGGGATATTGGTCTGTAGTTTTCTTTTTCTGTTGAGTCTTTTCTGGCTTTGGTGTCAGGGTAATGTTGGCTTTGTAAAACATGTTGGAGGAAATTCCTTCTTTCTCCCTGTTGTGTAATAATTTCTACAGGATAGGCACCAGTTCTTCTTTGTGGATCTGGCGAAATTCCGGTGTGAAACCTGGGACCTTTTTTTGGAAGGTTTTTATTTTTATCACTGCTCCAATTTTAGTACTGAAAATTGATCTGTTCAGGAATTCTATTTCTTTCTGATACAACCTAGAGAAGCTGTGTGTTTCTAAGAATTTGTCCATTTCCTCCACGTTTTCAAGTTTATGTACATAGTAATTTTTATGGCATTCATAGATGATATTTTGTATTTCCATGGTATCAATTGTAATTTCTCCTTTTGCATTCTTGGTTGAGCTAATTAGAGTCCTTTCTCTTCTCCTTCTGGTTAATCTAGCAAGAGGTGTGTCAATTTTGTTTATTGTTTAAAATAACAAACTTTTTGTTTCATCAATCTTCCATATGGTCTTTTGCTATTGATTTCATTTAGTTCTGTTCTGATCTCAGTTATTTCTTTTTTCTACTGGGTTTGGGATTAATTTGCTCATCTTTTACCAGTTCCTTGAGATGATTCATTAGATTGTCAATTTGTGATCTTTATTTGTTGTGGATGTAGGCATCTATGGCTATCAATTTTCATCTCAGGACTGCTTTAGCTATACCCCACAGATTTTGATAACTTGTGTCCTCTTTATCATTTAGTTCAAAGAATCTGTTGATTTCCATTTTAATTTTCTCCTTGACCTGACTATCATTCAGCAATAGGTTGTTTAATTCCCATGACTTTGTACAGAAAGGAGTATTCCTGTTAGAGTTGATTTCTAATTTTATTCCACTGTGGTCTGAGAATACGCATGGTGTAATTTCTATTTAAAAAAAAAATTGAGACATGTTTTGTGGCATAGGATGTGATAAATCTTACAGAATGTTACATGAGCTGATGAGAAGCATGTATATTCAGTGGTTTTGGTTAGAATGTTTTGTAAATATTTGTTAGGCCCATTTCTTCTAGAGCTCTCTTTAAGTCCATTGTTTCTTTGTTTATTGTCTATTTAGAAGATCTGTCCTGTTCTGTCACAGGAGTGTTGAAGCCCTTGGCTATTACGGTGCTGCTGTTTATCATTTTGTTTAGATCAAGTAAGATTTGTTTTATCAATCTGGGCATATCTGTGTTAAATATGTAAATATTTAGAATTGTTATGTATTCTTGTTGAATTCTTTCCTTTATCACTACAGAGTGACCACTTTTGTGGTCATTACTTTTGTTGATTTGAAGACTATAATGTTTGTAACTCCTTTTACATATTCACATTTTTCCCTATAGAAAATGGCTACACAATGATTACACATCTTCAACCTTAAATCAAGTGAGCAAAGTTAACAGTATCCCCTTTTGATTGTCTTTTACTAGTTTACCCTGAAGTTTCATGCTATACATATATCTTGGATTGGCTTTCTCTCTGTCTGGGACCCAGGCTGATGGTACAGCCCTAGCCAAGGGCATGTCAAATTATTGGCAAGGCAAAAGAAACATGGTGGAACCATCTGATAACTAGTAATGATCCTGCTTGGATAGCTTGCCTTGCTTCCACTCACATTTTATTGGTCAAAGAAAGTCACATGGCCAAGTCTGGTGTCTATGAGATTGGGCTAGTAGATGAGTCTTATAGGGAAAAGTTTGAATATTTTGCCAATAATTCATATTACTGTAACACTCAAATACAAGTATTCAAACACTACTGCATTCATTGACTTATCTATTGTACACTTTAGAACTTTATTTTCTTACCTCAATTCTAAAACTGTTCTTGTGCAGGGCATCTTTATGATGGGATATCTAATAGATACTTTTATGTTCTGATAATTTTGATCTCTTAGAAGTATTCAAGTTCCCACTTTTTCCTCTCTTTTTCCTTTTGACTTGATTCACGACTCCATACTCTAGTGCTATTATGCCTAATTCTCTTTTACTCTATTTTCCCCAGTATCCTTTGATAGCTTTTTTTCTACTGTCTTCTGAATTTTAGAATAACTCAGGATTCAGTCCTAAAATCTCTTATGTGTTACTTTTATTGTTGTTTTCTAATTTCTCCCTACTTGTTTTCATCTAGCCTCATAGTTTCAATCTATGTTCTGGTAACTCTTGAGTATATGTCTTCAACCTTGACTTCATCTCTGAGTTTTATACATTTGAACATCTCACAGTCATCTGAATTGTAATATATGTAAATATAAACACATGATGTCTCTTCATCCAAAGTGATCTTGTTTGATGACATCCACATCCCTCAGATTCTTTAAACCAGGGATCATGGCTTTACTTTTTGAAAACTCCCTTCTCTCATCTTTTATACTAATCCATCATAAAATCTTATTGATTCTACTAGCAATATATGTTTGGAATTCATCCACTTTTCATCATCTCCCGTGTAACTACACAAGCTATCATTCTGACATCTAGATTTTTGCAATAGATTCTGCAATGTCTCCCTACTTCCACACTTGCTTCCCTCCAGCCCATTCTCCTTAGAACAATCAGAGTATTACTTTTAAAATAATTGCAATGCCTTGCTTAAAATTCTTCAAGGGCTTTCTCTTAAATTTAAAGGAAAATCAAAATGTCTTAACTTGGCTGATATGGTATACAGCCTGATCTGGCCTTTGCCTATCTCTCTTATTAGCTACTGAAAAGCCACACTGGCCTTTTTTATGTTATTAAAGTATTACAAGATTTTAAAGGATTCCAAGCTGTCTTAGAGTTTTGCTTATATACTTGCTTTTCCTAAAACTTTCTTTAATCTACCTTCTTATGCCTAATGTCTTCATCTAATTGGGTAATTAGGGTAATATTACTTCCCTATAGAGTCCTTCTCTAACACCCTCGCCAAAATGTATACTTAATTATAATTTATACTTTTCTATTATTATTTCACATAGTACTCTGATTTTTAAAAGGATTTTAGAGAGACTACCTCTGTTTCAAGTTACACAGCATCCTTAAGACAAGAAATCTGTGGGTCAAATCTGTGGGTCAGTCTTCACCCCTGAATCCCTTATGAATCACATTCTGGATACCTGAGTCCAGATATTCTTTGCCTTAACAATCCTGCTTATAGGACTTCACTGAAGGCAAAGAGTAATGTTGGAGTTGGGGAGTAGGAAGGTAATGATGGGAGGCCAGGAGCGTCTGTTTGTGCTGTTATCCTGGGTCCTATAAATATGAAGGGCAGGTTGGCCCATTGTGTCTCTCTTTAAGTCAAGTGTATAATGATCTCAGCAAGCTATTTCTGTTCTGTCCCTCAGAGAAGAAAAAAAGTAACCATGAAAAAATGAGTACATATTCAGCCCTTCCATTCTCCAGAGTCCTCACCTCAATCACACATATCTTTCTCTATGTTGTTATTATCTCTTTAACCACCTAAGGCACTTTTTAAAATCGTATTTCAAAACTTTTAAATTATTTGTGTTAATTTTTGTTCATAGTTTTATGGTATTTTGGTTATGAAGTATAGACTATATAATATTTTCTTACTAGAATTTATTGAGGTTTCCTCTTTGACATGGTATATAATATTTATATAAATATTTCTTGAGTTCTAAAAATATATTTAATACCCATCAGTTAAAATGGATATACAGTCTATATATTACATTTATTAATTTGTATATCCATTCAATATTTACTGTTGAATATCCATTATGTCATTTCACATGTTGAAAATATAGCACAGTGATTCAGGCACTGCTTTCACAGTCCCTAGTCTTGAGAAACCCATACCTTAGTGAAGGCAATGATAAGTAATTATACAGATAACTACAATGGGATGACTGCTTTTATAGGTGCTATGGAAACACAGAGGAGAAGAGAAAAACCCAAGTTGAGAGCCATTGTCTACATATCTGGAATTAGTGACATACAAGGTAAGAAAGAGTTCGACAAAGAACAGGAGAGTGCTCCTGGGATAGCCTCCAGCACATGTGAAAAGCTGGAGTATGATATGTTTGAGGAACTGAAAAAAAACCCTTAATTTAGAAATTATTGGTATAAGTACGTGGTAAAGAATAATCTCAGAGGAGCAACTTTACAATAAGTTGACTGAGTACTCATGAACAAGTTTAAGGTAGGTTGGTGAGATGATCAAATTTTAGTTATAGAAAAATAATCTAGGTTACAAGTCATAAAACAGTTTAATGAGGCAAGACTAAGAAAAACAAAAGCAAATATGTTAGGGAGTTGTTATAGTAACCCAGGAGAGAGAGGAAGGTGAACTGAATGAAGTTACTGGCAGTAAGAGTAGAACTAAACAGACACACAAAGCAGAAGTTCATTCAAACTTGGTCTTTTCTAGAATATATGAACCACCACATTGGAAGGTTTTCCTTTCAAATATATGAGGACAGAGAACATAATGAAGTGACTTATATTTTTCCACAGTTTCCTAAATAATCGTTTTCTCATGGTTTATAATCCTTTTATGTGTTGATATCAGATATTGCTACTCAAAATAGGCTTCTGTGAGTACTCTAAAATACCTCTCCTCTCCAAATTTTGTCCTTCTGCCTTCAGTTTCCAATATGATGCTATTACACATGAGAAAGAATTGTTAAACAACACAGATCATTTATAAAACACAGGCACCAGGTTATTTATAAAGTTTCATGTCTTATTCATTAGACAACAGTCCAGAAAATGGGAGTAATTTTTTGTCTTCTATTGGTCTTTCGATGTTCCTCAACTTATTTGCACATCAGAATTGTTCTAACCCCTATGTGTACAGCTATATTTTGGAAATTTGAGGATGTCAGAAATATAAGTACTATGTGAGTACTATGTGAAATATGAGTCGATAGGAGAAAATATTTGCTTGTTACACATTCAATAAAGGGCTGATAACTAGAATCTATAAAGAACTCAGGAAAATCAGTGAGAAAAAAAAATCAAACAACTCCATTAAAAAGTGTGCAAAGAACATAGAAACTTTTCAAAAGAAGACATACTAACGGCTAACAAACATATGAAAAAATGCTCAACATCTGCAATCATCAGGGAAATGCAAATCAAAACCACAATAAGATATCACTTAACTCCAGTGATAATGGCTTTTATCAAAAAGTCCCAAAACGATAAATGTTGGTGTAGCTGTGGAGAGATAGGAACACTCATACCCTGCTGGTGGGATTGCAAACTAGTACAACTTCTGTGGAAAGCAATACGGAGATATCTCAAAGAGATACAAGTACAACTACCATTTGATCCAACTATCCCATTACTGGGCATCTATCCAAAGGAAAAAAAGACATTCTATAAAAAGATATCTACACTAGAATATTTATAGTGGCACAATTCACAATTGTAAAGATGTGGAAACAACCCAAGATCCCATTAATACATGAGTAGATTAATGAAATGTGGTATATGTATACCATGGAGTTCTACTCAGCTGCAAAATACAATGGTGATCTAGCACCTTTTGTATTAGCCTGGATAGAGCTGGAACCTATTCTACAAAGTGAAGTATCACAAGAATGGAAAAATAAGTACCACATGTACTTACCACCAAATTGGCATTAACTGATCAACACTAATGTGTATATTTAGTAGTAACCTTCACCGGGTGTCAGGCAGGTGGTGGGGGAGGAGGAGATGGGCATATTCACACCTAATGGGTGCAGTGCTCATTGTCTGGGTGATGAACACACTTGGAGCTCGTATTCAGGTGTGGCAAAGGCAATATATGTAACCTAACATTTGTGCCCCTATAAAAGGCTGAAATAAAAAAATGTTTAAAAAGAAAATAAAATATTTTTCTAATTATATTAGAAAAACACTTGTATTTACACATATAGCCAAATATAATAGATAAAATAATTAAATAACTTATTTTTGTTAATAAAAATATGTCAATGAAGAGGTAAGAAAGACATGCATGTTTATTTGGATTAGCTGTCCATTACCTTACTCACTTTTGTATGAATTCCAAGAATTCAGCAATAAAATGGTTTGATAAAATTAGACTTTCTGATAGTTTTGAAAATTTTGATTTATGTTAGTTCAGTCTTTTATTGATTAGCCAAATTGCACTGATTTAAATTTCCATGTGATACAACCCTCTGGGTGACATTCATAGCTATTATACAGTTTCTATCATAAGATTTACCACCATTGTTATATGTTACCATTCAATCACTAAGTCATAGTATATAATTTTTATCCCTATGCTTATTATATTTTTACATGAAAGTATGGAATGTAGCGTATCTATCCATAATATCTGCCTATCTATCTCTCTATATATCATCTATCAATCTATTTTTTTTAACCTTCATACCAGGTCTTGTTTTCCTGATAAGACTGTTTCTGATTAGTACAGTAACTGAATCTACTGCAGTAACTTTTTCGACCTAGGAACTCTGAAGAAAGCCCTAGAGTTATACAAATCCTTTCTCTGACCTGGGATGCTGAGCAGGTTAAACTGTGCTTTTCAGAGAGCTTGCCACCCTGATTCCCAAAGGGCTGTGCCTGCAGCATTATCAACGCACAATGTCTTTGAACAAAATTGGCTTTGAGAGCATTGGCGCTGTTCCAAAGGCTCTGCCTCCTGTTTCCTGATCACTTGACTGCAAGGCATTAATAAACAACCAATGAATTAATTAATTTTCTTTCTGTTTTAGGAAAGGATGTTCATTCTTGCCTATTATAATCTCAAGAGTGTTGGGGAAGACCATAATACAAGGCTTTTGAAAATCAGGTACATCAGAGCCTTCTCCGTGTTAGCCATAGTGGCAAGGCCACATGGGGAGAGCTTTCATACATGGAAGCTGATAACTTCATCTGTATTCCTATGATAAGGAGATCCATTTCGAATTTTAAGTCTTTATATTCTGATATATCTGGAATAAATTACCTAAAGGGAAAAGTGACGTTTTAATACATATACATATTTTCATTTCCAACAATTACAGTTTTAATTTATCTTTATTTTTATCTAATTACTGATACTTGAAAAATGTGACACTGTTTTCTGAATTTTCCAAAAAACTTCCTTTCAAAGGACAAAATACAACATTAAACATTTTCTAATAAGAAGAAATATTCAGCTCAGTATTACAGATCAATAATTGAGAGCACAGAGAGCTTAATTGTTGATTCAAGGTCACATAGTTGGTCCATCTTATTCCAGAAAATAAAATTACTATTCTAATTCTTCAATGTGGAACCTTAATAATTTTCATAATAATCCCAATTTGAGCTGTTACATATGTTTCCTTCTTGAGAAAAGGAGTATATACATCTTATATTAAGTTTTCTAAATAATTTTTGAGATTGTATTAAGTTTTGTTCTTTCTAAATGTACGTTTATTTGCTTTTTTGCACACTTGAACATTTGTGTTTTTACTCTATTGTAAGAATTTAACATTGTGGTCAGAAAGTTAATCTGAAAATTCCAAGTTTATAAAATATACATATATGCAAATAAGTAGATAAGAATAATTTTAAAAAATATTTCATCTGACACACAGGAGCTAAGTGAACCATGGAATGTAAAAGTCTGTAAAACACAAAACTGAGGAGCAAATTCAAACATGCCCAGGGCAACAAATAAGATTTTTATGTTTTATTTTTTTTGGTTTTTGTATCGATTTGTTTTTGTTTCTAGCTGACTAATGTGTATCTTCAGTGATGGATGATATATCAAAATAATCTTTACTAAACTCAATATTCTGAATCTTGCATAAATTAGATGTGGAAACTTATGAAAATTTTATGATGTCCTAATGGTCTACTTCTCTTTGGCTATTTTCTTTGCATTTATTGTCTAGCAATGCTCAAATGCATTTTGCCCATTAGATATGAAATTTCTGAGGGTGGGTGCCATGTCTTAAGTCATCTTTCCATTTTTAGGTTCTAGCCCAGGGTTTAGGTCAAAATAAATACTCAGCAAATTATAGAGTAACTAAGTGACTTGGAAAGAAAAATCACATGATAACTTGAATGTTCATATGTCTTTAAGAAAAACAACATAACTTCAGATATTTTCCTAAGAATCTTTTTCACTCACTCCGCCATTCTTGCCCTCATACTAATGGAATGGAAGTGAAAAGGGGGAGGGCATATATACATTTTGGCTTTTAGTAAATTAAAGAAATAAAAAAATAAGAATATCTTTATAAAATAGAGGCAGCATACTTGAAATGGATCTTGAAAAATAAATAGGATTTTGACAACAGAGATTTAAGTGCTTAGATTGGAAGGAAAAACACAAAGACTTAATAGCATAAGATTCAATGTATGAGTCAATGACAATAGATTGATTTAACTGGAGACAAGGGCAGGTATATGGGAAGACTTGCTCAAATTTAAGCCACAGCCTTGAAAACCGGGTAGATGAGTTCACCTTAATTTGGTAAAGATAAAAATTCATGAAGTATTTTTGTTTTGTTTTGTTTTTAGAGACAGAATCCTGCTCTGTTACCCAGGCTGGAATGCAGTGGAGCAATCATAGTGCACTGCAGCCTTGGACTCCTGGGTTGGAAAGCCTTCCAGCTCAGCCTCCCAAATAGCTGGGACTACGGACAGGTAGGCGCACACTACCACATCCAGCTGATTTTTAAATTTTCTATAGAGACAGGGTTTTGCTGTGTTGCCAAGGCTCTTCTTAATAAGTTTTTAAAAATCATCTTTTTATATATACTATTTTCTTTTTATTTGATTGGATTGAATAGTCAGCCTGTATTTAAATATTATTCTGAATACAAGTAATCATTTCCTCATTCACTATTAACTGAGCAGTAAATGATCCTAATTATTCAGTATAGGCAGACTGTCCTGCCTTTAGACTTTTCTTTTGTTTAAAAAACAATGCTTTTTGATATGTATTTAAAGGAGAAATCATTACATGTACTCTCATTGCCCTGTGATTCAACTATTTGCATCTTCTCTCTGGGGGCGAACAAATGTGCTTTTGTTTTATTGCCTGACGTCTTCAAAGTCAAAGCCATTTTACATTTAAACACTCACATTTTAAAAAATATATAGATAATAAATTAAATGGCTTTCTTCACATCTTTATGAATCTCACTTCTAAATATTAAATTCATTTTGATTCAGTTATGGAGATTTGGGGACCTAGTATACTGAGGTGGATTGGTTCCAATAGGTTTATAGACTCTTAGAATAACTTTTGGTATGCTATGTTTAATTTTATAGGCTTAGGGAGGCCAAGATCCATCTCCCTTAGGATATGAAATAGTCTGTTGGGTTGCATTTTTTAAAATCCCTTTCTTATATCTTCAAGACCACTGTATGAGGAATACAACTGTTGGGTCATTTCCAAACCAGTCTAAAGTGGAATTAAACTGAAGCTTGTTTCTCAAACCAAGGTGAGCCAGAATAAGGTCATCCTTGAAACATAGGAGTAAGCACCATTACTCAGCATTATTTTACAGACCAATATTTTGAACATTGTTAGAGAATTAAAGTGAAAGAAAAAAAGTAGTTTTGCAGTCTCATAATCATATTGCTCCCATCACTTGTGTTTGTGCCAGAAATTCAAGGTCTTACAGAATGAACAACATGCAAACAACCTAAGAAAATTGTATAAAATCATAACAACAAGGTTATTTCAAATTTACTCTCTTGGAATTTTAAGCATCTCCCTTTTTCCCCCTACTCTTTCTTGGTCTGCATATTTCCTGTACTTGGCTACTTGATGCTGATCCTCTGGCCAGGTCTGCTGCTGACCCAGACGGTGCAAGCTCTTGTCTCCGCACTTTGCACATCAGCCCTTTCCCTTCTCTGCTGACACTTCAGCTTTCCTCTGCCCTGCAGCCTGCATCTACTGGGCACAAGGAAAGTGACTCTCCTTAAATATGACAGGCAGAAAAGCTGCCACTTACACTGAGTGCACTTTGGGTCCTTAGAGGAAAGTAAGAGGAATTCAAGTGAGGGGAAATCCTTCATGCAGCTTTGCTGCTAACTTTGATGACTGTTTACCCTTTATCTTCACAGCTGTTGCTTTTTTTCAAGTAAATAGGTTTAAGAAAAATAGTAAACTAGATCCTGAAGGTTAACATACATTTCCTCACCATATTTCTCTGCTTTTTTTTCCCTTGTATATTAAGTTTAAAACAAATTTACCATGAAAATAAAGTGGGACCTCTGACAATACTCTGAAGTTTGAATTTTTTATTATTGTTATATTTTCTTCTTCATTAGGTCTGGCTCCTGTATAACCATGCCTGCGGGGAAGGAGATACTGCCCAAGCAGGCACTGTTATTATTTGAGGTTATAATATATCCATTTTATAGGTTATTTTGCATTTCTTTCCTGGAGATAGTAGCCATATAATTCTGAAATATTCTTTTGTGGAAGCTTCTATTATTATACATGGAGAAAAAAAAATTTCTACTTGCACTGGTCACTCTTTTATATCTGTGGTTACATGTATTCAGCAACTGTTTATTGGAAGGTTGGCTTAGTTTACTGATATTTTTTCTTAATGATTTAGATGAGAATAAAGGTAAGCATCAAATATGGGAAGAAAGTTCTTTTGGAATTACTTGTAGGACTGTGAGATTTTGTTGCGTTGCTATCTTACATGTCCTTACATGCTACTACATAGGAGAAAGTACAACAGAGTGAAAGATGCAAAAGTCTTCACTTGATTTATGCTCCCAGTTCTGCTACTACCATTCCCATGGATAAGACATTTCCCTTCTTCATGCTTTAGATTCTTCATCTATCAAATTAACAAAGAGATTGGCTATCTTCAAGACCCCTCTTGGATTATTTTTTTCCTCTATTATCAATCATTTAAATTGTAACACATCCTTGATCAGAAAAATGAGTGGATGTGATGGCATCAGGACCCACTACCCCAAAATATGGACACCTTGGCATATTGAGTATTTAAGCTTAAGGAATTTGAGAAAATAGCAGAAGCAGGAAGATCTCTCTGACATTCTTCCACAAGTCTCTTCTGAAGCAGGCCAAAAAGAATGCTCTGACCTTCCTCCAAAGTATATCATGAAATGCTCATTACTCAGGGGTCTCCCTATAATCAGATGAAGAAATGAAGATGCAGAGACACAGAAAAAACTTAACAAATAGACCTTGTTAAGTTCTCCTTTAGGTTATTTCCTTTAGATCATACCCTTTTTGTCCTACAATCATACTTCTGCATGACTATCCATTAAAATCCACAGGTTTTTCTGCTGCTTTGGGTCTTGATTTCTGAAGGCTCTCATATCTCAGCCACTAACCTTGTAATGGGCAAAGAAAACATATTACTGTCTCCCCTCCAGATGATTAAAAGATACAGGACTTGAGCTATGATTTTTATATGTCTTCAAAAAACAGAATCCTATTTGAAAAATAAGATGAAAATGACATAAATTTATGAACTTTGGTTCTTGGCATAGTAGTATTTTACACAAGATGGTTAGATGGTTGAATTGAGTTGCCTCAGTCAAAGGGGTCAAATCACATCATATATAATTTTGGCAGTGAGAGTAAAATGTAGTGTGCTAAGTGAAAAGAAAGTGAATACTTTGTAAAATAAACATTTGGAGGACATACCGTCCTCGGGGAGGATAGACAGTCATAATGGTTACTTCTATGTGTAAACTTGACTGGTCTTTGGGGTGCCCAGACAAACATTATCTTGGATATATCTGTGATAATTGTTTTTGGATGACATTAACATTTAAATTGGTAGACTGAATAAAGCAGATGGTTCTCCATAATGTACATGGTCCTCGTCCAATCAGTCGATGTCTTCACTTGAATGAAAATGCTGACCCTCCCCTGAGGAAAAGAGAATTCTTCCTGTCTAATGGCTCTCAAACTGGGACATCAGCTTTTTCCTGCCTTTGGGCTGGAACGACACCATCAGCCCTCTTGGATCTCTGGCTTGCTGACTTACTCTGCAGATCTTGGGACTTGATAGACTCCATAATTGCATGAGGCAATCCTTTGTAATAAATCTCTTTATATATGTGTGTGTCTTCTGGGAGGTGTGGATATGTATGTGTGAGTGTGTGTGTGTGTATATATATATATATATATTTATGTTTGTTTTATTTCTCTGGAAAAATAATACAATGGTTAATGATGATATACGAAAATATAACAAAGAAGACATTCACATATTTAAATTTTTTTCTAGGATTTATATATTGATGTTATGCACAAAGAGAACAGAGTTGGTGCAATTGACTGTAGTTTTCCTTTGATTCCCTATGAGAAACTTTCAGACTTGTTTTATTTCTTCATGACCCAGGAGAGAATATCTCAGAAAGACATCAAATCATCCCTTCACACAAGCAATGTTGAGCCATTGTTGTGGTCACTATTCAATTTAGCTATTGTGTCATGACAAAAAGACAATGTAAATTGATTACATGATTATCCTCCATTGTGTCTTCAAGCTGAATGACTAATTTGGTATGACTCGTCAATTTGTCTTCAGCTTTTAATTCGTTACATGGCCTTACTGGGAAACACAATTGCACGTGTGAATGAGAGTGAGTCAGAGGATGTGAGTAGGAATATGTTTATCACTTCCCTTTAAGAAATCCTGGAAGGTGTTTTAAATACATTAACCGTTTTTAGCCTTTTTTTCTCCTGAAAAGTATACAGAAATCAAGGTTGGGAGATTAGGGAATAAGGAAGGAGTAGTAAAAGGAAAAGATATTTTATGATATTTGCTATACAAAATTGTGGAGTAAATCTTCAATTATTGACTAAGAAGTAACAATAGACTTATCTCCATTGCTTCTATGCTGGATGCTAATAGGGTTATAGGGTGAAAGGAAATATTCTGCAGTATACTAATTCACTATATTGAGAGCAAAGTTGTTTTAAAATTGCTATTGATAACTCCCCTATAGTTTTGAAGAAGAAAAAGCCATGTTTCCTCATGTTTAATTGGTGCCTTTAGACTGTAGCCTAAGCATCGAATCAGACCAACTGGTGGTTGCGTGTTTCATGTCAAGAATGAAATGGTAAATTTTGTAATGTTTTGCTGTCACAAAATTGACACAGAACAGTAGGAAATGAGATCCTGGCTTAAAACACAGTCCAGAAATAATAAGTCTGCAATATTGATCTTTTGGAAAGAAATCGCGAACCACTGCTATATTAAGATAAGAAAAATGAAGTTAAGAAACATATATTTATTAAAATTTCAGAACCATGATGCAACAAGGAGTAAGGCAAATACAGCAAAAGTGGAGGCAATAGGATAAGGAAGGACAGTGAAAAGTCACCGGTCCCCAGCACAAAGGATTGTCCCCTGGTCTAAAGCAGTAATATCTAAGCTACTACCTGGCAGAGAGAGAGAGAGAGTGATAAGAAAAGTCCCCTAGGAATCCCAGTCTAAAAGAGTCAAACTTCTTCTGATTAATGGAAAGAAAGAAAGAAAGAAAGAAAGAAAGAAAGAAAGAAAGAAAGAAAGAAAGAAGGAAGGAAGGAAGGAAGGAAGGAAGGAAGGAAGGAAGGAAGGAAGGAAGGAAGGAAGGAAGGAAGGAAAGAAAGAAAGAAAGAAAGAAAGAAAGAAAGAAAGAAAGAAAGAAAGAAAGAAAGAAAGAAAGAAAGAGAAAGAAAGAAAGAGAAAGAAAGAAAGAAAGAAAGAAAAAGAAAGAAAGAAAGAAAGAAAGAAAGAAAGAAAGAAAGAAAGAAAGAAAGAAAGAAAGAAAGAGAGAAAGAAGAGAAAGAGAGAAAGAAAGAGAAGGAAGATAGGAAGAGAAAGAAAGTAAGAATATTTTTGTACACTGTAAGGACTGTCAAACAAGACAAGAGGTATATGCGAAGCTTTCAGGTAAATGTGATCCTGGCTGCCATGACATCCTTGGGCAGCTGGTGCACTTTGGAAACATGTGACACTGTCATCGGAAATTCAATAAGTGGTGCAGAATTATTTCCTGGAAAATGTGGATGCACACAATTAAGTAGAAAGGAGCAAATTAAGCCCAAGAGTAATGCACAAACTGGAGCTAATGACCATTTAGGTTAAAACATTGGATCTACTGGCCATTGTTAGATCCATCATGTGGTATAGCCATCAGCCATGGCAGACTTTGGCACAGGAACCTGTATGCCAAGTCAGTAAACCCCAGTATTGCCAAAAAACCACCTGAGCTCTGATCATTTTATTACAGGACCATGCATGGTCCTGCTTTGTAATTTGGATGTTTTAGAATCATTATTGCCTATCTAGCTTACTTCATGTGTAGCAAATTAGTACTTAATGAGTAGAATATAATGAGTAGTTAAGCATTTGCTGAGAACTTCTGGGTATAAAAATCAGCACAAGGTACAAAAATATTTACATGGCTTCAAGGTTTTATCCCCTCCCACCCACACAAAGATTACTTAATCATAAAGGAGAAATCTAGGATAACATTCAGGCAGATAACAAAGTGATCTAATGTCACATGAACAATGAGATAAAGTGGCAAACCAACTTCACTTCTGCAATGATGTAATGCAATGGACAAATCCCTTTATCATCTATGTAGTATTCTTACCAAAGGGTTTAAAATTAAACATGAAGAAAGAATCAGACAAGTACAGATTGCTAAATATTCTAAAATATAATTGTCCTAAACATACAAATCTAGAATGTGAAATATCCTACAATGCAGTTGGCCAACTCTTCAAAAGTATCAATGTAATGAAAGAAAAGGTGGGAGGAGGACTCTTGCAGATTAAAGGGGTAAAGAGATATTGCAATTAGGTAAAATGCACAATCCTGTTTCTTTGAATCCGTAACAGAAGTTCCAGAAATGCTATAAGGATATTTGAGGGATGACTGGACACATTTGGCTATGGAAACTAGAAAATATGTTTGAACAATGTCAAATTTATGGGATGTACAACCAGATAATTTGAAAAAAGACCCAGCTGTAATGCAATCAGAAGAAAGACCACTCCAGTTGTGGATAGCGAAGCACATTCTGGCCACAGACTTCCCTCATGCAGAAAGCTCTATGCCCAGTCTCTGCCATTATTGGAATAGTTTTTTTCTGCCACCAGTTTCAGGACAAATCATAGGGGTTTTCTCCTTCAATGAGAGAAGGACCAGATCTAGGCTTTTAGGGCCCTGAACTTTATACAATTTTGAGAGCTCTGTGTTTTGAGAACACAGGTACAAAATCATGAATAAAAAATTAGGTAAAATATTTAATATTTCCTTAGAATAAGAAAAAAAAATTAAATTCCAACTAAACAAATGAAACATACCATTGTCTTAAATGAAATTGCCTTGAATTGGATTACATAAGAAACTTCTGAATGTACTTCCTAAGGAATAACACCAGCGAAGGAGGCAGAGAAGCAGGTTAAGACGGTGAGGGGAGGATGAACTATAGTGCAGCCGCAACAGAAGCCACGGCTGACTCCTCTAGGATCTCTAGAACTGGAGTGGTCCTTTGTCACTGTACTCACGCCAGGCAAAAAATCAAGGGAGCCATACTTTGTAAGCTGCTAATGACCTGATTTGAATGTAGGCTGCCCCAGGAGGGAGTATAATCTTGGGCAAGGCAGCTGCTATCAGGCTGGGCAATGCCTGGAAGGTGCTACAGCTGGGAGCCAACAGCAACCACCACTGCCAGTGGCTGAAAGAACACGGGCCTGTGTTCTGAAAGAGAAGGGATAGCACCTCTATATACACTGCAACCAAAACAGTGCAAAATTCAGGGAAGAAACCAGTATATTTGTATTAATTAACTGCCTGACCTTTATCACACAATGTTTTTCTATATTTTTTGGTTGTACACTTTTTGATTATCTGTTTGCCAACAATTTATAATATTTTATAGAGATAATAGATACATAATTAAGTCTTACCTTTACGAGAGCCATTAAAAATTATAGGCTATACTACTATAAATATGTTTTTTTCTAATTTGAAAAATTATTTTTAAATTTGGACAAATCTCTATCAACTTTCTTTCATACAAGAGCTATAAGATTTTAGATGTATTGAGTTGCCTTAGGCAATAACTAAGTTTAAATGCTGATTTTAATGATGACACTCATTCATCCATTAGTATTCAAATATTCCTTATAGTGAGGGCTATGAGTTTTCTGTTGAGTCCTACCTCTTTATTTCCCCACACAAAGGAATTGGTGCTGTGGCGGTAGACATATTCCAGAAGCCATTTTGACACTAGGACAAGCAAAAACTTACCCACACATGGAAATGACTGAAAAGCACAGATATATAATCTTCCTAAATACAAATTAAATGTATCTGTAACTTAGTTGCATCCTTATAATGCTTGCAACCACTCAGGAGAGCCCAAAGAAAGGGGCTGGTATATGGGAGGTACCAAAGCTAAAGCATCAGTAGCTTCAAGATAAATCTCTCTCCACCCTCAGGATTCATTTCTTTCTGAGGTTTCGGTTTCTTTGCTTTCCCTCTATCCCATGATGCTCGCTGCTGTACTTCACACACAGCTAACACAGTGAACAAATTACTAAAGTGCAACAGAATCTGGGGTTACAAACTCAGTAAAGATCAGTGAAATATGAGGATATAATGTTCCAGTTTCTCAGGTCAGCTTGACACTAAAGAATTACTCAGTGTCAGCCAGGTAGTCTCCACTTTTGAACATATGTCCAGCCCCTCCTATAAAGCCAATTATTTCCATGCATCCTTTTTGTAGATCATAGTTACATTCTCCCTTCAGGACTATTTCTCTTTCTTTCTTTCTTTCTTTTTTTGTTCCTGTTTTTGTTTCTTTCTTTCTTTTATTTTATTTATTTTATTTTTATTTTTAGCATATTATGGGGTTATAAGTGTTAAAGTTATGTATATTGCCCATGCCCCCTCCCCCTCAAGTAAGAGCTTCAAGCGTGACCATCCCCAAAATTTTGCACATCTTACTCGTTGTGTTTGTATATATCCATCCCCACCTCCCCCCTCCCACCCTCCTGACACCCGATAAATGTTATTCCTATATGTCCATTTAGGTGTTGATCTGTTAATACCAATTTTCTGGTGAGTACATGTGGTGCTTGTTTTTTCCATTCTTGAGATACTTCACTCAGTAGAATGGGTTCCAGCTCTATCCAGGAATACACAAGAGGTGCTATATCATCATTGTTTCTTAAAGCTGAGTAGTACTCCATGGTATACATATATCACATTTTATTAATCCACTCATGAATTGATGGGCACTTGGGTTGTTTCCACAGTTTTGCAATTGTGAATTGTTATTGCTCTTTCTTTGTACTTAGTTATTGTATAAGGAAACACAGTATGTTCTTCTGTACTTTCTGTTTCTCCTTAAGTTCCTCTGGGTTTCACAATTATATTGTTTTTCTCAAAGTCACCTGAACTCTTGCTCCATAGTATCTCTGTACACTCCTCACAGAATTCTCAGAACCTTTCGGGAAACCCAGCATCTCCTGCTTAGCTCCCTTGAGTTTCACCTGCATGCACAAGCATTTTCTCTCTTTATTCAGTTCTTCTAAAAGTCTCATATCTTTTGAAATTCAGATCTCTATTGACCATTAAACATAATTATAGTAAACTTTATAAGAATTGATTTCCAAGATCAGAAGGCAGAAGCTAAGAGTTGCTATGAGCAAAGATATCTCAATGTGACATACATTCCTTTTGGAATTATGTTTACAGTCAGATGGCTTTAAGAAATCTAATAAATTACATTTCTGAACATTTTAACAAAAGAAATATCTATATAAAATATTATATTATTCAAGACCTACCAAATTTCAATTCTATATCAGACATTTAATGGGATGACACTTTCCACGATGTTTCCCAGGATGCAGGCATTCTGAACATTTTTTTGTTCACTATTGTAAGTTCTTATTCACCAACTTTTTAACATTTCTTTCATTTTGAATCATCATATATGATTAGCATAAAGATTGTTAACAGACAAGATTATTAATTGACTCATTCCTTTCTCCTCTTGAAATCTCTTATGTTGCTAATTTCTTATCTAATTCCATTTCATAATCTTCTTACATTCTTTAAATGTAAGCATCAGACAACTAGATATAGGTTGTTTTCAATGAAGGGCCTTTAGCTTTGACATTTCTTATATGCCCTGACATTGTAAAGTTTCGTTTTGCCCACCTTTATTAAGAAGGCATGAAATGGCTGCATTTTTCATTTGGCCATTAGATATAGAGGACAAGTAAAGGAAAAAAAGATTCTAAAAATCTATTTTATGCTTTTATAATCACAACTATAATTTTCTGGATTAAATTTTATGTGACCCTGATTCAGTTTGTGAGAAAAATGAAAATTTGAAAATGAAATAGATACAAAAGCTACTATCTAGTCATTTTGTTATTTTGTTCTACTTTTACTTTTCACTAATGAATACTTTAAAATAGTGATCAACCCTTCCAGCATATATCAGCACCATTGGCATAAAATGTATCTACAATCCTCTATATAGTAAAAAAAAAGTTCTCATTCACATGTTTGGAGGGAACAGCCCATTTTAGCAAATGTAATCCTATATTCATAAAATAAAAAATACTGGAATTGTAGTTGCTGAAATGATAAACCATATGGCAAGTTGAAAAGTCCTGCAAAGTTAAATAGCTTATTAAGTTATTAACAATCAATTAATTAATTAAAATTAATTAATTTTTGTCTCTTCTATTCTCTCTTCATCTTATCCCAACATCGACAAACTTAAGACAAACCCAAAGAGGCACAAAAATTATTGAGTTAGCCTGAGTTCCTCACCTAGTGGAAGGACAGTGGTAAAAAAGGAAGGTATTGTCAGTTTCTTTAACTCTCCTTAGTGCTTCTCACTGATTAAGATTCTTTAAGACCAACAATATCTAATGGACCTCAGTGTTTAATCTTTCTTTTTCTCAGAATTCTGTCTATACTGTAAAATAACTAAAAGAGTGGAGTTGGAATGTTCCTGACACAAAGAAATAATAAATGCCTGAAGTCATAGATACCCAATTACTCTGATTTGATTACTTCACATTGTATGCCTGTGTCAAAATGTCACACATACCCTATTAATACATATAATTATTATATACCCCAAAATATTAAAAATTAAAAAGAAGTACAGAGAGATTTGTAAAAAAAAAAAAGGATTCTTTGTCACTTAATTTCAGAGGTAAATCAAAGAATGCTTCCATTTGAGAGGTTGTCAGACAATCACTTCACTGTGAGACTCTTGAGTGGTTTTTAATCAGTTTTGAGGCAGGAAAAACTGGGTCTCATTCTTTGTCAATATGTTTACCATTAGTTTCACGTCATCTTTTCTTGCACCTAGAGTTTACAGAAGTTTGACTAGCAGTATGCTGGTAAACTTGTAGAACTGTCAAGGAGCCCTACCTCTCCTCTAAAAGAAGCTGATACTAGTAGTGTTTACTGACTTCCATAATGTAAGTATTCCCACCATGACTGATTTTGAGCTATCTGTGATACTACTGGACCCAGAGTTGGGAAAAGGTGGACACAATCAGCTCTCCTCTGCCAGTATATGTCAGCCCCAACACACCACAGGGTTTGGCTCTTGGGGAAAAGGATGCC
Source organism: Microcebus murinus (assembly GCF_040939455.1). Classification (NCBI taxonomy): domain Eukaryota; kingdom Metazoa; phylum Chordata; class Mammalia; order Primates; family Cheirogaleidae; genus Microcebus; species Microcebus murinus. The sequence continues at coordinate 74,627,983 of NC_134114.1, forward strand.
CCATTAGGTCTGCCTACAGCCTGAATGGAAAGTATCCTACCCTGAAGTCCTGTGTAGCCAACTGAAGCTATTATTATAGGCATCTCCTTGGAGATATACATCATGTAACCCCAAAGAAATACCCATGCTAAAACATAATTGAGCTATACATTTTTAGTTAAATCAATTCATGAAATAGTATATATCTACTCACTTATATTTGTAAATTCTGCTTGTGGCTCTGTAGAAAGAATGTATTGCTTAGTTTAAAAAGAAAGAAGTTTGGTACGATTGAATGTATTGCTTAGTTTAAAAAGATGTTTGGTACGATTGAAGTCTTACTGCCTTGAAGAAAATGAATTCTAAAAGAAGATATTTTTCCCCCCAAGTCTCTCAAATGTTTTACATTAAATATCTTAGTTAATTGTAGTCATCATGCTTAAAGCTTTATTTCATAGAGCATAAACCTGGAAGTGACCTTAGGTAATAAAGTAATGTTAAATAAAATACTTTGCAAACTCTACAACTATTATGATTTATTTTTTTCTTATGATTATCATAATATACTATTAAATTCAATAATTTTATAGAGACAGTAAATGACTTTCCATAATCATTATTCAAAGTTGGGGCTAGAACACAGATCTTTGGAATTTCATCCTAAGTGTATTTACATAATAACAATGCTTGCTCTACTTTTCGATCCTTCTTTTAAATATTGAAATAAAATTTTAATATCGTGTGGATTTGAATGAGTGCTGTAAACTAAATTACTCTAACTTACCCAATGTCCCAAGTCTTGTGTTTAGGTCACTGTATTATTTCGCTAACTTCTAATTTAGAAACTTCACATTACTGAATTTTGGCATGGCACATAATATTTCTAGACAAGGCACAATAAGAAAAATTGTAGATGTGATTTTTTTGTTTAAGAAAATCAAAATTGTTAATCTTTTGTTTGTTTGTTTTTGAGAAAGGGTCTCACTTTGTTGCCCAGGCTAGAGTGCAGTGACATTATTATAGCTCACTACAATATCAGACTCTTGAGCTCAAGTGACTCTCCTGCCTCAGCCTCCCAAGTAGCTGGAACTACAGGTGTACACCACCACACCTGGCTAATTTTTCCATTCTTTGTGCAGATGGGGTCTTACTATGTTGCTTAGGCTAGTCTTGAACTCTTGGTCTCAAGCCATCCTCCCACCTCTGCCTCTCAAATTTCTGGGATTATAGGTATGAGCCACTGTACCAGGCTTAAAATTGTCAAACTTTTAATTAAAATGAAAAGACATTGTAGTCATGCATATTTGGTTAATCCCTTTCTTTCCAGGTCTTTGATCTATATTTCTGTCATATTAAGTAACATGATTATTCAAGTGGTCAAAGTCAAGTGATTATCTGTATTTGGTTTACCATTATTTTAGAGATATATCAGTCTTCATGATATAGCATATAGACATATAATGTATATGAATAAATGAGTGATTACAGACTTTAAAAATTACTCACTAAGCTACTAATGATGTCTTTAGAACTATTGAAATCAACTTCATTGTACCTTGGTCATTTTAAATTTAAGATTGTTTCACAATTTATTGGATTATTTTTATGACAGAAAAAGTAGTAAAATTTCTAGCATATATTTTTTCCTAAAGTCATGTTAAAATTTTTCAAAAGAAAAATTACTAATTTAGTCAGGATATCATAATGGCAATATTTTATTCAAAAATTGTGCTTATCTCTGTTTCAAGGATTAGTCTCTCTCGCTCTTTCTATCTCCCTCTTTCCTCTTCCTTCTTTTTCCAGAAATAGATATAAGAATTTGCAAGATGCTGAAATCTTTCATGTAATTCCTTTTATTGCATTAAGTAATAAATATTTGAATGATCATAAACATTTGAGAGTTTATTTTAGATCCTTTCCCCTTCCATTTTCTTTTCTCAGATACCAAGAAAATCTTCCACAGACATTGGTTTTATAATACCTGTCTAAACATCTCTCATTCTGAATTGCTACTATCAAAATACAGCTGAAGTGAACACTATTTTTGCTTGAGATTTGGACATCATGGTCCTTCAAAGTGCTATTTGATATTTAATACTGTATACAGCAGAGAGGACTTTGAAGTCTTACATTTTAAAGTACATTTTCCAATGAGTTTCGTATCCTGTATCATATTAAGCCTTCAAAGAAGTAATTTAAAGTATATAGAATAATATTCTTATGAATATTTTATAAGGACATTGAGCAAGAGAAGTTAAAGTGGAAATGTAGAAAACTACGAAAAATCTGGAAACATTTGGCTAAAAACATACCTAAGTTTTAACTAAATGTGGGAAGCACATTTTAAAGTATATATGGTATTTAGAATTTTTAAACTATTACTCTATTGACTTCCATAAATACCATCTACATTTATAAAATTGATTTCAAATTGCATTGAAATGGTTAGATCCATGAAAATGTGGAGTAAGGAATTCCAAAAGTTGTCGCTTTCATAGAAGAAATGGGAAACTGGCAAAAAATTGTCAGAATCAAGTTTTTAAGAATTCTAGATGTTAGTTTAAGGCTTATTTTTGGACTCTTCTGTTTCCTTGAACTTTCTGTACATTCCTCAGCTGGAGTCCACCATTTAATTATCATAGCTCTAGAGTACTTATTGGTACCTAGCATGACTTATCTCATCTTATTATTCTTCTAAAAATGTTCTTGAATTCTTATTAGTTTTACATGAGGTTGTATTAAGTGCATAGATTATTCTCAAGGGAATGGATATCTTCGCAGTTTAGGATTTTCACACCTGAAAATAACATGTGACTTTGCATTTATTTTGGTGTTCTTATATCTTTCTGTAGTGTTTTATAACTTTATTCATAAAGGTTTTCATAGTTCTTGTTAAATTTATTCTTTTATTTTATATATTCTGTAATAGAAAAGATTTATTATTTTATTTTAAGTTTGTTATTGCTAATATGAAAAACTTATTTGTTTACCATATAGACTTATCATATATAGATCTTTTTTTTTTGCTTTTTATTCCCTCTAGTGATATTTATTTTGTTTTCCTCCTTTTTGATATGCATATCATTCCTTGTGTGATCATTCCAGTTGAAATTTCCAGATTGATGTTTAGTAACTATAGTGACTAGAGCAATCTTGTTTGATGCATTTCATATGATTTATTCACAGAAAGGTAAAGTGGTGCAACTTTTTTGCAGACTACAGAAATCTTTTAATCCAGCTTTTCAAATTTCCATATGTAAGAACAGAGACCACACGAATAAAGTGACTTTCTTTAATTCACATAGTTCATTAATGACATAATTTCTACTGAAATTCCCCCTTGGCTTACATTCAATCTCTTTACTTCTCTAATCTCCTTTTCTTTATAGGACGATCAGTGAGTCCAATACTCTCACTCTGCTTTGTCAAAATATTAATATTATTTGATTCACACTTTGCTCAAGCTTTCCATATGCATATACACTTAGAGCAGAGTCCTCACTCTTCGTCATCAAACTCAGTGCTTCTCAGAGCCTGAAACACAGATAAATAAATAATGAACAACATATGCTTTACTCTGGGCTGGTAGTTATTACATAGATTTAGGATTGCATATATGGCTACATACATAGACTTTGGTTCACAAACATTCAGCTCATGTAAAAATATCACTTGTTTTTCTCTGGAAGACTTTGAGTTAAAAGCATAAATTTGAATGAACTTGATTCTCATTAGTATAATTTTGCCAGGAATTCAGAATGGTCAATATGACATTGCAATAACTTTCACGGAAACAGGCATTTGGGTTGCAAGAGATTTTTTTTTTTGACGCTATGGCTAATGATTTTTGAAGTTCAATAAGACAATATTCTGTCTGCACCTGTGTGAATGTTTTGTCAGAATCAATTATGGAATATGTAATTATATGGATATTGACGAATTAATGCAAAGCCCAGTGGAACTGCCAGAGAGTTAAACAGGTTATCTCTTGCACATGAGGGGAATTGCTCTGATGGGTCAAGTTTCATTAAGCTAACAATGACAATCACATGAAGAGTCCTAAGCAAATTTGAGTGCTATTTCCACAATGTAGATCATGAAGCAAACACTGTTTCATGTCATAAGAGTAACATTTCACTGTGACAGAGAACATGTGCTCCAAGGTCCTCAGCAGTTTCTTTCAGTGTAATTTTATGCATCATAATGAGACTCTGCTGTCAAGGTGGCTACATTTCCATTCTATTGGATATCTTTATTGATAGGGTTTATTCTTGTGATCATGATTCACTGGTGTGAACAAAACCTGATGAATGAAGATAATTATAGTTTAGTGGTTCCCACTATTGGAGATCGTGTATTACCTATTAGGGTAGAGTTGGGAACTGTAAACAAGAAGACAGTGCAAATGTTTTCTATTTCTTTTCCTATATACCATTTTCTAATCAACGAAGACCTAAAGAATTGTGATACTATTCCACTAGTATCTAAATTCCATGGGAGCAGAGACATTTTGTAAGGGTACCGTTTACCATTTAATCACCATGACTTAACCTATACTCTGATCAGAAGAAGCTGCTCATATCACAGAATATCAGAAGAAATAGCCTAAGTATAATATTGTAAGTTAGGACAAAGTCTCTGAATTAGATCTTTACAGATATCTACTGATATCTGTAGATATCAGTAAAGTCTATGAATTAGATCTTTACAGATATCTACTGATACTTCTCCCTTTGTAATCTTGAAAGGAGCAACTAGGCTACCTGGGGATTCCTTCCCTAAATCTGTATGCGATGCCTGGCTTTTGTGAAGAAGTATAGAACATATATTTGGGGCTCAAGGATTGATTCTGTCTAGTCCATGTCAGCCGTGGCAACATATACAGAAACAGGTCTTTTGGGAACTTTGCACATCCCTGAAAATAAGCCTAGAAAAAATGGACCCAAGGAACTTTATCACTAAATCATATGCCCATACTTTTAGAATTCTTTTATCTTTTCTAACAGCTGTATTGAATTTCAAGAATAAGAGGTTCCAAAAGAGAAACCAGACATCATTGTGCAAATATTTTTACTTCACACAGGTAAGCTTATAAAAATCATTTTACTTTTCCCAGTGAAAGCTTCTCCATGAGCATCATAGTCCATAAATTTTGGCCTGGGTTCTTAACTGTCCCAGACTCTTTGAGTGGATTTTTAAAATAAGGACTGGACCATGAGAATGGAAAGTACCAGTCACTCAGTTGTGGCGTTAAAAGTTAACCAGTGGCCAAATTTCCAGGAATAATGTAGGAAGGCTGAGTGGTTCAAGTTGGAGATGAATTGCTAATGAATTTCTGCTATTTCCTATGTTTAGCTGTTCATACATTCCTTTTTAGTAACATTCATTCATAAAATTTCCAAGTGCTATTATTTTCTCTGGCAGAGAAGGAAAGGAATATTTCTTTCTTAGCTCTTTCCACCCTTCTGATATATGAACATAAAGATATTTATATGGTTTCCTACATGCCTCAAACCTAGAAAAACTATTAAGCATATAAACTCCCTATAATACCAGAGAGGTAAACATGCTGTTTCACGTGTATTATATTTAAGGAGTAAATATTATTTATTATCATCTTATGAATATTTATTTCCCTTCTCTATGACTATGTATTTTTCCAGTTACATTTAAAATTTATATTATGATTTCAATAGTAAACTACAATTATGCTAATTTTTGTTACAAAGCTACACCATTTGGTGAAATTTTGTTGCCTATACAAATACAGTGAATAAACATAATAAAATACACATCTGGATGTAAGACTCAATGCCCAAGTACTGATTTCTTACAAAAATACTTTATACTTTAGCAGTGCACTAAGTAAATTAAGGAGAATGGGTCACTCTTTCATGACATACCCTCAGGACAACACTAGGAAACCCATCTTGGATTAACTTTCTCTTGTAAACCTCTCACAATTGTGCCTTTCTTTTTCCTTTCACTTCTGTTCTCCTCAGGCTCAGATGTGAAGGATTTTGAGCTGTCAGCAATCCGAAATTATTACCAATTACTTGCCTATTTGACTTTACAGATAGGACATTGTATACTAAAGAAGGTTAAGTTTAGTTTTCAGATTCTAGGTGTGTTTTTGCTCATCTTTTTATCCCTTTTACCCATCATAGAGCCTATAATATAGATCTTCAATTAATATTTGTTAAATGAATAAGGAAATAAATGGAGGTATGTTGAGTAAAGATATTGGAAAAATAAAATTCCCTGGCTCTCTTGGTCAAAGTTTGACTAGGATCTATGAGCCTAAAAGTATTGCTGCCAACACCATGGAGGCTAATATTAACATTTCTATCAGCTAACATATCCGTCTCAGCATGACTACCTTGTAACCTTAATAATTTTCCCTGGGAAGGCATCTTTTAAACCCACTGTATTGTTCTATATAAAGTGCAAAGATTGTCATTGATTAGACTAATTATTATTCCCCAAAAGGATTAGGTCATGGAAACCTGTGAAAAGAAGTCTTACTCTGCTTTTATTCATACCTGATTAGTAATCATGGTACATTATTTGATATTAAATGGATTTTTAGGTTCCTCCAAAATCATTACCCCTTCAGGACTTATATAGGTACCTTTTTAGCATATACTATATGCCAGAACAATTCTTGGCGGATGTAAACTTAAGTATCATGAAAGGTTTTCAAGGGCTTTTATTATAACTGTACCAGTGGTTCTCTTAAATTTATTGAGCAGTGCTCATTTTTTCAGTTATGTTCAGATTTGAAGATAGAAGCAAAAATATTCCTCAAAAGGGCAAACCTAAGAAATTACATGAGAGAGTGATGGTGATTAAATGAAATATTTGGGAAAGTTTGTACCCATTATGTTAATCTCCACATACATATTTAACTGCCTTCCAGGTGTTTATTCAGAAGGATGACACACATAGTTATCAATCTCTTAAAGGTTTACTAGTTCCAGCTCTATGGTTACTCAATGAATTTGTCTACTTAACCTTAATATTGCTAACTCTGCTTGACAGAGATTACTAAAGTACAGTATTAGAAACTAGGAGAGAAGAAACCCCTCTTCTGACTGTACAGGAAAGCCTAACTCTTTGTCTAGTCCTTGTATCCTGCATGAATGGGTCAGTGTATTTTGGTCTATTTGCTACCACTGCATGGTATAAAGACTGGGGTTAGATGTATTTCATAAATTTAGAGCAGCAGTCTACCTAGAAGTCTACTCACGGCCCCATATACCTTTGTGCAAGTCATGACTGAATAAGCATGCCATGAATGGTTTCCCTAGCACTGTGCAATATACAACTTTCACCATCCTAAAAGCAGTTATAGGTCCAACTACTGTGTCCCTTCCCCCTGGAAGTGTCAACTCCAGGGCATTTTTTTCTTATGGGCATAACTACTATTTTAAAAGCATGGTCCCTTGTATTCTACTTTCATGATCTTAAATATAGGGAGGAAGCAAGCTATGTGTTTCTGCACTTGGATCTGCTATCTCAAGTACAAACTTGCTTTTTATGCATACAGTTTTAATGCAGGTGAGAAATATCTCACTTTCATTTTCACCTTTCTTTAGGTATCTTACTAATGGAAACATAATAAATAAGTTTATGGGCTTTCAGAAACACTTAGACCAAGACCAGAAATCTAACCGGCCAACCATATGATGGCATAGTGCAGATGACAGAACTTTCTAGGATGACAATTGATTCACATGTTATACATTTCTTTTTTAAAATTATTCTGCGAATGTCTGTTTCCTCCACAGGACTGAAGCACCATGTGGTTTGGAACTGTGTTTATTTCCTAAATATCTCTAAAATCTACCACAAAGAACTTGTTTAAAATGCATTTGTAAGATAAACATGTAGAATGCATTTCAAAAGTTCTTTAAATATATATGTTGTAAAACAGAAACATTAATAACTTAACAGAATATCTAGCAACTCTTGATGTCTGAAAACAGAAAAATAGTAGTGACATCAAATTTAAATGAATGAAGTCACTTTATTGTATAGTTTGCTTTTCTTTTCTTATCCATTTATTCCTTATAACTAACTTAAAGGGTGATTAATGCCACACTTTTTGACTCATGGACTTCTTTATTTTTATATTCCTATAAATATTCTGAAGCTTTGCTCTGTGACACAGTTAAGTTGTTGGAAACACTTTGGTCCTTTCAGTTCTTGTTTTTAAGATTTGTTAGGTGAGACCACAAAATGCTTAGTATAGGTTTAACCACCCCTTTATTGAGGCAAAGTACTTCTGAGTACTACACTCAGTGCCCTATGAATTATGTGTGTTTCACTTATGGCCGGTGGAAATAGGCACTACCCCTAGTCTATGTGAACACCATGAACTATTACTTCTGGTCTTTTTGTTCATCTTTCCTTTATCTCAGGTGTTTTCCTCATATGTATTTTCTTCTAAGTACACAGCTGAATAGACAAGAACAACCTTCAGCAGATATCTAGAGCTCTCTGTTTGTGAAGCTTTTCCTATCCTGCTATGCATAATTCTAGCCATCTTGGTCTCCCTGGTCTCTCAGTTCTGTCTCCTTAACTCAGGGAGTTCACTGGGATGATTTAACTGTGATCCCTCTCCTTGGATCTTGGACTGGAAACTCTCTTCAAGCAGTAAGTTGGGATCATTATAAGACTCGTGTCATTTGCTTTCTGTCTGAGGGGGGATTTACTTTCATTGCCTAATGTCCAGTGTATTGAACACCATTATTTCATAAATTTTGTTCATTATTTTTCTGTTTAAGAACTGAATCAATTGATTCCCAGTACATCTTGGTCAGAGGCAGAAATCTCTCCAGAGAATTCATTAAGAACTACAGAGCACAACTGAAAGAAACCATCATGTAATTATTTTCGACTCTGGATAACTTATTTTCATTTTTTATATTTTGTTGTCCCAATCATAAAAAAAAAAATAAGTAGGAGAATTCTTGTTTAAGAAGGAGAATAAATGAGTGAGGGAAAATAAACAGTTCATAGTGCAATAGCAAAGAAGTTAGAAAAACCGAATCTGACACATTGCTGAGTTATAACTGGACAGTAATAATATGATAATCTAAGATACCAAGAAAAATTTCAGTTACAGTCAATACACTCTATTTTTAAAGCTGGGATGTGAAATAATATAATCTGTTGTTCAATGTTTTAAATTAAAATGGCTAAATAAAGGCTGCTTTTTTATTTTATTTTATTTTTTTTATCATGACAGTGTACACTTAGGCTACTTGAAGCATTTTTATATGAAATAACTCTTTCTGCTCTGATGCAGCATGAACTGACAGAGTCTTGCCTGGATTCCGAAACAACGGCAACTTCTCCATTTGTGTCTATGAAGCAGGTGTTTCCCTTTGGCCTATTACTGACATGTACAAGAGAACTTTAGTGGTTTATATTTTACTTGCTGTTTTGATATCCTATTTTACATCAGGGCCTCTGACCACAGGGACCCAGGATGTGCTGTGTAATATATCCCTTCAGAAAATAAATAAGAAAACTTGCCTAAAAGTAATGTCCTGCTATGATCAGTGATCCCTCAATAGGTACACACCAGAATATAATTTTCTAACGTCCAATAACTATAATGCTTAAATTTCTTTCTCAAGGCCATACATCAATTTAGGGAGATATTACAATTATATCTCAGATTGTCCAAGAGTTCTAACGCTCTAATATTGAAAAGCGACTATGAAAACATTTTGTAGTCTTCTTATGGACAAAAAAAAAAAAAAGAAAAATGATACAGACACAAACTTAGAGGCACAGATCAAATGACTTAAAGAATTCTATTTATTTTTTTATTTAATTTTAATCCATTAAAATCTTTTTCAATTTTATTTACGAATCTTTTCCATCTGTCTGCTGCAGAGTATACTGTAAAGAAAAAAGTTCCTGTAAAGTGTTCTGCCAGTCCAATGAAAGATTGTTCTTTGAGGTTAAAATTAAAGCAATTAGTCATTTAACTTAAATAAGTGATAACCAAAATTGAGATTACAAAGCAGCACTGTCCTACTCAGGGGATTCTGCTTTGACTGCAAATGGTAAATATCACCTTTATTTTAGATTCATTTTTTTAATCTTTAATCTACTGCCATGCAACCACTCAGAAGTGAATGTATGCTAATTTAGTTCATTACTAGAAGCATACATGAAATATGCAAAGGTTGTCATTGCCATTCACTTTTTCGCCCATCATCAGTTTCTGAAATAAATATACCTGCTTCATCACAATTTTTAGACATTGTGTAATCTTCATAAGAATCATTCTATTTAGTAAAATTAGTGAAATTAAGTAATTAAAGAAACTATCACTTAATCCGGTGTAATCATAAAAAAACAACAGTAACCAACAGTCAACAAAGAACTGGCCGGGCGCGGTGGCTCACGCCTGTAATCCTAGCTCTCTGGGAGGCCGAGGCGGGCGGATTGCTTGAGGTCAGGAGTTCAAAACCAGCCTGAGCAAGACCCCGTCTCTACCAAAATATAGAAAGAAATTAATTGACTAACTAAAAATATATATACAAAAAAAAATTAGCCGGGCATGGTGGCGCATGCCTGTAGTCCCAGCTACTAGGGAGGCTGAGGCAGTAGGATCGCTGAGCCCAGGAGATTGAGGTTGCTGTGAGCCAGGCTGACGCCATGGCACTCACTCTAGCCTGGGCAAGAAAGTGAGACTCTGTCTCAAAAAAAAAAAAAAAAAAAAAAAAAAAAACAAAACAAAGAACTATTCTGTTTACAGTGAAGGGGAGACAATTAATTATAAAAGAGAATTAATTAAATCCTCCAACTAATCCCTGGTGATAAGGTTTATAGAGGGTGGATTCAATGCTTAAAATGTATTATCTTATGCTGAAACAATTATAGGCAAATTAGATACTAAAAGAAATAATTGGAATCTAAGATTAACCAGTTGTCTTTTTCTATGAATCTGCAAAATATATATCCAGGACTGTTAACTACAACAGTGATAGCTGTTTGAACCTGGAATTAAATTATACTAGTTGCTAATATTTTTCATCTCTCAAAAGATTTGTGGCAACACACATTGGGGATATTTTTCTCCTTTGAAATTGCCTTTATGCTTAGCCAGAGAATAAATGAGGCTGAAAATTAATTCACATGGCATTTTAACCAGTAGTCAGTAATTTCTGTTTTGCAAGCAAGAAGCAGCCCAATGCATTTAGGAATAATTTTCCCAAAAGGCACTATGTTAGCTGTCACTCTGAAGAGGACCAATCCATTTCCATTTCAAACCTTCTCACCAAATGAAACTCTTGTTTTTATTAAGGTGCCAGTAACTGACTTGCATTTCATTCAATATACAGGCCACTTGTCTTTCATTTCAGCCAACCCAAATCTGAAATTCTTCCAATATTTGAGGATCTCTCCACTTTATGAATTTTGTTAGTTAGCAGAGCTGCCTTCAGTTATTGAAACTGAAAAGTCCAGACAAATGGCTTTCTCAGCCTTCCTGTCAGTTCAGGCAGGAGACTGGTTCCACCCATTACATGTACCCAGCCCCAAAATTTAAGGTCATGGTGAACTCTCATTTTTGTAGTGCAACAATGGCAGGATGCACGATATTATCCAGAGCAAGATGTGGAGTCTAGTGATTTGCAACGTGTGGTGCCTCAGCAGGCAGATGAGTAGTGTGAATTAGGACATCGCTCTTTACTGCATGGCCCCCAAAACAGATTCTCTAGAACTGGATAGCACCATTTTCTCCCAAAGAATCTTCTGATCTGCCACCAGACTGGTATAATAAAAGGAATGTGACTTATGCAGGTAGATACACCGAGGTTTTGACCTCATCTTGTTCCATTCTTTAAATTATATTATTGGGCTTTAGACAATCTGAGGCCAAGTTTTCTTTACTTAAAACTGAATTGTTACACAAATCAGATGAGTTAATACACACAGAACTCCTAGCATATGTCAGGAAAATGTATTGAGATATTAATTGCTATTTTGTTTTTATTATAGTTGAAGAATTAAAATAAACCCCTATTTACATTTTATGCTCTGGATTTTTTCCCTCATGTTTCCTATGCTGTTATCTAAGTATCTGTGCTTTCTTACCTAATAGGAATTTTTTTTGGCTAGCAGATCATCTCAAGACATTTGCTTTCTTTTTGCCTTTAGATTTTGTAAGGTCGAGTTCATTTAAAAGGCTATAGTAAAAAAGCAAAGAGAAGCAGGCAAAAGTGACAAAAAAGAAAAAGACTTCCTAAATAGGCAAGGAAGCTGGACCGTGATTTTCTGAGATTGATGTGACTTCTTACCTACACTCTAGGAAGACAGAATGGTCTCAAGAAGATGTGCTCACACTGCACACCTAAAGAGACTGAAACCTGTCTCTAGGTCTCCCAGCCTCCAATTAGAAGTAGCAGAGCCACCTGTCTGCATAGGACTACCTTTACCAAACTGAAATACATTTTCTGAGTTTCTTTTATTTGTTCAATTGTTTATTTATTTATTCTTTTTCCTTTTGTTCATAACTAGACCTCTTATATATCTGAACATGTTCCTGGGATGGATGAAGACCTTACTATAGATGCATGGGTGAGCCTAAATTTCTTGGTAGCCTAACAGAATGAGGCTTCAGTGTCACCTTCAATTTTCTTTGAGGAAAATTGTCTTGCCTGCTTTTGTGGACTATGATTCGATCTTTTTGGCCATAGATACACAACAGTACCTGGGAAAATGCCAGTTCTACTCCTTCATTTGTCTGTTTTCTCTCTCTATATATACCTTCTAATTATTTGGAAATGCTTAGATCAGGAACTGGCTCAAAATATGTACTTGGTAAATATTAGTTCTTTGCTTCTGTTAAAGCTGCTAAATCTTAAAGTTTTGAGGTAATTTCTAGACATAATATATGAGACGGGCTTGAAAATTTAGTGGCTTGAAGTTAAATAAGTATTCCAAAGTGTTTTATCTAGCAATCTAAAAATTTCAATATTGATTGCTTTAACAGAACAATGAGGGTAATCATGATCATCATAGGCCCCACGGCTTCTTATGATCCTATACTTGGTCCAATTTATAAATTGTGTTTCCTCCTTTAGGAAAAACCTATTTATTCCATCTATCCTTCTTATTCTGGGCAGTAAAAAGCAATATTCTTGTCATATGATTGAAAGTTTGGACAAATAAATCCATTTGTAGATAGAATAATCCAACAAACATGGGATGGGAATGGAAGAATTGTATTTAATTTTGAGCAACAACAATGATAACATGTAAATGGAGAAGAAATAAATTTGAAAAAAAAGAAAAGGAGCATTTACAGAGAGAAAGAATGAATCAAAGCTTATGGATCCTGCATATGTATATGTACTTCATTAAAACTGATGTGGTCAAAATCATTAGAGCTCACATTTGCTAAGTTTATATGTGCTTGCTGTTATGGTAAACATTTTTTATGTATTAGCTCATTTAACTTTTATCTAAGTTGCAAAATCTTTTCTACTGTTATTCATTTGATAAATGAGGAAATGGTACAGTGAGGGTAAGAGACTTACCCACCGTTGTACTGTAAAAAGTCAGTATTTGAATGCAGCAATGACTTGAGAGCCTATATATATAAATATAAACACACACATCTACCATACTATATTGATTCCTATGGCTTTTAAAAAAATTATCAACTAGCTAACCTACAAGAGGAAGTTGATTTTTCACAGCCAACTGGCAAAATTTTATGAGTGATAGAATGAAAAAGAAATGAACAATACAAAGATAGGTTTTCCTCTGAAAATAGGATGAAATTAATAGGAAGAACTTTGTAAAGATCTGTGAAGAGGGACTGGAATTTATTTAAGGAAGATTTTCATTACATAAATACTTTCAAGTAATGGTGTTGTTGCAGAGAGCTGGCATCTTTTATATCTTAGACTTTATCTATGACATTCAAGTGTTCTTACCTTAAGAAAATAGCAACACTAAGTTAGTAGCAGTGGAGATTCAGAGTGAAATCTTTCTTCATGCCTCAAGAACTGTGTTCATTATAGCATAGCAGGCTATGTTTGACTTTGTTATGAAATTGGATTTAAAAAGGAAGGTAGAGTACTTCATGCGTGGTGAACAGTTGTCCAATTGTAGATGGCAGACTGTCCATATAACCTATGAAACACAGTTGCAATTGATGTGACATCTGCAGCCATAGATAGGAAACCCATAATAGCAGCACGAAAAGCCCTGAATTAGACATGCCCTGAAACAAAAATGGAGGGAGGATTGCACAAGCAAATGAGGAACTAGGAACAATAATGAGCCTGGTGATTGAAAGGATTTTCACATTGGATAGAATACATTTGTATTGTTTCACTCACTTAAGCATGACTCAAAATGTGGTTGATTATTGGGAAATCTGTATTTCAGCTTTCAGAAATAGTATTGAGTGTTTGGGTTATTTGGTTTTATCAATGCTGGAAGCTACTAGACTGTAAAAAAAGTACTCTAAATATTTCTAGAGATATGTCTAGACATCAATCACAGTCAATTTTTTAAGAAAATTAAAATAAATGATGACTTAGCTTTTATTTTTAATAGTAGCCTAATGTTTTGTTTTTAATATATCTAACATTTTGGGAAGAATAGATTTTTTGTACAACAAATATTCATAGTTAACTCTGGGATAGGAATGGTTCCATCAAAGCCCTATTCCTTTTATGTATGCCACGAGGCATTTACATTTTGAGGTGAGCCATAGGATTTAGAGGTTGGCTCTGAAGTTCACTTAGAAGGAGAGTAGAATATATCAATTTGCTTAGAGTTAGTGATTTCAAATATTGTGTTTCTCATGAAAAGTTGTTGTGAGTGAATCCAAAGATTTGCTAATTTCTATATTGAGCTATACCCAGAAAGGAATATAAATAATGACAATTAATAAAGAAATATTAGCATTAGACTCACTACTACCTGAGCTAAAATCTCATTATTATCACTGTTTAACATGTGTAGAATTGTTACTTGTCCTCCTTAGTTTCCTATAAAAAAATTGTGAAATTATAACTACCTCACAGGAATCTGTTTTTCTTTTTTTTTTTTTTTTTTTGGTCAAACTATTTACGCATTTGTTTATTATTTGTTTATCATGTTAAATTATGTATCACTTTTAATTTTTTTATTTCAGCATATTATGTTGATACAAATGTTTAGGTTACATATATTGCCTTTGCCCCACCCCACAAAAAACAATGGTGATCTAGCACCTCTTGTATTATCCTGGATAGAGCTGGAGCCCATTCTACTAAGTGAAGTATCACAAGAATGGAAAAATAAGCAACACACGTACTTACCATCAAATTGGTATTAACTGATCAACACTTAAGTGCACATATTTATTTATTTTTAATTTCAAAGTATTACAGATGTACAAATGTTTTGGTTACATAGATTGCTTTTGTACTGATTGAGTCCAACTCGTAAATGTGCTCATCAACAAGATAGTGTAGATTGTACCCATTAAGTATGATTTCACCCATCTCCTCCTGCCCCATCCCATCTGCTTGATTTCCACTGAGTTTTACTTCCATCTACGTATATAAGTGGTGATTAGTTAGTTCCAATTTAATAGTAAATGTGGTGTTTGTTTTTCCATTTTTGTAATACTTGACTTAAAAGAGTCGACTCCAGTTCCATCCAGATTGTTGCAAAAGGTATTAATGTACTTTGTATGGCTGAGTAGTATTCCGTGGTATACATATACCATATTTTCTTAATCCACTCATGAACTGATGAGCACTTGGATTGATTCCACATTTTTGCAATTGTGAATTATGCTACACTAAGCATTCTAGTGCAAGTATGTTTTTGATAAAATTACTTCTTTTCCTTTGAGTATAGGTCTCTACAAAAAGAACAACAAATCACCAAAGAAGGAAATTGCAGATAATGTAAGCAAATGAAAAAACATATCATGCTCATGAATCAGCAGAATCAACATTGTTAAAATGTCCATACTGCGCAAAGTTACTTATAGATTCGATACAATCTCCATCAAAATACCAATGTCATTTTTTATAGATCTATGAAAAATAATTCTACAATTTGTTTGGAACCAGAAAAGAACACAAATAGCCAAAGTAACCTTAAGCAAAAGGAACAAATCTGGAGGCATGAGTTTATCAGATTTTAAGCTATATTAGAAAGCTATAGTAACTAAAATTACATAGCACTGGCACAGAAATAGAGACATAGACCAATGTAACAGAACAGAGAACCCAGATATGAAACCACCCATATATTGCCATCTGATCTTCGACAAAGTAGACAACATATACACTGAGAAAAAGAATCCCTATCTGGTAAATAGTGCTGGGAAGATTGTATAGCCACATGTAAAAGATTGAAGCAGGATACAAATCTCTCACCACTTACAAAAATTAATTTAAGACAGATAACATAATTAACCTTAGACATGAAACCATAAGAACTCTAGAAGAAAATGTTGGAAAACTTTTCTAGATATTGGCCTAGGCAAAGAATTTATGAAGAAGACTGCCAAACCAATTACGGCAACAGCAAAACTTAACAAATGGGACTTGATTAAGTTAAAAAGCTTCTGCACAGCCAACGAAACAATTAACAGAGTGAATAGACAACCAACAGAATGGGAGAAAATACTCGCAAAGTATACATGTGATAAAGTACTAATGAGCAGACTCTACAAAGAATGCAGCAAATTGAGAGGGAAAAATTAACCCTATTAAAAAGTGGGCAAAGTACATGAATGTAAGTCTTTTAAAAGAGGATAGATTAATGGCCAACAAACATGAAAAAATGCTCAATGTCACTAAACATCAGGGAAATGCAAATCAAAACCACAATGAGGTATCACCTAATCCCCGTGAGAATGGTTTTTATCCAAAAGTCCCAAAACAATAGATGCTGCCATGGATGCACAGAGAAAGGAGCACTTATACACTGTAGGTGGGACTGCAAACTAGTACCTCTAGGGAAAGTAGTATGGAGATCCCTGAAAGAACTAAAAATAAAACTATCATTTGATCCAGGAATCCCTCACAGGATTCTTAAAAGGATTAAATGATGTACAGTAGAAAGTCTTTTATCTGACATTTTTATCACCCAGATAATGTGCCTTGTATCTGTTAGGTGTGAATATACCCATCCTTTTCTCCTCTTCTCCCCCCCATCTGCTTGATTTCCAATGAATATTTTTTCCATATGTGCACATAAGTGTTGATTGACTAGTTCCAATTTAATGGTGAGCACATGTGGTGCTTGTTTTTCCATTCTTGTGATACTTCACTTAGAAGAATGGTCTCTAGTTCCATCCAGGTGAATACAAGAGGTAGTAGGCCACCATTTTTTTTTTTTTTTTATGACTGAGTAGTACTTTCATTGGAAAATTGTCATTTAAATTTGGTGATTTTTGTTTGTCTTGTTTTGTTTTTATTTCATTGAAAAACAAAATCTTGTCAAAAGAGCTGGAAATTTAATTTATAGGAAGCACTATAAAACAAATATTTAAGTAACAATTGTTGAGTTTTTCATACTCTTGGACATTTTCAAATACTAAATGATACAAAGTATGGTTTTGGCAGCTGTAATACTGGTTTTGCCTTTGGGGTTGTTATTTCTGAAAAGGTGAACCCTTCGTGGTAAAGTTCAAGAAATAATAGTAGTTTTTTCTTGATTTATATATTAAAATACAAAATGCAATGTAAACTAAATCTGTGCAAATGAGCTTTGTGTGTGTGTGTGTGTGTGTGTGTGTGTGAACAGATGTTCAGGCTCATATAATTATAAACAGATGTTAAAAGTATATTTCCAGGTGGATGTTCAAAAATCTGCAGGGATTCAGGATTTTCTCACCACTGAAAAGTCATTTGCATCATGCCCCTCCCTCAAGTGCTAGGAGTGCCTTAAATCACTGTGACAATCATTGATAATATTTTCAGTACCCAGGTCTTATTTACTAACTGGAATATAAATTTAGAGGCATGGGGGTTGTAAGTATCTTTGTATGCCCTAAAGTACCTAACAAAATATCTTGCATGTAATGGGAGTATAAATAAAAATTTTCCTGTTAACTGACAATTTAATCCATCTCTTCATTGAATAGCTAGTTATACGTTGGATAAGAGAGCTTAACTAAGTCAAACAATGTGCTTATCACATAATCCTATTTCAGATGTAGACCCTGGTCCTATCAAAATGTATCAGCCATCTGATCACGTTAACTCTTGGCAAACAGTATAAACTGTGAGACCTCAAGTATATTTCAAAAACTTATCTTATCCCCAGAGAGTATGATAGAGTTAAATGTGTTCAAATACATTTTATTGATCCCAAGAAAACAAGAAAGCATCAGATCTACCAAACAGCTCAGCCAACTGAAACTCTTTTTCATCTAATTGTATGTGTTTTTCTGTTTCAAGAAAATCTTTGAGGGTTCCCTCCCATTTTTCTCCGTGATTATAAACCAAATTAAATTACTTTTAAATAATGATATTTTATAAGTCAAAACCATTAACATTAAGGAAGCTGTATAAATTGATTTTTTTAAAGAAATTGCTTCCAAGAGTTTCTTTCTTTTTTATGGTGATGTTGGGAGAGAATTCATCCATGGCTAAGGGATAGAGGCAGAGCCTTCTCTTGTCCCTATGGAGATAGACAAATGATCTTCAATCCAGTAGACCTGGTTTTACTCTGACATTGGCAATAACACTGCCACAGATTTTCCCCTGACGTTCCTGTGGTAACTGTAGCTTAGTTTAGTCTCCAATGTGGGTTGGGACATGTTAAATAGAACCATGTTTTCTTGCCAACATTTGACCAAGTGAATATCACTTGACTGCATCATATCCCTCTAAGGACACTAACATTAAGTCCAATTTACAATTGTGGGCATGATGACTAACACTTTGTTTTTACTCTTTTTCCCAAACTTAAGTTCCCGTCAGATCCCACAAAGCATATCCTGTCAAGTTCAGTGGCTAAGCATTTGTGGTAATTTCATTTGAAATGCACAGATTTATAGGTTTTCATTAATGTTAATGGTTCATCTGAGTGAAAAGTGTATTCAGTCAAGTGCACCTTTGAATGAGATTTCCAGATCTCACCCAAACACAGCTGGTTTCACGGCAGAGTAATGCAAAGATTATTGCTGCCAAAGTACATATATTTCCTACAACTTAAGGAGGACTTTTTAAAGTAGTGACTCACTTGCCAAAACAAAAATATATTATTTATTTTGCTTTTGTGCATGTAGTAATTGGCAGACTAAAAATGAGGGGGAATTATTCAGTCATCATCTCTCTCCCTTCTGGCTTGGCACTTAGTGCAGTAGCTAATGAATGCCCTGGTGGGAGGTTGTCTGTCGTCTTGCAGCTACTGGGGCTACTTGGCATTAGGTTTCTTAGATACCTAATTGTTTTTGCTGTTCTGCCTCCTTGGCCAAATAGGATCTCAGTGGCTCAAGTAGAGGCAGTGTTGGCTCAGTGGAACACTTTTATGGCAGTTGAGTCAGTTCTACTTGACAGGATATAAATTTATTTTTACTTCTGGATAAGATTTCATATACAAATGTTCCTATGCTAAAGGTTGGTAACCATGGTAATAAGGAAACCTAACATATCTGCAACTTTTAGCCAAAAAAATAAAAAAACATACATCCTGTTTGTCACCAGTATAAAGTAGGACACATAAAGTCACAAGTTCAAAAATACTTACATAAACTGTTTGAAGCACATAGGAAACATACTAGTTTAAACAACACAACAGTCCAAAGATAGAACTGACTTTATGCATGGCTGAATATAGAGGCTAAAATGTTATCAAGATTTGATTTTTCTTCATCTCTTGGTTCTGCCTTGTACTGCCTTAGATCTATTCTCCATAAAGTGCCCTTTTGGGTAGAAATTTGGCTATCAGCAATCTAGCCTTAGGTTTTCATAGTTCCAAATCTACAAACAAAGCACCATCAAAAAGATAAAAGAAATGAGAGTGAGTGGGGGGGTGGGGGAAGCGTTTGGAAAATGTTCCTTTTTTTCAATAATATCAGAAAAGGTTCTAATAGTGTACGTTGCTGGCTTTTAGTAGCTCATATACTCTTCCCTGAACCAATCACTGTGACTAAAGGCATGCGTGATCTGATTCGTCAGATATAAATGCCATGTGTGCTGACAGACTGAGGATGGAGTTGATACCACCATAACTGCTTGGTCAGAGTGTGGTGCAGATAGTCTACCGTAGAAAAATCAAGGTGATTTACCTGCATAAGGAAGAAGGAATGAATAAATATTGCCACCCCTGCTCCAGGTCCTCGCTTTATCAGAATAAACAAGATACATAATGCATTATCTATAGACTGGTTAGGATTAAATTATGGTCATCTTTTGATCTAGTCAGTGGTCTTTAGACTTCATCTGAAGGTTAAGCCTGGGGCCATGGACATGAGGGTCCAGAGACTTTTCAGGAAACCATTCTGTATTCTGACAGAAGCTCCAGACATTCCAAACTCTCGTTTTCTAGCTCCACACAGAGAAATCACTGAACCTATGGATTTCTCTGGGAATTCCTATGTGTGAGAAAACTACTAGGAGCTTTTATTCTAATTACCATCCTTTGAGATGATCCCCAGTACCCTGGGGCTCCAGAACCACTTTACAGTTTAAACAGAAGCCTCCAGTTTTGCCTTAATGCGAATGTAGCCAAAACCTTGAGATTTATAACTATGGAACTAGATACCCATAAAAAAGAAAAAAGATAGGAAGGTGACTAGGCTTGGATTTTTTTAAAAAAAGGAATTATTTGTGGGTAAGATCTGGTAAATAAAAGAAAAATATATGTCATTTGTTTTACAGATTTTTAAAGAATATTTTAAAGTTTTTTAATTGCACATTGTAATTGTACATATTTATGTGCTACGACTTGATATTTCAATGCCTATATATGTTGTATAATGATCTAATCAGGGCAGTTAGTGTATATATTACCTGATTTATTTATCATTTCTTTGTGGTAAGAATATTCAAAAGCCTCTCTTTTAGCTATTTTGTAATATACAATATTTTGTTGTTAACTAGTCACTCTACTCTACATTAGGATGCTGGTATTTATTCCTCCTATTTAATTGTACCTTTGTATCTTTGTATCAGTTTACTAACTTTCATCATCTGCCCTCTCCAGTCTCTGGTTATCTATCTGGTAACCACTTCTCTGATTTCTGCTTCTATAATAAAACAACCTTTTTTTTTTTTTTTTTTTTTTTTAGAATTGCAAGAGTGAGATCAAAGTGGTATTTGTCTTTTTGTGTCTGGCTTATTTCACTTAATATCATGGTCACCAGGTTCATTCACTTTGTTCAAATGACAGAATTTCATTCCTTTTTATGGCTGAATAGTAACCCATTGTGTGTATGCATGTACCACATTTTCTTCATCCATTCATCTGTAGATGGGCACTTAGGATCACTCCATATCTTGGCCATTGTAACTAGTGTTGAAATGAACGTGAATGGAAATTTCTCTTCAACATACTGGTTTCGTTTCCTTTGGATAAATTCTTGGTAGTGGGAATGCTGAATTGTAAGGTATTAATAGTTTTATTTAAAATTTTTTCAGGAATCTCCATAATGTTTTCCTTAATGGCTATACTAAGTTACATTGCTACCAACACTGCATCAGTGTTCCCATTTCTTCACATCATCACAAACAATTGTTTTCTTTTCTTTTTTTGATCATAGCCATTCTAATTGGAGTAAAGTGATATCTCACTGTGGTTTTGATTTGCATTTCCCTGATGATTAGTGATCTTGAGAATTTTTCACATAGCTGTTGGCTGTTCATGTGTCTTCTTTTGAGAAATGTTTATTAAGGTCTTTTGCCCAGTTTTAAATCAGGTTATTTGGGATTTTTTGCTGTTAAGTCCCTTATACATTCCAGATATTAACCCTTTGCAAAATGTACAGTTTGCAAATATTTTTTTCCTCTTCTATAGGTTATCTCTTCACTCTGGTAATAGTTTTCTTTGCTGTGTAAAAGCTTTTTAATACATTCTAATCCTGTGTGTCTACTTCTGCTTTTGTTGCCTGTGCTTTTGAGGTCTCGTTTAAACAATCGGCCCAATGTCGTGAAACATTTCCCCTATGTTTTCTTCTCATAGTTTCATAGTTTCAGGCTTTACATTTAAGTCTTTAATCTATTTTGAGTTGATTTTTGTATTGGTTAGAGATAGGTGTCTAGTCTCATTCTTCTACATGTGGATATTTTAATTTTCCTAGGACCATTTATTGAAGAGAATATTTTTTTCTCAATGTATTTTCTTGGCACCTTTGTAGTTGCATGAATTTACTTCAGGGCTGTCTGTTCTGTTCCATTGGTCTATGTGTCTATTTTTATACCAGTGCCATGCTATTTTGGTTGCTATATCTTAGTAGCATATTTTGAAGTCAGGTAAAGTGATGTCTGTAGCTTTGTTATTTTTGCTAAAATTTACTTTGGCTATTTGGATCTTTTGTGGTTTCATATAGATTTCAGGATTTTTTTTCTATTTATTGGTATTTTAATAGGTATTATATTAAATATGCCTATCACTTTGGGCATTATGGCCATTTTAGCAATATTAGTTCTTTCAATTCATAAACATGATATATTTCCATTTATCTGTGTCCTCTTCAATTTGTTTCATCAACATTTTATAGTTTTCAGTGTAGAGGTCTTTCACTTCCTTGGTTAAGTTTATTCCTATATATCTTATTTTATAGCTATAATAAATGAAATTGTTTTCATAATTTTAATTCATATAGTTCACTGTTAGCATATAGAAATGCTACTTGGTTTTGTATGTTGATTTTGTAGCTTGTAACTTTACTCAAATTGTTTATTAGTTTTGACAGTTTTTTTTATATCTTTGGGACTTTCTGCACACCAGCATACGTTGGAGATATTGTGGGATCAGTTCCAGATCACTACAATAAAATGAATATCACAATAAAGTGAGTCACACAAATTTTATGGTTTTCAGTGCATATAAAATTTATTTTTACACTGTATTATAGTCTATTAAGTGTGCAATAGGATTATATCTAAAAAATAGTATGTATAAAATACTTTATGCTAAAAAATGGTGACACAGAGACATGAAGTGAACACCTGTTTTGGGGGAAAATGTCCTCAATAGACTTGCTCAAAGGAGAATTGTCACAAAACTTCAACTTTTAAAAAAAGTGCATTTATTGAAACCTTAAAATCTGTACCCCCATAATATGCCGAAATAAAAAAAAATAAAAAAAATGCAATATCTGCAAAGCACAATAAAGCAAAATGCAACAAAACAAGGTATGCCTGTATAAGATCACATTGTCTGCAAACAGGGAAAAATTGACTTCCTCCTTTCCAATTTGTATGCCTTTTATTTCTTTGTCTTACCTAATTGTTCAAGCTAGGGCTTCCAGTATTATGAACAGAAGTGGTACTGTTTTGTTCTTGATCTTAGAGGAAATGCTTTTAGCCTTCCCACTTCAGTATGATATTAGTTGTGGGTTTGTCTTATATGGACTTTATTGTGTTGAGGTACATACCTTCTTTACCTGTATGTTGACAGTTTTATCTTAAAAAGATACTGAATTTTGTCAAATGCTTTTTCTGTGTCTATTGAAATAATCATATGGTTGCTGTCTTTCTGTTAATGTAGTGTATTACATTTATTGAATTGCATATGTGAAAACAACATTGTATTGCTGAGATAAATTCCATTTGATCATAGCAGATGATCTTTTTAATGTGCTGTTGAATTCAGTTTGATTCTTAAGAATTTTGCATTTATGTTCATCAGGGACAGTGGCCTGTAGTTTTGTGTGTTTTTTGTTTTGTTTTGTTTTGTTTTGTTTTTCTTTGTTGTGGTGTGTTCTTTTCTGGTTTGGGAATCTGAGTAAAGCTGGCCTTGTAAAATGAGTTTGGAAGTATTCCCACCTCTTCAATATTCTAAAATAGTGTGAGAAGAATTGGTATTAGTTTTTATTTAATTTTTTTGGTAGAATTCAGCAATGAAGTCATCAGGTCCTGGGTTTCTCTTTGATGAAAGACTTTTTATTACTGATTCAATTTACTTGCTCATTATAGATCTCTTTAGACTTTTTGTTTCTTTATAATTTAATCTTGGAAGATTGTATGTGTCCAGGAATTTATATATTTCTTCTATGCTTTCAAATTTGTTGGTATATAGTGATAGCCTCTTATGATCCTTTGTATTTCTGTGATATCAGGTATCTTTATTCATCTCTGATTTTATTTATTTGAATCTTCTCTTTTTTTTTAGGCTAGCTAAGGGCTGACAATTTTGTTATATTAAAAAAAATAAATTCATTAAATTTGTGATTGCTTTTGCTCCCTATTTTGTTTATTTCTGCTCTGAGCCTTATAATGTTTTTTCTTCTAACAATTTGGCTTTACTTTGATTTTTGTCTTTCTAGTTCTTTGAGGTACGTTATTAGAATGTTTATTAGAAGTCTAGAAGTTTATTAGAAGTCTTTCTTCTTTTTTAATGTAGATATTTACTGCTGTAAACTTCCCTCTTAGAACTGCTCTTTCTGTGTTCCCTAAGCTTTGATATCATGTATTTCTATTCTTATTTAGCTCAAGGATTTTTTAAAAATTTCCCTTTTAATTTCTTCATTGACCCATTGGTTGTTTAAGAGCATGTTGTTTAATTTCAATGTATATGTAAAGTTTTGGAAGTTTTTCTTGTTTTCTAGTTTTAAACCATTGTGGTCAGAAATGATACTTGGTATGATTTCTATTTTCGTAACTTTGGTAAGACATACTCTGTGGCCTAACATGTGATCTATCCTGGAGAATGTGCCATGTGCAGTTCAGAAAAATGTGCATTCTGCAACTGTTGGATGGAATGCTTTGTAAATATCTTTTAGGTCCTTTTGGCATATAGTGCAGTTTACTTTCAGTGTTTCTTTGTTGAGTTTTCTATATCTTCTGTCCATTGCTGAAAGTGGGGTGTTGACATTCTCTACCATTATTATATTGCAGTCTAATTTGTATTTTTTGTCTAATAATATTTTCTTTGTATATTATATATATATAAACATATTTTATATATCATATAATATGTAATATACAGGGTACTCTGGGAACATATATGTTTATTATTTTTATATTTTCTTTTTTAATTGATTCCTTTATAATTATATAGTGGTCTTTTTATCTTTTTACAGTGTTTGACTTAAATATTATTTTATCTGATGTAAGTATGACCACTTTGCTTCTGTTTTCTGTTTACAAAAAATATCTTATTCCATCTCTTCACTTTCAGTCTATGTTTGCCTTTAATGGGTGAAGTGAGTCTCCTGTAGGTAACATATACTTGAGTCTTGTTTTTTATATCCATTCATTCACTCAATATCTTTTAATCTAATCCATTCACATTTAAAGTTATTATTGATATGTAAGGATTTCCTCCTGCTATTTTGTTAATTATTTTCTATCTGTTTTTAGATTCTTTGTTCCATTCTTCCTTTCTGTTGCTTACCTCTGTGTTTTGGCAGTTTTCTGTGACGCTAAGCTTTCTTTCCTTTTTCTCATTTGTGCATCTGTTGTAATGTCTTCTGGTTACATGTGTGTGGTTAACTTAAAGAGTCTTGCAGTTATAATAGATTATTTTAAGCCAATAAAAACTTGACTTTGGTTGCATAAAAATACTCTAGACTATTTTTCTTCCCTCCACAATTTATATTGTAGTTGCCCTGATTTACTTCTTAAACTGTTATATGTTCCTTAGCCACTAATTTTAGCTGTTGTTGTTTTTATCATTTTTATTTTAAACCTTCATACTAAAGAATTGAGAAATTAACATGGCACCATTATATTACAGGGTATTCTGAATTTGATTTATAAATTTACCTCTATTGATGAGTTTCACAGTTTCAAGTGTTTTCATGACAGTGATGTTTTGTTTCCAATTGTAGTAGTCTCTTAAATGCTACTTGTAAGGCTAGTCTAGTGGCAATGAATTCCTTCAGCTTTTGCTTGTTTGGAAAGGTCTTTATTCCTCCTCCATTTCTGAAGAGCAGATTTGCTGGAAATAGTATCTTTGGCTGGCAGTTATTTTCTTTCAATACTTCAAATATATTATCCCATTCTTTACTGTCCTGCAAGGTTTCTGCTAGGAAATCTACTGATAGTCTAATGAAGATTCGCTTCTATGTGACTTGATACTTTCCTCTTGCAACTTTTAGAATTCTCTTTTTCTGTGTCTTTTAATAGTTTGAATATAATGTGCCTTGGAGAGAATTTTTTGAGTTGAATGAAATTAGGAGTCTTTGAACTTCCACAATCTGGAAGTCCATATCTCTTCCAGTATTTGGGATGTTTCATCTATTATCTTATAATATAGGTTCTCTTTGCCTGTTTCCATCTCTTCTTCATCTTACTCTCCTATAAGCTAATATTTGTTTACTTAATGATGCAAATCGCATAATCTTATGTAATTTCTTTATTTTTTATGAATATTTTTCCCTCTGACTGGATTATTTCAAAATAACTGCAAATTTAAAAAATTCTTTCTTCTGCTTGATTTCAGTCTGTTCTTAAAAATTTTGGTAATGTTTTTTATTTCAAATGTTGAATTCTTCAGCATCAATATTTCTGTTTGGTTCTTTTGTATATCTAACTCTGTTGAATTCTTCATTCAGTCATGAATTGTTTTTTTATTTTACTGAATTATTTGTTTGTGTTCTCATGTAGCTCCTTGAGTTCATTATTTTGGATTTCTTTTCAGATATTTCATGAATGTCCTTTTCTTTGTAGTCTGTTTCTAGAGACTTATTTTGTTCATTTAGGGGTGCCATGTTTCCTTATTTTTTTAATGTTTTTTGTGTCCTTACATTGATATCTTTGTATCTAGTAGAATAGTTGCTTTCTCCAATGTTATGGAGTAACTTTTTATGGAAAGACTTTTTTCTGTAGTTTGGTCCTAGGATATTAGTTAGGTGTGGGGCATTGGATTTGGTTATGGTGAGGCTCAATATTGTGGGCTCTATGAAGTTGCTTTAGCTGTAATCCTTGGCAGCAATATCTATAATTGCTTCAGTACTCTAGGCTGTGGGCACTTTTGCTGGAAGTGGTGCAATTTTTCTGGGGTGGTGAGAGTGGAGTCAGCTAGATATAAGGCCAAGTATGTGAGGGTGTGGAGGGCTGAGAGGTTGTCTGGTAGGATCTTCAGGGAGGTGGCGGCCACCACCAGACCAGCTATTGGGCCTGGTGTGCATGTGTGCATGTAGTCACAGCAAGGTCAGACTGCCCTACAGAAGAGTGTCTGGGGGCTAGGCTGCCACCAGACAAGCTGTCAAGTTGGACATTGGGGCATTTGTATGCATCAAAGCCAGGTGGCTCTATAGTAGTCTGTCTTGGGGCAAGATCTCTGAAGGACTGGCTGTTAAGCCATATGTAGGCACATCTGGGCAAGGCAAGCTGGTCAGCTGTGCAATACAAGTGTGTGCTGGCAAGTTGGCTGGCTGGCTGTTCATTGACTTCCCCATTGTGCAGGTTCACCTCTTCCCTGGAAGATTGGTGTGACACATGTGTTTAATGCTGGTGTCTCAGTTGTCCAATCTGGCCTAGGCTCTGGAGAGTCAGGTTTGTGATGCTGTAGTCATCTGTATGAACATGGTAAAATAACAGTGGGGACTCAGAGTGAGGGATAGACTCAGTTGCTACTGGACCCCAGGTCAGGATACCCTCTAGTAATGTATCTACTTTCAAGTTGGCACTGAGTCATAGCAGTTAGGTCATGGTGGTGTGGGGTGGGTTTCTACTTTGAAGCAATGCAGCTGTGTGAATTTCTGGCTACTCTACAAACCATATTCAGGACAGTGAGGATGGGAAGACTCCTTCAGGAAGGACTGCTGATGTGTCTATCTGCAATGGGAACCACTAAAAATTTCCTGCTTACCTTTTCCTTGTAAGGTGTGCCCCTAACTCTGAGCAGATCTCAGCAGGGTCACAGTGTGGCCAAGGCAGGATGCCTCATTCTCCTGCCCTCTTGCTGGTGCTATCCTGGGTTTCCATGCTTTCAGGGATTTCACCAACCCCTGGTACTCTCCATCATACTTTCTCAGTCACTCCAGTTAAAATTTAGTTGTGTATTTTTTTCTTTTTGGTCCCTTTTGGTAGGGGCCACAAGCACTAGGTAACTCTAGTTAGCCATCCTGCTGATGTTACTCCAGACAGATTTTATAGATTTTACAGATCTTACTCTTACAGGAATATCTAACGCAATAATACATGAACATAGATCATGGAACTGATATATTTTATGGATGAAATTTTTTAATGATAACAGAACATGAAGGGAATGGAATTTAATTCTGTAAACTCTAAGAATTTCTGCTAAAACTTTATGCAGAGGTAGCTTTAGGATGAGAGGAGTCCCAAATATCCAGTCATCATCTCACTGTATCTGCCATAGTAGTTAGGAGTGTGAAGCAAGATATCACGAAGATAGTTTTGAAACTTTTTATGATATTTAAGAGAGCCAGCCTGAAGAAATAAATGAATAAGCAAAATATTAAACCTATTTTTTACATCAAAAATTCTTACAAGTTAATTTATCATACTAGTTGAATAAGCATTGATGATCCTTGGAGAAATGAAAATTTATTCTCTAAAAATGTAGTCAGCTAATTAAAATTGCTTTGGCAATAACAAGTCAGAGATATGGGGATATATTTTGATCCAATATTTTGAATCCAACAGCTATTGATTATTTTTTCTTTCCTTAAATATTGATATTTTTTCTTCTCGTGAAGGGATTTTACTTTGAACACTATGTTGTCTCTGACTAAATATGTTATTTGAGCTCAAGATGGACAACATTTTCAACTCTGCAGGAAGTCATAGTTGCCAAGAAAAGATTTCAAACTGGCAGGTCAATTAGGAGAACAGAACCCCTGCTTCCAGGCAAATTTCCATGCTGACTCAGATCAGTGTGTCAGCGGCTCTGCCCTGTAGGTGAGGTATGTGACCTTACCAAATATACATTTTATTTAAAAAAAAAAAAAAACCCAAAAGGTACTAGAGGATTTTACAATTCATTTTCAGAAAACAGAATATAATTATGGCTTCATGGATCACACTAGTACCAAAATTTAAAAACTGAACTCAATTCTTACATTTTATAATGGTTATTTTGAAGTGATTTAATATGTTTCACCTAAAGACATTTTTAAAATATTTTGTAAATTGGAGATAGAGTACATGTGTATTCCATAATAAATTGGTGAGCCAATTAAAAGTCCTGTTTGACATGTAGGGAGTAGTTATTTCCTGACTTAGCAAGTGAGAAAAGCAGCATATGTCTAAATGAGACTCACATTTCCCCAGCTCAAAAGTATCATCAGCCTAGGGCTGTTGCTGTCTAGCTTGTATTAGGAATAAACTAGTACATTTTGAGGAAATGCAGTTTTTCTTCTTCAAAATTTTAGGAGGCAATCTAAAAGAACACATTTTAAAAAGGATTTATTGTGGTACACTTCATTTTAAGTCATTGCTTCTGGACATGTCAAGCAAATTTGTAAAGTAAAATCTTAATATACCAGAAGGGCAGATCTTTTATTCAAACATTCCCCAGAGTGAAACATTTAGTCAAGTAAAGAATCTTTTTGTAATATATTCTTCAGTTTAGTTCTATCATTTATGTGGAGCAGCAACTCAGCCCCCACATGGAAGGTGATTGGTGGTTATGGAAGAACATATGGAGAGCAATGGTAGCAGCAGGGGCAACGGAATGAGAAGTGGAATTGCTCTCACAGAGACTGAGATGGAAAGGCTTTAAAATAGAGGTATCTCAGACTTGGCTACTTGTTGTGTCCCTTTTCCTTTGTTTCTATTGTTCTTTTTGCACCTTCTGATCAACTCTCACTAAGACTATACTTCCTGCCTTTCTAGTCTGTATGAATTCTCTGTCTCACAACTTCCTATTTTCTCATAACTTTGACATCCTGTGAGACCTCATGGCTCCAAATCCAGCGCATTCCCAACCTTCCTGTCTGAGCTCCAACAGCTGTCTGTATATCTCAACAGTGAAGAATAAAGTGTGATTGGCTCCCTTAGTCTTTTAGAGTCTCTGCATTTTCTGCTTAACGGTGAGCGTCCTTCCTTAAAACCAATCAGCTGCAGAGGGCGTGTTACATGGTATAAAACAGAAATAACTGGGGGCTGTGGTTTCAGCACATCCTGACTATGGGATCTTGGAAGGAAACTCTGTGTGAGGCAGACATTCTGAAGTTTGGCCAGTCCATTGAAATGCTTATAAACTTCTAAAATTTCTCTATTTTCAATTTCATAAAATCTGGATTTTTAAGTGTGTGTGTTTGTGAGTGTGTGTATGTATTGACATTGTGGTTACCTCTCAATCCTCTACTCCTCTTCACCTACTCTACAGAAGCTAATCATGTGATTGGAATGGTGTTGACCTCATCCTCACCTCCAGAGATAGACCTCTTCCAGTCATTTTCAACTCAGCTTCCTTTTACTAGTAATTAGTAGTAATCCAGGACAAATGGCATTTCTCTCTCTCTCTCTCTCTGTCTGTCTGTCTCTCTCTCTCTCTCTCCCTCTCTCAGCTGGGGACATGCCTTAATTGAACTAATCAGAATAAAGCTTGAGGTTATTGTGTGTGATCTTCAGGAAAAGTCAAATCCTCATTATTCCTGCTTGATATGAATGATGAAGCATGTGGTCCCTAAAACCTAAAGCCAGCCAATCAGTTACTATGAGAGAGTGGGTCTTATGATGGAATATATACCACCTAAGGCAAAAAGAAAATAATGAAGGAAACTTGTGTTTGATAACTTTGCTCAACTTCTGAATTAAGGTTCACTTAGAATTTATTTCTTTAAACACTACAGCTACTTGAGCTGATATATTTCCTTTATTATTGAACCTAGTTTGAACTAGGTTATGTAAAAAAAAAAAAATGGAACATGTCCAACTCGTGGAATATTTTTCTTAGATTAAATTTTATTGAAAAAAATGTTTAGACTTTCAATAAGTATTAACTCTACAGAAAAAAAGTATATTTAATACAGGCAATGCACAGAAAACTGTGTCCCCTTCAGGATTAAAGGTGAATGAGGAGGGATTCCAGGAAGGTTGGAAAAACAGGACTAGGTGAGAGCCTAAAGGCAGTTACTATGAGTTCCATGCAGCCTAGGAAAGAATGTAAGTTCCATATGAGAAAGAAAAATAATTTTTTTCAGTTTATCATAAGAAATTCTTCAGTAGGTATTGCACTGAATAAGGGAATTACTTATGGGTAATGTTTTGGATATAGTTCTTCCTCTTACATTCTGCTTATTTGCTGCTTAAGCATCTGCGAACTTATGGAAAGTTACCAAAGATCTGGCTTTTTATGCCTTCTTAGGGTGGAATGCTCTCTCTCTTGCAGAGTTCAAATTCAGCTATAGCTAGATATGATATTGATCATGGGAGTGTGGTTCCCAGACTCAGTGCCCCTAACCTGAGCCTAAGTACAGTTGTAGACTGCTGTGGGATGTGGGAGAATCTACTGGACTGGGACATCAATGTGGGTACTGAGCAGAGGGCAAGGAGCTCACTTTAGGGAAATGACTAGAGAGGAGGCCAAAAAGATGATATATGAGGGCAGCTCATCTCTCTTGAGAGCTGGAGCAACTCCAAGGCAGTGACTATATCTGTCCAGGCAAAACTGGATGGGAGTACCAAAGAGAAGGAAATTCTTCACCCAGAAACTTTAAGATCAGAAAACAATCTTTTGGAGAGGGTAGTACTTTCATAAAAACTTATTATACCTTAAGCTAGCGGAAACTTAAAGACAAGCATGTCCCAATGTGTGTCACTAGGAATAGTGGGTTTTTTTTGTTATATTAATAGATGTTACATAAAAGAGGGTGTGAATGGATTTTCAGATTAAATACATTCAGGAAAGAATTTTTCAAAACAATGTAAGACATTTCCTTACTGCCAAGAGACTCAGTCTTATTAAATATGCACTGTGAATCTACTGATTTAGTGTGTACTCTCTCCAAATTTCCTTAGATCCTTTTTATTTTTTATTTTTTTCTGTTTTTCTTCTTTCTTTTCTTCTATCTCTCTATATCTCTCTCTCTCATTCTCTCTCTTGCTTTATTTTTCTTCTTTTTTTCTTTTTACATAATGTTTCCTGGCTGGGGCGACCATGGAACATATTTTGGAATTTGTTAATTAAATTTAATCACAGAAAGTTACATACAAGGAAACTGAGATGAAGTGGCTCAACTGACTAACACTGAAGTGTGAGTTAGTGGCACTACTAATATTCAGATCTATACCCCCCAAGTTCTGTTTTTTCTCTACTGTGACAGTTTTCTTCTTCTATATCATCTAACATACATTGGTTTTCATTTCCTTTAAAATATTTTCTCTCATTCATGTTGCCTGGTGAATCTTTAAATAGAGGAGTTAATAACTGTACTAGGTAGACATAAATTAAGTTTCTAGGTGGTGGGTCCCAGTTAATGGATGCTTGATCCCTCTAAAATGACGTGGACCATTTGTGTCATAAGGATCTCTTACACAATAGCTATAAACACTTTATAAGAATACAGCATCTTCATTAAAAGAAATAAATGCTATATAAACAGAGCATCAGGAAGACATCTACTTTGTAGCATTTCTCGCTACAGTGGAAATACTTGTATTCATATTAGCTTAGCCATTGTTAAGAAAAAAAGTTATTCAGGATTTGAAAATTAAATAGATTCAATTTTTATATGTTTTCCTAAATATAGTCTTGACTATAGAAGAAGAATATGAAAAATATATGAGTAGACTGCTTTATATTGCAGTTTTTAAGAAGGAATGTTATAAAACACTCCATAAATGCTGCACAGCTATTTATCTTCTTATCTCTCTGAAACCTTTAGAATGAGCTCGTGGTGTGCTGGCAGATTGGAATCTCAGATGATATCAGTAAATATTGCAAAATCCATTTCAAATAGTTGAGTAGGTTTTCACAGTTCAATGAAGTATGAGGCAAAAAAGATGGAATATATAGGACAAGTCATTTAGTCAGTTAACAGAATAATATGAAGACTTGTTATTTCTTAGTATGCATAATTGTAAAGTTTAATTCTAAAAAACTAATTAAATGGAAACTAAATAATGGTAATGACAAGTCTGAATTTTAAATAAGAGTGTTTCATATAATCATTTGAATAAAAATAATGATGTCAAACTATATTAAAATTTTGACATGTTATAAAATTGAAGACACACAGAATGGAGTTCAACTGGATAAATTCTTTTGTATTACATATAAATAAGAAAATCAAATGACTCAAGTAAAAATGAACAACTGTTTATGAATTACAGTTTATGAGTTTGTAATAGACTAGAATCATAAAACTTATCGAAAGAAAAAAAACTCTCAAATTTAATATGATGCTACCAAGACAGAAGTATTGTGAAGATAATGATGCTTAAGTTGCAGGTCCCTCACTTGGATGAGTCCCTTCTGAGACCTAGGAAAGGGGCCCTTGCAAAGTACTCATATAATTGTATGTTTGTGTAAAATTTGTAAAAGTAATGCATTTCATTTCATTTCTTTTGAACAGAGCCTCTACAAAATCTGGAACTGTCCCTTTCTGTATTTATGATATATAAAGAAAACCTGGCTTTTTATATATTTTATTTACTGGATCTGATCTTAACAATAACAATAATGACAACAAAAAAACTTGTCAAACAGGAGTATCTCTTTTCATGTACCCATTTCCTTTTCAGATAAGCATTGTCTCTCCTAGGGAAATATTCAATCTTCAGTATTCTTCTCCCACCCACAACACTTCTGTACTCTATGAGGAAAATCTTTCTGTTCTCCAACAAATACAGGATGGTGCACTTGACCTTCTGTGTGTGTGTGTGTGTTTGTGTGTGTGTGTGTGTGAGGGGGGAGGTGAAACAATAAAATCTATGTCTATCTTGCCAGTCTTTGTCCATCTCTATTTAAGTATTTTAGCTGGTCTGGTCCCAGAACTCTAGATCAAATAAATTGTTTTTTTTTTTCAGTCAGGGCATGATAATCATTCCAGAATCTCTTACCAATGTTGCAGACATCTCTCTGTGTTAGCAACATTATCTATATGATCCTTGTTTGGGTTTTTTAGCCCCAGCTTCTGTAGCTTAACCCTTGCTGTGTGATTGCATAGCAGGTCTTCATTCTTATGTGTGATCAAATTATCACTTTCTTTACTCCCACAGGACATACAGAAACTTCTAATTAGATCCACCTTACTATACATGGGAGCAATGTGAGAAGTGAATGTTCTAATGAAGGTTACTCTTGCAACTTCCTACTGGGCATTGGACCCTGTGGCTGTCACCTTCCATCTTACAAAATGAGAGTGTAGCCAAGCCCTCTTGACTTTTCTGTTACCACTTCTAACACTTTCATTATAGGATTTTGCCATAAACAGGTATAACAGATTGTTGAAATTCCCCCAATTCTCTATCCCTCCCGTATATACATCCTTTGCAATGTGAAGTTGCAATTCTGTCCATCAAGATTTGGAGTCTGTTTTTCCACAACATGAATGTGGGTTGGCCAAGTGATTTGTTTTGAGCAGTAGAAAGAGGCAACGGAAGTCACACTGTGAAAATTCCCAAGCCCAGGATTTGAGAAGCATTTTATAGTTTAATTCTGTCTATTTGGTCATCTGTCTTCACCACAGACACAAGCCTGAGATAAAATGCTAAAGGATGAAAAACCATGTAGGACAGAATTGGTTGTTCTCAACCAAGATCACCCTATATCATTAGCCATTGAAGACCTTCTAGCTAAATGCAGGCACATCAGCGTGAGCTGGTGAGATCAGTGCAATACAATACTCAACCTGTAGACTCATTAGAAATAATCATTGGTAAGCCATCAAGTTTTGGTATTGTTCATTATATAGTGATAGCCAACTGATACATGTGTTGTTCTCCTTCTTCTCATGAAACTTAGTTTTATTGTTCTTACTCTACAGAATACAACTTTTGCTTATTATAAGATTTTGATGTGCTGATGCTAAGCTTTATTTTATTTAGGTATATGAAAATTTATAATTTGAAAACATATTTTCCCATTTTTATAGATTCTTCTTTTCAAAATCATTGTCTCATTAGGATCATAAAAAATGATCTTTGAGATTAAAGTGGATCGATGATCTCTTTGCTCTAGGTAAAGCTGCCATCTCTTAAAGAGTATGGGTACCAATCCTAGATTGTGTAGTGAGCCACAAGGCAATCTGATTAACAGTATGCGAAAAGATAAGTAATAATCCTTCAATATGACTATTGCTAACAGTATTCATTCTAGGAGATAGATACAACAGTAAAAGATAAATCTGAAGACCTCTTCAAGGTCATTTCTACCTTTAGACATAGCCAATAATGAGTAAAAATTTTGTATGTTTTGTAAGTTTTGAAGCATAATGATTAAAAATAAAAGTGATACATATGAAATTTCAAAATACTGTGATCAACATATCTTATTTAAATACTTAGAAAAGCTCTATAAGGTAGGCAAGGCAAGCATTGTGATCTCTATATTATGTAAAAAGAAATTCAACCTTATGTATATTAAAGTGGCAGCCCTGGAATCCATTTCAGTTTATCTGGCTTCTAACCCATTATTTTTTATAGTATGAGGAAAAATAGAATAGGAGAGATAACATTCACATATCCAGATACAATACAAGCTAGAATATGCTAAAGTATATAGAAAAGATAAATATGGTATTATTGTAATTTACAGGAAGAGAAAGCATTACTTTTGTCTAACTGATCAAAAGTGGTATTTGAATTGAGCTTTACAGAAAATGAGGTTAGCTCAGAAACATAACAATGAATCAACACCATAGACATCTATTACTATAACATACTGCACTGACTAAATAATAGATTTTTTTAAAAATTGAATGTTTAAATTAATGCAAAAAATCAATTGTTTAAATTCAATATCGGTTAAAAAACTAACAGCAAACTAAAAATGAAAAAGACTTTTTTTATTTTTTTCTATTTTTTTTATTCAGCATAATATGGGGGGACAAATGTTAAGGTTACATAACATTGCTATTGCCTTCCCTCCCCCCTCAAGTCAGAGCTTCAAGCATGTCCATGCCCCCAACAATGCACGATACACTTATAATGTATATGTATATATAAATCCATCCTCTCCCCCCTACCTGCCCGACACCTGATAAATGTTTTTTTTTCTTTTATAACATTTTGATTAGATTTTATAACTTTGCCTTTACTTAGCAAAGGTTAGAGGTATGCTCTTCCCCTCCACACTGTTCGCTGCATCCCTCAGATGTGAGTCTATCCCCCCCACCCCCGAATCTCTGGCGAAGACCACCACCCTTTGAGCACCATATTGATAATCAGTCAGTACCAATGTGTCAGCGAGTACATGTGGAGCCCATTTTTCTGATCTTCTGTCACCTCGCTTTGGATGATAATGGTCTTAAGCTCAATTCAGGATAATATAAGCGGTGTTATCTCACTGTCATTTCTTAGAATTGAGTAATATTCCATTGTAAACATATACCAAATTTTAATTATCTAGTCATGAATTGACGGGCACTTGGGTTGTTTCCATATCCTTGCAATAGAGAATTGTACTGCCATAAACATTCAGGTGCAGATGTCTTTATAACAGAATGTTTTATGCTCTTTGGGGTAGATGACTAATAATGCTATTGCTGGGTCGAAAGGTATTTCTATTTCTAGCTGTTTGAGGTATCTCCAAATTCTTTTCCACAAAGGTTGCACTAATTTGCAGTCCCACCAGCAGTGTAGGAGTGTTCCTGTCTCTCCGCATCCTCACCAGCATTTGTTGTTTGGGGATTTCTTGATATAGGCCATTCTCACTGGGGTTAGATAATAGCTCATTGTGGCTTTGATTTGCATTTCTCTAATGATTAGAAATGTTGAGCATTTTTTTATATGTTTGCTGGCCATTGTTCTGTCTTCTATGAAAAAGTTTCTGTTCATTTCCATTGCCCATTTCTTGATGGGGTTGTTTGTTTTTTTCTTGTTAAATCTTTTGAATTCTAGATAGATTCTTGTTATCAGACCTGTATCAGAAGTGTAGAGATCAAATATTTTCTCCCATTCTGAAGGTTGTCTATTTGCTCTAATGATAGTTTCTTTGGCTGAGCAGAAACTTTTTAGCTTGATCAGATTCCATTTGTTTACTTTTGTTGCTCTGGTGATTGCTTTGTGGGTTTTCTTAAAAAATTCTTTGCCTAAATCTATGTCAGAAAGGGGTTTCCCAACATCTTCTTCTAGGATTATTAGGGTTTCATGCCTTAGGTTTAAGTCTTTTTTCCATCTTGAGTAGATTTCTGTGAGAGGTGAGAGGTAGGGATCCTGATTCATTCTTCTGCATGTAGATATCCAGTTTTCCCAGCACCATTTATTGAAGATAGATTCTTTTCCCCAATGTACATTTTTGTCTGCGTTATCAAAGATTAGGTTACCATATGCAGATGGTTTCATCTCTGGAATCTCAGATCAATTCCAAACATCAATGCTTCTGTTTTTGTGCCAGTACCAGGATGATTTAATTATTATTGCTTTATAGTACAGCTTGAAGTCAGGAAGACTGATGCCTCCCAGTTTGTTCTTTTTACTTAAGATTGCTTTGGCTATATGCGGTGTTTTCTGGTTCCATACAAAGCGAAGAATTATCATTCTTCGCAGATCTAGAAAAAGACTTTCTTAATCAAATAATGAGTACCTTTCAAAAATCTATAGCAGATATCTTACTTAATGGTAAAATTTCAAAAGCATTTCAATTAAATTAGGAACATGACAAGGATGTCTTCTAGGACTGGGACTAGGATGTGGTCATTAAAGACAACGTCAACATTTGCATGATTCTGAGAGTGAGTGACCCCTTAAATTTGTACCCTGGGCCTCACTGGCCTCATGCTAGATATTCTTGGGAATAGAACTGAAGACAAATAATTAATGAGATGACTATGAGTAAGACACATGAATGGAAAAGGAGACAAAATGGTTTTTAATTACTGGCTTTGGAATGTTTGTTCCACAAATAGCAAATATATAGGTCTATGTTATGTATATGTATATGTATTGGTCTAGGTTTTGAGGTGCATCATTATGAACCCCAGACTCATAAACTTTCATTTACAAAAGTGAAATCAGTAAATACTTTTGATGTTTTACTAGCAAGGTTTTTACAGTTTTCATGATCTGAATAACAAAAACAAACAGGATTCCTTGGTCTTTTAAATACCCATTTTTGTCAGAAATTTTCTCTGTTCAAAACATCTCTTAATATGAAGGGAAGTCCATGGCTGAAAGTCTGTTACCACATGAATGAGTTGCTTTTTGTTTTTTTTTTCTCATCACCCATTAGTGCCTACTTTTATCCACTACCCACTCTTCTGCTCTCACCCCCACTATATATGTTCAAGAAGCCACCTGACCTGTGCCATGGCTGAGAGTATCCTCTGTGAGGGGTCTGCTTTCTGTGCCAAGGGGTCCCATGAAATCCCAAAATAGTTGATACTGACATAAATTCCTCTGCTACCAAATGACAGGCACTAGACACCACTACACTTCTGATCCCTTACTCTCAGGGGAGAGCCTGTCCTCACACCTGGGCACTGATTGGGTCCTGAGGTATGTCCACTCGGAATGTCAAAGCAACACTATACATCAGGAGATAATCTGGAGTAGTCAGAACACTAAAGCTACGTTTGTAAGTGTGTTACATTATTTATTGTGCATGATATCTTGTAACCTCAGTATGTTATTGAGCCCCAAAGAAATATATATTATCAACTTTTATACTTCAGCCCAACTATTTCTTGGACTCAACCCTAGCCCCACAACACATGGTTGAGAACAAATTGGAGTGACAGACATCACACTGTACTTTGAATTGACCATCCCTCTCACAGCTCCCAAGAAGCTTTCTCCTTGTGTAGAATTATATGATGACCCTTAGGATAAATTCTTTCCCTGAAGGATTCTTTGCACCTCATATAAAAAAGTACTTCTGTCCTGTTCCTCACAATCAATCTGTCAGACATGCCCTGTTATGCCTTGGTTAGACTTATCTTAGACTTGATTGAGAAACTGTATAAATTCTGACCTTACAGGAAGTCCTTTTGTCAATTAATTATTCAGCTTGACAGTGAAAGTATATAAGCAGTTACAACTAACAAAATAGGGAATAAATTCTCAAACTCTTGTAGTGAAAAAAATACAAAAGGAGTTTTAACTTTTCTAGTATTTACTCTAGTAAGCTATCTTCAGAATGTAAATATCAAACATTGGTAATATATACAATCATAGTTAAAATTCTTGAAAAAGGAAATGGCAACATCTGAAATATCAAACACTTGGTACAAGTACTTTATGTCAATAGTCTGGGCTTTGCTAAAGAAATGAAATCAGTAAATTCTCCAAGTGATAAGGTTTTGAGGAAAAACTCCCTTGGAAAGAAGAATTCTTATAATTTGCATTCTATGTTTTTAGGGTTGAAACATAGGCTTTGGAGAGAAATCTGAGTTTGAAGTCTTTTTATTCCTCTTATTAAGTCTGTGATCATAGACAATTACTTAAATTATCTTTCAGTTTAATTTTCTATAAAATGAGAGTTATAACTTAATAGGGGGATTTTTATCAAAATGTAATAAAATTATGTCTCCGTGTGTTTAGCATATTCATTAGCATATAGAAAGCACTCAGTGGTCACTGTTGTTTCTAAAATTTCTTCAAATAGTTCTTCCCAACTTCCCTGGAACTTTCATGGGTTTTACTCTGTGACTTGCACAAAATGAGATATATAAATCTTTACTGACTTTAGGCTACAAATATCTATTCTTTTTCTGTTTATTTCTCTGATTTACATATGATTAAATTTGCTGAAAGTTAATGTGAGCACCTACCAGAACAATATGGAATATTTTTCTTAGTTGAATTCCTTTGATAAAAAACACTATGCGTTTCATATGTGCAAGATGAAATGGATAAAGTGCAATCTTAACTCAATGAGAAAAGATACTGAAAAATCATACATGTTTAAAATACAGCACAAAAGTTCCATACTTAAGTCTGGGTTTTTCCGATATGAGTAGAGAATGGTAACTTATTGCCATTGCTGGCTTTCTGAGTCAGCAATGCAACTGACAAAGGCCATGGGGAGTTATAATTAGGTAATGAAATGAGGGTAGTATCATATTTTCCCACTTTTAATGTGCTTGACAATCTTACAAAGAGCAGGTGTCTCTCACAACTAAACTGACATGGCTGGCTGGGCTGGGCATGCCACTGAAGCATGAAAAGCATGCCTTTATGAACAGCTGAAATCAACCCCCCTTA
Source organism: Microcebus murinus (assembly GCF_040939455.1). Classification (NCBI taxonomy): domain Eukaryota; kingdom Metazoa; phylum Chordata; class Mammalia; order Primates; family Cheirogaleidae; genus Microcebus; species Microcebus murinus. The sequence goes on from NC_134114.1 coordinate 74,668,407, forward strand.
TCAGCATCCAGCCCAGGGAAACATGTTTTCTGGAGCTGGAGTCCCTGGCTCAGAGATTGCTTTGGCTGTATTCAAAAATGAAGACAAAGATCATGCACATCAATTTCACTTAATTAGTTTTCTACATGACTTTCATTTCTGTTAAGCTAGCTAATTAACAACATGCTACCAAATCAACTCTCCTACTCCTCTCTCTTGAGTTCATAGGCATTCTCACTCTCATACTAAAATCAGCTCTGTTAACTTCGCTTCTTCTGCAATGATTCAGGCTTGAGGGTAGTTTCCCACTGAGATACAGTAGCTGTACTATTAATTTTGTTCTATATTTTTCTCTCTCCGGGAAACAGGCTATTTAATTCGTAAGATCGCTTTGAGGCAGTGTGTTTATGTTGTTGAGTAGATTTATGTAGTGCCTGTATCGAACAACTGAGTATGCCGACTGGAAATTATTATACTTGTCACCCATATGAATTTTAAATATTTTTCCAAAGCCTATTTAAGTAATGAAGAAAGTCCTCTTCATTATCAAAATGAATATTATCATGTGTTTCCATAGTTTTTTTCTTAAAAAGAAGTGTGATTATATCTTCATGACAAATTTTCCATCATTGAATGCATTAAATATATATTGGTTGATCAGGATATTACTGTAAAATGACTGATAGTAAAGAACTCCCTATCTCCTTGCAAACAACCATATTGGGAAACTTCTAAATGACTCCTAGGCCATATCTAAGTTTATAATCAGTTGAATCAGCCACTTTAATTAGTTCTTTGTAGAAGGACGTTATATTTCTGTTAACCCGTAAGTTTCATTCTTAGTTCTACATAAACCGACATCAGTACTTAGATATCTCCTTTTGAGCACAATTGAGAACAATTTAAATTATCTGTATTGGACAAGAATGAAGAATGTAAACTCTGAAGATTTGGAACCAGAATAGTTCTTTTAATTTGCATTTGCCACACTAAGTTTGGAAGGCTTTAGTAAATGTTTGCTATTTCATCACAAAGCAATATATTTGCATTATGGATTACACAGTTTCAAGTACTGAGCACTATCCTTGGTGGATAAATGCCAAACACAGCCAAGATACCCACCAGAACTACTAGGATATTGGAGTAGTTGCAATAAAGTTTTCTGTTGTGATTAACTTAAAATTTTGATTAAAAAAAAATCTTTCAAGGAAATACTTCAGGAAAGTGTTGCAAGTGATAACATTAAATAACAGTGAAATGTCATTATTAACACTTTTTAAATATATTGCTCATGAGGAAAGAAGTCATTAAAAAGAAATTCAGTCATAAATATTTGACAATAGAGAATTTGGCTGTTTAGAGCATACTGATAATTCCATACATTTAAATTTAAATAAAAATTTTACATGGAATTTAAACAATGCCTTTAAAGTATACAATTATGCTTTTGTATGGGTGGAATTTGAGATTCTCAATAGGTGTGCATTAGCTGAACTTAGTGGTGGCAATAATGCATGAGAAGAGGGATGGATGTCGAAATAGTTGTGATTCAAGCCTCTATTTATTGCAAACAAATCCTTAGCAAGCTGAAACATAGGTGGATGCCAGGTAAGGGTATATAATAAAAGTTCAGTGTACAACTATATGACGTATGCTACTTCGATATAAATTAGGATTTTTATTATTTGATATTCAATAAGATCATGACTGTAAATCAGAAGGAAGAGAATGGCCTCAAATGGCATTTACTAATATACAAACTCCTTACAATGTCTTCTATTTTAGCAATGCTGTGCTACTGGTAAAGACCAGCATTACACAACTAACTCATAGTGAAATCTTGTCCAAATTGTCTGGATAAGGTAGTTTAACATAGTGTTAAAATTACTGATTTTGGCATCTGACAGAGTTCCAGATCCCAGCTCTACCTGTTTTTAAATATATCTTCTTAGGCAAGATACATAGCCTCTTGGAATTTCATATCATCACATTGTAAAATAGGACAATAATATGTATTTCAAGGAGGTGTTAAGGATTAAGTAAGGTAGTTTTTGCAAAGCACTTAGGCCTATTTCAGGAAGAGAGAAAATACTCGGTAAATTGATACCATCTCAGATTAATTGTAATCTTCCCAAAGGCAGACATCATGCCTTATATTAATATTTCTTCTGTACCTTAAATAGTATTTATCATACTGTTTGGCAAACAGTAGGCTTTTCTCTGCATACATACAAACTCTAATGCATTGATGGATTCCTGATGTGCAATTGGGATGGGCTTTCACATAAACTGTTAACTACATGAAATTACAGAGAAATTGCAGATTTATCATTTAGAGAATTAGTTCTGTGCCAGTTTTTCTCTTACAGAATGAAACATAAATCTGGCTTGCAGACAATTCAAGAAGGGCATTGAGAAGATAACTCTGTTCCTTCCATTTAAGGAAGGCCAACTGCACAATGAAAAACAGAATTCGGTTCAATGTGAGCTATGTAAATGCAATTTCCTTTACTTGAGGATAGTATCTATTCTGAGCTGATGGCTTTTAAGAACGCAAACTGTTACCCCATTTCCTTCCTCCTTCAGCAGCTTTGTAAGTGGCTAGCTGTGAAAAACACTGTGAAGGTTTGCTCTCAAATGATCTTACACCTCATGTGGCTATTTAATAAAACACATCCTGCCCACAATTGAGAAAGCAACACTAGAACTTACTGCAAGCTGAATTCTACAAGGATAGGTGTTATGTTTCTTAAGATGTGCTCATATACAGTGTTTATCCCCAGGCTGATGGCAACTTTCATGTTTCTACAAAGTAGGCTAAGCTGCAGTGAAAGGGGGAAGATGATTATTTTACTAAGTACACCTAATCAACAAGAAGTTATGAATCTGACAGTGAATTTCTCTTCCTGGTTCTCAGTGTTCTTTCTGTTATGTTTTCTCGAAAAGAAATATAGAGAAGATATATGACAGTCAAACCATTGGTGCCTATTTTTATCTGATGACAAACCAGTGATAACTATCACATATATAAATGATGTAAAATTCTACAAATAACTGCAAAACCCACCCTTTGAATATCTGTATGTCACTTATGTTTGCATATAGTATTGAAAAAATATAGTATTGAAAATTTCTGGGCTAAAGAACACAATCATAGTGTTCTTATAAAATTAATTGTTTCACAGATAGGATGTTCTATTAAACCATTTCAGAACACTCAGATTATAAAATTATTTCATTTTCAGAATAATAACATATAAGAAATACAGAAAAGTATAAAAAGAAATTTGAAATTACTCATATGCCCATTTTCAGAGATAGCCACTATTAGAATTCTCTTATAATTATTTTCAGTATTGAGTCAATATGTGTAAGTTTATTTCTCCTCAAAATTATGGCCACAATGTACATTAATTTGAAACATTTTCTTCAAGGTGCAATTTTATATAATTTTAAATTATTTTTATTTTCACTTAATATAATGACCACAGTTTGAAGACAATATATAACCTTGTTTACAAGGTTCATATAGAATACAGAGGATTCCAAAATATGGCTGTGCCACGAATGTTCTAATTTTATGTTTTTTTGTTCACTGAAGTTATTTTTATTTTTATATTGCCATAAATAGCACTGACATCATTATATTTCTAAGCAATCTGGGTTCAGATTATTTCTTTATCACAAATTAGTTGAGGTGAAAGAACTACATAAAAGACAAAAGTGTTTCAGAGATGTTATGTATATATTATGAAACCTACTTCTACAAAGATATGCTAATTAATAATCCTAAAGGTGACATATGGAAGATATATTTTACTCGTTTCACTTTACTACTCCATAGAATATTTTATAAGCAAAACCAATGCTACTTATTTTAATTTACATATTTTATAACTATTAGTGAGGATAAATAAGTTTGCAATAGTTATTGGTCAGATTATTTCTTCTATTTTTTATAAACTCAAATGAAATATTTTTGTCTTGTTTTCCTGCCGGTTAAAGAATTGTGCTCAGATTCTGGATTTTTTCATTATTATATTTACCAGTTATCTTTTCACTGTTATATTTTAAAATGATATTGTCAATTTTAGCCACATAAAAAATCACCTGTATTTTAATAGATTTCAGTTAGCCTAATTTAATATATTAGTAACGAATTTTTGCTTTGAAGATCATCAGATATAAATTTCAAATTCTGATTTTATTATAAAATGTGATCTGATCTGATTTTGTTATGAAATCTGCCATTCTGATTTTATTATAAAAATTAAAATATCAAAATAATAGATTTCTAGATTTTTTGCATCTAATTTTAAATTAAATTATTAATGTAAAACATGTGCCTTGTGCCTAACACATTTAAGTGCTTAATCACTGATTTTTTTATAACCATGATGATGATAATTTTTATAACTTCTTTAAATTCTTATGTTCATATAGTAGGCCTTCTAATTTCCTGGGTTGTAAATGAGAAGAATATATATGAGTCTATTGGTATTTGGTTTTTTTAATCCGGAATTGATTTCACATTATAATAAATTATAACAAATATTTTAAAAGTATAGTATTTTCTTTGTTCTACCAGTATGATTAATTCTATTAAAATTATTTTTTAACATTATGATTCTTACATTTCAGAAATACACTCTGTGCCCTTTTTATGAATTATATAGCATACTTTTAGATTATAGTATTTGATTTAAAAATTTTAAAATTTATATTTTTTAGATTAACACTAAATTTGTGTATTTTAGGGCTATTCTTGCCATGTCTTGATATCAGGATTTAGGATAGCTTTATGCAGTAATATAGTTTTTAAAAACATTTTATTATATATTTATTATATCTTTATCATTATCTATAAAAAATGAATTTCTGTTTTCAAATAGATTTTACCATATAAGACCTGTTCAATTTTTATTGAAAAATGCCATCCAATTTCTGAGATTGCCATATCAAACTACATTTCTGAACTGCCTGAGAAATTTTTTTAAAAACGAGGTGAGATGCCTGAGAATTTGTATTTTTCCAAGTTTTCTAGTTTATTCTGGTGTTTAGTAGCTCCGTGGACCTAAGTTTGGAGCTATTGAAAAGTTTCTATTATTATTTGTTATTCAAAGTTCTTGTGTGTGTGTGTGTGTGTGTGTGTGTGTGTGTGTGTGTGTGTGTGTGTTTGTATCTGGATTTAAAAATTGTTGCTAGAAAATCTTTGAGCTCTCTGAGGACTTTTTTTTTCCTAAGGGGGAAAAAGCTGACTACTAGTGAAGTTTCTTTCTGTCCTTTTGGATCTACAAAACCCAGAGACTAGTCTAAGACATCATCGTAGTGATAGTCTTTATTTACTGCTTGTTTGACCTCTTCTTTTCTGACCTTGATTCTATACTTTCTCTTGTACTATTTTATCCTCACGTACATAGCATACTGCCACTTCATTTTAGCTCTTTTTGTAATTTATTTTAAAATATAAAAGTACTTATAAACTATGAAGGCATTGCTTTTTCTGTATTATTCCCTACCATATCCCTAACCCATTGACCAGAGCTTTGCCTCATATATAGAGTGGGCTCTCAGAATATATTTGCTGAAAAAATAAATAAGAGAATAAATTAAAAATTGTGAACTGGAGTGGAAAGTTAATAAAAATGTACAATGATGCTACACTTAAAAATGAAAAACACCAATAATAAACATTGCCTTGTCCTTGATTACTGTGTAGTTCCCTCATCCTCTGTTTCTGCTTCTCTATTTCTAGAATTCTTGTAATTGTGGCCAATTGTTTGCATCCATCTTCTATCTGTTAGAGCCACCAAAGATGAGGCTATATTATTTGTGATTATATAAGCCAGTTTTAAATTATGTGCTTAAATAATTTATTGAAATTGCTTTTACTCAAATTGCGGCTACTCTAAAACTAGTAATTTCCCCTTGAACGATATCTTCCTCATTGCCTTCTTGTATATAAAACAACACAGGTGTATTCTGGGACACAATGATATGTTTCTATGAATATTGAAGATAAAATACAAGTATAAAGAATTAATGAATGTATAAATTATGATCCTAACTACCATACTTCTGAGAGTAAATTGTGAGCTATTAAAAATTAAGCCAGGACAACAGACATAAAACTAGGATGACCCAGGGCAAACTGAAATGCAAGATGACTCTAATCTAAAATTAGATTAAGATACCGAGATCTTGTTTTGGGAGAAAAGCTTTTGGCTGCATCTCCAGATCCTTAGGGTATAAAATAATGTTCTTATGCATAAGGGGATATTAGCAGAAACATTTTGAATATATTGTGATAATGGTGCTTCTATAAAGAAAAATGGAATACTCTTGTTATTTTTACCTAATTTACTTATATTTGTCATTAAACTCAGCATCTCAAATCAAGTGCTCCTATAACAGGCACATCTTAAGAGCAATGGAAAAAGGTGCAATTTTGTATTTGTTAATTAGACTTTACTTTTCTAAAATATATGTACTGTTAAGGCAGACATCATTTTTTTTTCTTTGGTTTTTTGTTTACTGATTTTTGTCCTGGACACAAACCAGGTATTAAAAATATTTAACCAATTAGCAAGTGAATAGATCTCTTTTGTGTCACATTCACCCATTAAACTGTATAAAAATTCTCACAGTTTACTAAAAAAAATGAATTTTGAAAACAATGAAAGACTTCAAGAATCAAGTGGAATTGATTTTTCAACTTGTAAACCATTCTTCTATCTGGAAGTTCTAGTATCTCAAAGGGAATTCTTATACTCTGGCTCTTATGACAATATTTTACTCATAGATTTGAAGTAGCATTTAGGAAAACAGGAAGTGAGAAACAGATAATAAAAATAACATTTACAAACTAACAGTAGGTATTTAAAGATAATTTTTCTGTTTTTGTACTAGCTTTTGGCTAATGATAGCCACTCTGGCAATTTAGAATCCTTTTTAGATGAATATAAATGTTTTTTTATTTTTATTTAGCATACTGTGGAAAAATAATTGTAGATAAAGAAAAATTATAACTTATTACAATCAGATAATTCCAAAAATCTATATTTGTTATCTATTCATTTTGTCTGAGAAAATGATGTTCTACAAACTGTCTAAAGTCAAAATTGCCTATCATTAGAAACGCTTAAAATAATTCAGAAAAGCAAACAAAGAAACTTACTGTTATCTATCTATAAACCACTATTCTTATTTTAATATTTTACTGGAATGTGTCCAAAGAACTCAAACCAGAAAAGAGAAATTCAAAAACAGTTAATTCTTAATGTATTTCTAAATGGTTTTCAGTTTGGGCAGAATAGTAAGCAGTAAATACCTGCTTAGCATTTCAGTCAGTTCAGTTTGTTTGAATGAATACTGCCAGGCATTGTTCTAAAATGTGGGAGCAAAAACATGAATTTTAGCCTTGAAGGAGTCAAGATCAAAGTATAAGAGACAAACATAAAGAAAACGTGATTTATGACAGATTCTAACTCTTCTGTACTAGGATACTACTATGTCTCTAATTCTTGGTTAAAATATCTCTAGAACATTCTAGTTATAATCCTATTATATCATCTCCAGGGCAAGTTAAGACATCAAGCAATTATCAACTATTATCATGTTAACCCAAATAACCTAGAAAACAAAAAGAACAAGAGATAAGGAGAAGAAAAGGGAAATAGAAAGGACCAATGGCAACAATTGGTAAGAAGAACAAATCATCATTATTATTTTGTTTATTTAAAAGTATTTTGGGGGTACAAATAGTTTTGGTTACATGGATCACTTTTGTAATGCTTGAGTAAGGATTAAAAGTGTGCCCATCACACAGGTAGTGTTCATGTACCTGCCAGGTATGTTTTCATCCATCCCCTCCTCCCCCCAATCCCCTGCTTGATTTCCTGTGCCTTTTACTTCCTTCTGTGCACATGTGTGCTCATTAGTTAGTTCCAATTTAATAGCGAGTACATGTGATGTTTGTTTTTCCAGTCTTTAGATATTTCACTTAGAATAATGGTCTACAGTTCCATCCAGATTCTTGGAAAAGGCATTAAGTCACAACGAAAATAAGTAAGTGGGACTTGATTAAATTAAAACACTCCTGCATAACCAAGAAAATAATTAACAGAAGAAATAGACAATCCACAGAATGGGAGAAAATATTCATAAGCTATATAATTGATAAAGGGATAATAACCAGAAACTACAAAGGACTCAAGAAAATCAGCAAGAAAAAATCAAACAACCCCATTAAAAAGACATGAACAAAAGCTTCTCAAAAGAAGACAGGCAAATAGCCAATAAACATATGAAAAAAATGCTCAACATCACTAATCATCAGGGAAATGCAAATCAAAATCACAATGAGATATCACCTTCCTCCAATTAGAATGGCTTTTATTAAAAAGTCCAAAAACAATAGATGCTAGCATGGATGCAGAGAGAAAGGAACGCTCATACACTGTAGATGGTACTGTAAATTAATACAACCTCCATAGAAATAATCATTATCATTTAAGGCTATGATCTCCATGGGGAAAGAAATTTGATCTTGACCATCAGTGAGCTCCTTAGGGTGTCAAGGAATGGATGAATGAATAAAGAAACATGATTTCAGGTAGCCATGTGAAAAGAAAGTACTGTGATCCACTTGGGTGACAGGATAGAAGGTGAGAAAGGGATACACCTGAACCTAATCACCTGTTTATCCAATGAAAATTTGGGATAGCCCCCGAAAGTGGATTTTCTCTCTCTCTCTCTCTCTCTCTCTCTCTCTCTCTCTCTCTCTCTCTCTCTCTCTCCACATCATTGGTCATTAACAGAGACCCCAAATTTCTTGCACTTATGTTGACTTTAGGATTACATTTTATAGATTCTGTTAAGAAGGATGGAAGCATTTTGGTGAGAAAATGCGATTCACTCTCAGGCTTTTTCTCTCTGTGATATCTTGATTGGATAAGTGTGGCTTAATGAAGCCTCTCTGGCTTCTCATCCAGAGGCAGATTGGTGTGCTAACAATAGGGATGTCCCTCTTACAGGCCTGGTGCCTACTGCCACAACCATTCTCTAAATTTGCTTCAGCTCAATCAGCTTTGTGATTTGGGGCTTCTATTTGCAACCATAAAACTGGTTTCTAAAATTTGTTCCCTTAATGTATCTTCTTGGATGAGGAAGTTAAATTGGGGAGAGAGTTGACAATCACAATTTCTGACTTGTTTTAGAATGTGTGCTGAGAGAGGCTGCAAGTTCTATGACATTTAAAACGCTTTCTGATCCAAATTTTACATTTTCTCCATCACATTTCCCAAGAAAATATAGACATGACATAAGTTTATTATATCGTGATTTTGCTCAGTTATATACAATAAAAACAAATTGTGAACTGTAAAAAGAAATTTCCTACAGAAATACTTTTGGGAAATTGATATACTTGGGTGTGATCGGTTATTTTCTTATTGTTATTTGAATCCACGTAGCTGTGGTAAAAAGGCATGGGATTATTGCAAAGTTTGAAAACATTACTCTTTAAAATAAACTAGATTATCTCATTTACCAGAAATAAAAGTGGTTAGCAATGAGGCATTTTACTACTTCAGTAATGAATAGACTTTGATACAATAAATGAGCCAAGAGTCATCTTCTGACTTAACCTTGCCTTTTTACCAAATTCTGAATAGAGTTGAAGGAAGCTTCCAGTGGAGGGCATATCTTCTAATTGCCAAAATAAATTAGAATCTATTAACTTTCAATTTGATGCCTCTTTGGTTCTAAAACATTTATAGTTAGGTGTCACTGGTTAATTATCTTTTCTGACATCTACTTTTTTAAATCTGTAAAATGAAGGCAGAATAATAGTCATAATAAAACTTACTTGTTTTAGAGTATTACACTGAAAATTCTATTGAAAAGTATAAAGAACTGTAATTATGAGTTATTGTTATTTGCAATAGATTTTATACACACACATATCAAAGCATGTGCTTTTTTTCCTTATGAAGCTTTTGCTTTTACAAACAGGTCTATTAATTATTACTATAGATATTACTTTATTCCACTTTTAAAAATAGATGCCACAGGCCACAGACTAATTCAAGGGAGTTTATTTTCTTTCAAGCAAAGCAGCATCTGGTCTTCTGGCAGAAAATTCAAACAATTCTGTTGGCAGCTACAAGGTTATCCCTTGGTGATCCTGTTAATAGATATTTGAGTTTACTTGTGCTCTTAGCCACCATTATTCTGTGGTGCATGTTCTTCATTCCATACATTTTCTATGTTGGCTACACATATTGGATTTTTTAAAATTACTGTTACAACTGAAAAAAAATCTTTAATGAGTCATATTTTATGGCTAATGTAAGTTATTTTATTCAAATTGAATATAATTTTTATTTTATCATTGATTGTTTTTGATCAGCTATCATTTATTCTGAAATTTTAAACCTCATCTCATATTACTATTAACTTTTCCATATTAATATTTCTTAATTTTTCTTTCTCCAATAATTCTAATTTAACCCTAAAGCAATTCCCCAAGAAATTTTCAGAAAAAAGTATTAATCAGAGACAATGTGGACTTTTATGGAGGACTATTTTTCAGATTACTATCATTGTTGTCATCATGGTTATTTTATAATACACAATAATTTCTTACACATCTACCGACCAAATTAAATTATTTTGTTCATAACACATGCCTGTGAGAAAGTACAGCAACAGAGAGCCTTAGTTTATTTTCTGTTGCTTATAACAGAATACCTGAAACTGGGTAATTTATAAAGAAAAGAAATTTATTTCTTATAGTTCTGGAGGTTGGAAAGTCCAAATTCAAGGCGGCATATCTGGTGAGGGCCTTTTTGCTGGTGGGATTCTTTGCAGTACTGAGGCAGCACAGGGCACCACATGCAAGAGGCCTCAGCATGTTAACTTGTATTAATTTGCTAGCTTAGTTATCTCTCTTCTCTTATAAAGCCACCAACTCCACCGTCATGATCACCCGTTAACCCATTAATCAGTGAATATATTAATTCATTCATGAGAACTGCATTAATCAAATCAGCTCTTAAACATTCTTTCAAAACTGTCACATTTGAGATTAAGTTTTAACATGAGGTTTGGAGGGGAAAAACATTCAAACTGTAGCCATCAGCATGAGGGAAATAAATAAAATTGTGACATTTCTAAACCCAAGTTCAACTCTATTAAGAAAAGGACAAAAGAATAAAATGATTACTTATCAGGTCTTTATTTTGGGACCCAATTCCACGTTTGGATGTCTGGGACCTTATATAATTTTAATTGTCTTATTTATACTAATTGGACTAGTTGGATATGATTGTAACAAATCATATACATAAGAGCTAAATAGATGGAATAAAATATATGACTAAAATAACAATTAAAACTTATTTAATAATAACAATACATTTATTAACCCATAGTGGCCTGTTGGGAGACATGAGAGAGAATCCTTTATGGATCTGTTGCATTTCTTTTCTTCTTGCAAACAGAGGTAATAATTGCCTTTTTGTTCTGGATAATCTTTTAAAAAATGTTTAGGTGTGGAAAAGTCTTGGAAGATATTTATTATGGCTTCCTTTATATATTATGGCTTCCTTCTAAGCACAGAGGTGGTTTGCTCTTTGTCCAGTAAAATAAAAATTATTTCTCCCTTCAGGAAAAAATACAGGTTGGTTTGGTTGTGGCTTATTATAAAATAAGGGTAGGAGCTTGCCTACCCTCAGGGATCTTTGGTTGTAACACAAATTCGCAATATAGGTAGCATCCATCTGGGCCCCTCCTTCTTGCTCTGGTGAGACTTTGGGAGAGAGAGAGGCAATGGGGTGCCATGAATGATTAAGTCTTTTATCTCTGACCCAGGAGTCTTTGTTTTCTACTAGCATCCATGAAGCCATGGCAGGATAATAGTTTAGCTCGAGAGTACATTAAACTTTCAGACTTTTCACAGTTCTTGACACAGCCTTATAAAGTAGATTTTAATATTACATATATTTTTAAATGAGTAAACTAAGGCACAAAGAGCTTGGGTAGCTTTCCCAATGTCTTATAGATAGCATGGAGAAGATGTAGGATTCAAATCAGACAGTTTGGTTCCAGAACTGATGCTTTCAAATATGTCACTACACTGCTGGTCACTTTTGCTTCTAGTTTCCTTAGTGGTACATGGTTCTAGAGGAATTGACTTGTTTCTCCTATTTAACCCAACATGAAAGAAAAAGATTTGAATACTCTGTTTCTGAATCCTCACATATTATCTTTCTTCTTCTAGTGAAAAGAGGTGCTCATCCAGGTAATGTGGTTCTCATTTATTCTGAAAACAATCTCTCACATTGGATAGCATAGCATCTTTGAAGTGTCAAAAGGACTGTATACATTGGCTCTTTGGCTTCTACGACTATTCTGTAGGATAGATAGGAAAGACGCTAAGATCTCCATTTTGCATTTGAGATAAATGGGTCAAGTATACAAATGAAGTCTAGAATCCTGGTCTTTAGTTTTTCAGTCCAACACACCTCTAACTGCAACAGAAATAAAACAACTATTTGATGTTTGTAAATCAAATAGAAATATCCTCATAAAAACATTAAATCTAAACTATTCCATGTCTATCACCCTATCTTCAAGTTACATAGCCTAGAACAAGGTCAGGAGCTGCCATGCTTTATTACATGACAGGGAAAAAAAGCATACAGAAAATTCCTTCATTTACTGAATCTTCAAACATTTATAGGGAGCATATTATACCAGACCAGGCACTGTTTTGGAATCTCAGTGCAGTGGTAAACAAGTCTGGCTGTTTCTAAAGATGATCCTCTTCTTTTAGATTTCTCTGCTATTACCATATCAACTGAAAAAGGATCTACTCTGTTATTCAATTATTCCTGGTATGCGAGTCTAACTCAAAGATTTAGTTATTATAACCAGGAAATCAAAAGGACCGTATGTACATTAATATATTTTAGAATAAAATAAAACTATAAAAATTATGTCTAATCTTGTCTGAATACAAAATGATATTAGAAAAAATAAACATACACAAAAAACATTTTCAGCCTTGGTTTCCGCCCAGGTGAACACACTCTTAGTGTCTCAGATGACAGACATAGTTTACACCCTACTTTTTTGGAGAGTTGAGGATGCTTTTTGTAGTTGAGGGAGGCACAATCTTTTTGCTTAATAATTAGGATAGGAATTGCATAAAGATAAGAATAGTGAGATATTAAAACAAAATGTCATTTTTCAGTTGCAAACAAAGACTTGCTACAACCTTAGGCACTCAACCTTCACAATGGTGCCAATTATATTCACCCATCCTGCTGTGCTCTAAAAGAGGAGGCACCATGGGGATCAAAATTAAAACACTTAATTACTTTATGTTTTAAATGTGAGCTATCTGTGAAAAACAGCAGGCCAATCTTTTTTCCTATCTACTTGACAGAAATTCCTTTGGGCCCTGGACAACCCCACTAATCTTTTGAGTTTAAATACTTTTCAACTGCCTTGCATTCTCACTACAACTTATCTCTATCTTCTCTAGGAAAGGCCTCTACCATTGTTTACTATTTAACCACTTATCTATTGAAGTAAATGGCTGCGGAATTAAAGCTCCCTAGAGTTGGCTGATGAGTTTCACATCAAGTAAGTATTCCGACACATCTGCAAATCAAGGGATAAGGGGAAAGGGAGGTTATTATAGAATAAGTTTCCAAAGGCACGTCCTGGAATTTACAGAATTGCCATTATAGGATGAAGTATTTCAGTAGATCTAAATTTATATTTCATTAACAACATTAAAATCCTTCTGAAATCTTCATCTATACCAGTGTCATTATCAGAGATTGCTGAGGCTTACAAATATACCACGATAACTGTAGAGATGCTCCCGACTTAGAAAAAGCCTCAAATATTTATATAGATTTTTAATTTGATTAATTCAATTGCTCACTATTCTTATTTTTTTTATGTTTAAAGTTAGAACACTTCTTTATTTTCTGAGCATTTTGACATCTATTTTATACATTCTTTCATACTTAGAACAATGCTTTGAGTCAGGAAATAGTAATTATCTCAGTTTTACAAATAGGGAAAATGTATACAAGGTCCTCTTGGCCTTCCTTCAGCTGAGGTCACAAAATTAATTAATGCAGAACTGAAACTAGAGCGCAGATTGTTTATCTAGCCCAAGATTTTTCCATTAGAGTGCATGTCTCCTTGTATAGTTATTTCCATAGTCATTATAAAAATATATATTAATGCAAATATGTAAAAGTGATCCTAGTTGCCAGGGTTGGGGAGCATCTTAATTAGAAGATTTGATAAGAGTCTTATAAGAAGGGAATTTATTCTGATGAAAAAAATTATATGTATAAATCGAGACACATTAACCCGTTTTCATAGCTGCCAATGAAATGCAGAAGATATAGATGGGAGAAGTCCAGGTTAAGTGGGAAGGGGAGATAAAAGTGGACTGGTGGGGAACTATGGACAATAATGTGCTTTTTCAAAATACGGGAATTTATTTTCTTTTCCAAATTGTCTCTGATCATTGTAATTTGTGGTGACAAAGGGTCAGCAACAGGGCATCAAAGATCACGGCACGAAGGTGAAGTGATATATCCTGCTTTTTTTAATTCTCAGCACAGAACTCCGAGATCTTCTAATTAAAGAACCAAGATAGGCATCTACTCGACCCTCACTTTGACGTCTTCAAATTTAAAGCAATTCACCTTTCACTCCCACACTCAGGTTAATTTTCACTATAAGAAATGATTTTTGACAGTTTCAGAAAGTCAGGTTGAGTTTATGTAAGGAAAAAAAGAGTAAAATTGTCTTCTTTTACTGATAGATGTTTCCTCTAAGATTTCCTGATAGTTCTAGGACTTGCAGGGTTATGCCAGAGATTAATGCACAGTGAGGGGTTCAGGGCACAGGCTTGGAGTCAGAAATTGGTGGATGCCTCCCCCCCATCCACACTCCAACACTAGTAGTTGGTCATGTGATCTTAGGAGAAGTACTTAAACATCTCTGAAATGTGGTTCCTTCTTCTATGAAACTGAAATAACAGTAATACTTAGAATTTAGATTATTATTGGTAGTGGGCTGAACAGTGTCCCCCAAAGAGATATGTTCTTGTTCCGATCCCCAGACTCTGTGAATGACTCCACCTTTAGAAAAAAGGTCTTTGCATATGAAATTAATTTAAGGATCTTAAGATGAGAAGATCATCCTGGATTCTGTGTGTGGGCCTTAAATCTAATACAAGTATCCTTATAAGAGATGCACAGAAGAGAGAAATGCAGAAGATGACGATGTGACCATGGTGACCATGATGTCAGAGACTGGACTCATACAGGGAAAGGAACACTTGGAGCCACCACAACCTAGAAGAGGCCAGGAATGGATTCTCTTCTTGAGCCTTCAGAGGGAGTATGACCCTGCTGACACCTTGATGTTGGACATGTGCCTTCCAGAACTGTGAGATCATCACTTTGTGCTTTAAATCAAGGTTGTCATAATTTATTACAGCAGCAACAGGAAAGTAATACAACATTAAATAATTGTTATGCATATACTGAACATGTGGTCTAGATTAGAACATAGAATGTTATCAATAAATAGAAGTCATTGTAATATTATGCAAAGCCTGAGCAGTATAAGGCCCACAATGAACAATGCTAAAGGATAGTTGTACATAGAGAATATATTTCCATTTATTGATCACTTTCTATGTGCCAGGTGTTCTACTAGATGTTATAATGCATTATATAATTTTTCCTGACAGTTATAACAAAAAGTAAATACTATGATTTTCTTGACAGATAAGGAGGCTGAGACTCAAAAAAGTGAAATGACTTGCCCAAGGCCTTATAATGAGTAAGCAAATCAAGATTCAAACTCAGTTCTGTCTGTGTGAAAAGCATTTACTCTCTTTTATGCATGTTGCTCTGCAAGCTGCAGTGTGCAGAAGTGGTGAGGATATTATCAGGGAAAACTAAGCCACAGCCAGGAGTTTTGTGTAATAGTTTCTCAATTTTAAGTGTGCTGGCACAGAGGAAAAGTCAAGAAGATGATGAAGCAAACGGAATAGGTAAACGTGAGAAAGTTACAATGAGATCATAAAATGTGAAATTTGGAAATATTTCCTAAACAATTTATAGTCTTGGTAATTGGATTAAGAGTTAGGTAAAGGTAAAGAGTATAGGCTATTTAACTGGCTTGACACTGTGGCAGGCAGAATTGTGAGACCAGTCTTGAGATTGAGATTCAACCTTCTGTTATACATGCCAATGCCCTGTATAACGCTACCCTGGAGTATGATGGGAACTGAGAATATGATGGGATGTCACTCCACTCCTATGACTAGGCTTTAGTATATGCCAAAAATAAATCGATTTTACAGATGCAATTAAGGTGGATTTTTAGTTAAGCAAAAGAAAGATTATCCCTAGTGGGCCTACTTAATCAGATGAAAGCCCTTCAAGGATCAACTGGGCCCTTCGTGAGATTAGAGAGATTTTTCTCCTGGCCTTGAAGAAACAAACAGCCATGTTGTGACTTGCCCATGAAAAGGGCCACGTGGCACAGGATTGTGGGTGGTTTTTATGAGCTGAGAGTCACCCCAGCTGAAAGCCGGCTTAAGAAAATGGCTACCACAATCCTTCAGTGGTAAGGAGATATATTTTGCCATCCACATGAATATGCTTGAGGAAAATTATCCCCCAGTGAAGCTTGCCAATGTTGAAGCAGCCTGGCAGAGAACCTGAATGCAGCCTTGTGAGACCGAGCAGAGTACCAAACGACCTAAGTTGTGCCTGGGCTCCAGACCCACAGAAACAGTGGCATAATAGAGATGTGCTGTTTTAAGACACTAATGGTGGTATTGTTTATCACAGCCATAGAAAACTAATACAGACAGCTCTCAAAAATCATTTTTTTATATTTAAATATATAATTTCTGTGAGAGAAATCAGCACTGTGCTACAAGCTAGTCAAGATCTTGTAGGTGCAGGGGTCCTCAAACTTTTTAAACAGGGGGCCAGTTCACTGTCTGTCAGACCGTTGGAGAGTGTGCACTGTGGGTCTGGGACAAGTAGGCTGCTAAGCAGGACAGGCAGCAGCAGCAAAAACACCCAGCGGGCCCGGTAAACATCCTAGGCGGGCAGCATGTGGCCCATGGGTCGTAGTTTGAGGACACTTGTGTAGGGTTTACTCATAGTGTTGTCTACAGGTTTTACCACTCAGCACTTTGTTCTCAGAAATAGTCTCACTTAACTTTGTACTCTCTCCATTCCTCCTTCTACCTGCTGACTGTCTTAGCACCTTCGCTTGCAAGCTGGGAAATCTAGAAGCTGCCTTTACACACACATGCATGTGCACACACGTGAGCACATAAACACATATGGGCAGCTGCATGAACACACATACATATTAAAATATGAAGAAATACACATGAATTCAGCACAACACACTATATACACATGCTCACATGCCCCCACATACACACAAACACACTTTCATTCTAGCCTGATAACATGTATGATGCTCCTTTCTTGCCTTCATGAAAGCTGTCTCACTCCTTATCTTACTCCTGTTTCTCTTCAGTACTTAAAACACACTTATGGCCAAACATACCCCTGCAGTTATATCGTAATGTACTTTTAACAATTTTATCACATCATAAACTAGCATAATGACAGTACTTTAATGTTCAACTGCTGCATTATTAATAGGAGAAGTTTTGCCTTTCCAGAAGCATCCTGAATTTGTTGTGATCCACAATCATTATAGCCCAATAAATATGATGTGGGTCAGATTGGAAATGCAAAGGATTTGGTGAACTCTGAATGTATAAGGTGCACTTTGAACCATTTACTGCTGCAATTGCAATGATGCTATTTCAAATGAACCATCTTAGAGCTTGAAAGCAACTCTTTTCAGCAACATAAATGGTTACTCTGTCTTGCAGTGAAAATAACAGATTTATTGGCAAAGGTCGTGCCTTGTTAATTTCATATTTTAATTTTCCAAACTCTGGGAGCTGAATGATATAGTTTAAGCATAGACTAATGATTAAAAGTTCATCATGTAAATGCAATACAGATAGTTAATTTATAGCTCAGATATATTAATTTGTCAGGTTGGGTTCAAGATCTTTCTCTCTCTAGATCAAATTCATATTGGGATATATATTTTATATTGTGAGTTTAAATATTGCTGAATAAAGATGAAAGATTAGTTTTGATTTGCAAATATCTTTAAAACAGTCAATTCACAAAATGATGAAAACCAAAATACACAAGTAATATGAATAAAAATAATGCAAATATATAACAGTACAAAAATCCCCTAGTCAATACATAAAAGAATATTTACTTCATGCTACTAACAAGTGAAATCCAACTAAGAATAACTGTAAGTTATCATTTTTTTAGCATCAAATTAGCAAATATTTCCAAGGATTGTAACAATTAGTTTTGTTATGGAAATGATAAAATAGGCAACCTGTCTAGAATGTATGTATCAATATATTTCAAAATCCTGGAAAATATATAATCTTTTTATACTAGATATTCAAATTTTTTAACTATAATAATTTCCAGATGACAATGCAGTAAAGCTATACAATAACATAAGCAAAAAAGATAGGGTGAGACAATTTTACATATATCCAATCAATTTAGAAAAATAATCTCTTTGTTTTAAATAGGACATAATTCAATATATACTATGTCATCCTTGACAAAGATATAATTAGTGGAAAATATATAGCTATGTATATATTTAAATATAAACACTCATGAGGATATTTTCCTGTGTGATTTTATGTTCAGTTCAGTTCTCCATTTTCCATTTTTATTAACATCCATCTTTCTTTTTCTCTAAGTATAAATATAATGCATGTTCACTGTAGAAAATATTGAAAATACAACATCAAAGAGAAAAAGGACCAAAGAGAAAATAAAGTTTGCTGTTTTAATTTTAAATGACCTTTGCACTATGAAATATGTATATACATTTCTACTGATTTGGGAATATTTTCTTTGAAATTCTAACACTGGGTTTTTTTGTATTGAAAATGACTTGTGGAGATTTCCAAATAGCATCTCATAGATTCTCTTTAGATAGAAAACATTTAAAAATTATCCTACCTCTTGGTCTGTTCAGGTAGATATTTCACCGATGTATAAATACAGACATCTTTAGCCATGAATTAGTGACTAAGTCCTTTTCAAACAGGTCAAAGGAATTTGGTGATAGTAGTTTGGTGATGAATTGAAAGTAGAATTAGATCTCATGTGTATATATGTCTCCAGCACTCTCACGCCAGCATATTAAATTGGTGGGGGGATAATGTTTTTTTTATGAATTTTAGTTTCTTCTATCTCCCAACCATTGTATCTGTAAATTAGACATATCTGAAGATAAATTGAGAATTCCATCCCAAAATAACCTTAACAGAGGTTTCCAATATAAAATTAGTACTCCTCTATCCCTTCCTTCTTTCCTTTTCTCTGTTTCCTTCCTCAATCCTCTTCCTTGTTTCTCTCTCTTTCTCTCTTTCTCTTCCCTTCCTCTTCCATTTCTCATGCAATTCAGCCAGTATATATTAAACATATACCACATGCCAAGTATTGTGCAAAGTCACAAGGGGTATAAATGTGAGCAAGGTAGCTTTGTATTTATCCTTCCAAAGCTTAGAATTGAGGAGTTTAATTTTAAAACAAGAATTTACAATAAAGTGTGGTAAGTGATACAATAACAAAAGAACAGAATGCTAAGGAAATGCCCCTAGTGGTTGTCTTTAGTACATTTGGGAACAAGGAAAATTGCTCAAGGAAGGGTTTTTAGATAAAGTGCCATTTAGGCTGAAATGTATACAATTATTAAAAAGTTAGTCAATTAATATTACTATTCAAGTATGGAGTCTGTTATTTAGCTAGGGTTCTACCTGATTATATTGTTGGCTCTTCTTTGCATGCCCAGTACTCACAAAAGTATCTGACATACAGATGGTGTTTAATAAATATTTGATTAATGCAGAAATATAAAAAATAGTATGTTGATAAAACATAATTTGATACATTTGTGACACAATAAAAATAACGTAGATTTCAAGAAAAATTAATGCATATTCTATATTCCTACTGCTAATCTTAGATTCCCTATTATCCTTTTTTTGTTTCTCTTCATTAATTTTTAATTTTTGTCCCTATAACTAGACTCAAATCAGCATATATTTGATTTTAACCTTCTGACTTAATATAATTTATTAAAGCTTCAATACTTTTTCAAAGTTTAAAGGCTTATTTTTAGGTATAATTTTATAAAACTTCAAATTTATAAAACCTTCTGAGTTAACATTTGCCATTTACTTTGCCTGTGGAGAAATTAGTCTAATAGATGTTAATAAAAATGTAAAAAGAAATTACCAAAAAGCTGAGTATTAATTTCCTTGGGTATTGCTTAAGAATAACTTGCATATTCAATTCAGCATGCATATGTAATGTATGCAAATTTAACATGCTTTCAGTAGAGACCATTTAATTAAAGAAGAATGAAAATAATTTAAAAATTTATTCAAAATGTATTTGGTAACATGAAGATTTAATACATATGAAGTCACTAGTCTCATAAATTCATAGGTAAAGAATGTAAACTAGAAAACAACAGTGCTAATTGATATAAAACAATAAGGCAATGGGGTATCTAAAAATATCATTCAAAGTTGCTAGAATATAGTTAAGAACATGAGCTTTAAAATCTAAT